>NC_135622.1:13178414-13481937 GCF_053574225.1 Canis aureus
TTGATGTCAGGGACCTCATCTGTCTCATCCTCCTGTTGTATCTGTGGTGCGTGTTACATAGTTGGTGTGTCATATATTTTTTTTGGCATCCTCAATGAATAAATCAGTAAATGCTCATCAGCATTATGCTAGGCACTGTAGTAGATAGAGAAGAAATCTACGCCATGTAGTCCTTTTTTAGAAATTTAGTTTGAGGACGAGATGATTATAGGGGAAATAAGTAGAGGACACTAGAAAAATAGCATATAATTATGTGCTAATTTGTCTGATACACTAGGGGTCTTTAATTTCAGAGAAGGACAAAATAGCGAGACTTGTCACAATGAGCTGACTGTGTTGGTGAAGGGGACTTGAGTTGGTACTTGAAGAATAAGAACTTATGTGGCAGAAGAAAATGGTACTTTTTTTTTTTTTAATCTTGAGCTTCCTCTTGAGTTTTCTGTGCTTTTCTGTGTCCTGATTAGACCAGAGAAAGGCTTAACTCCTCAGTTATTCATGTAACGTGGAAGGCCTATTAGAGGCTCTCCTACCTAACTTCTTGCTACCGCCAGTACAGTCACATTGCTCTCTATAAATACTTCTCTCCTTAACATGCCACAAACACACCAAGCTTAGCCTTACTTCCAGACATTTAGACAGGGAAGCTACGTTGGAGATCATGGAATCCTACTTCCCATCATCACAGATGTTTAGCCTCTTTCCAGGTAAGAAGTTGGCTTTTTGAAGAAAAAAGGACCAGAGATGAGCATCACGGAGGTGGCCATTGGCATGATGAGCTCTGGGAAGGAGAGAAGAGAATGATGAGGTCCAACACTGGTGAATGTGGCCTGGATGCTGGAAAATGGGGAAAAAAATCCAACGGAGGAAACAAAAAAGAGTGGATGAAAATAGTTTTATATTTTTCTTTTTAGAACCACTTATTCTGGCTTCAGAACTCAAGTCCTGCCTCTGATCGAGTTAGTGCAATAATCTGGGAAGGGAACGAGTGTAAAAAGATGGATATGTCTGTGTTGGAAATAAGTGGCATCATCATGAGCAGGGTAAGATTTCATAAGTTTTCAAAATTTTCAGAAAACTTGTTTAATGATCAGCTATTTCATAGGATCAATCTATTCAGTAATCAAAACACTGCTTTTGAAACAAATACATATATTTTTAATTTTGTAGTTAGAATCTTTACTTAGCAGAATATTTTTTTATTTGTAACAAAGTTTTCTGTGAACATGATCAATTATTCAGGTATACTCCGCAAATATTCCCTATGTCATTTAAGCCTGATTTTTAAATAAAATCTAAAAGTCATAAGTCTGTACATCATTTTTATTTGTACTTCTTTTAGCTATAAAACAGTTTTTAATAATCTAAATAGTACTTGATAAATACTGCTTCGCAACTCCATTTAACTATGTAATGATGGACATTTTAAATTAATTCCCAGGTTAATGCATATCAGCAAGGAGTAGGTTATCAGATGCTGGGAAATGTCGTTACCATTGGATTAGCATTCTTTCCTTTTCTACATCGACTTTTCCGTGAGAAAAGCCTTGACCAGCTAAAGTCCATCTCAGCTGAGGAGATCGTGACTCTCTTTTGTGGGGCACCACCTGTTACACCTATTGTTATTTTGTCTATGATTAACTTTTTTGAACGATTGTGTCTTACTTGGATTTTTTTTTTCATGATGTGTGTGGCAGAGAGAACATATAAGCAGGTCAGTATAGAACTAAGTAAAATTTCTTGCCTCTGGTTTTGCATATGATATGCCACTGAGTTGATTTTGTTCTCTTTATTTGTTCCCTTTCCAAAAGTTAATGTGGGCAATAAAGGATTGATGAGTGGGCTTTGGTATTTGTGGGTTTAACACTTGTGGTATTGATTATTCACAAATGACATGTTGTAATTTGGCATTTCGCTGAGTTCATGTGTAAGAGTAAGTGGCTTAGGCAGAGAGTGAGCCTAGCTGACTGCATGGCACCTGTGCCTCAATGTGCCTTTGTCCTTGTTTACCCATAACATATGTAGTAATTCTCAAAGTGAAAACGTTTCTGTGGAAAATGGGTGAGTGAGAAATAAATTTATTGAATTTTGATAAGAATTAGGAATCGAGGACTTGCTTATTGGTGATATGTGCAAAAAACATGATTTTAAATGGAAATTTAATCTGGAATTAAACCAGAATTCTGTATAAACATTTGTGTGTGTGAAGTTGGGGATTCACAAAGGTTTCCAAATAATATTCCTTGAAAATGTCAAGAGTGTACCATATTATGAAGACATATATTATTATGAAATGTGCTTTGGAAGAAACAGGGTCATGAACTATTAACTTGGTCTGAGTGACCACTGATTAGAATTTCATCCTTTTGTTATTTTTCATATACTGGGAATATTGTTTATAATTATATATATAAATATATACACAGATACACCCATGTACCTTTTACTTTGTGATTTTTTTTCTAACTCTCTAGAGATTTTTATTTGCAAAACTCTTCAGCCATATTACCTCTGCCAGGAAAGCTAGGAAATACGAAATACCTCATTTCAGACTTAAAAAAGTGGAGAACATTAAGATATGGTTATCACTGCGTTCCTTTCTAAAGGTGAGTTTCATTTGACTAATGATAGAATGTGTTCAAGAATATGCAGAAAACCTCAGTGAAATTCCTGGCAGCAGATACTCAGTGGGCAGGGTGGTTAGTTCTATGTGCTGGACAGATTGTGTCAGTGGCTGACAGACATATCTGAACACCAAGTTGGAAGTGATCTATCTGCTGAGCTGGTGGAGGTAAGTAAATAAGAGCTTAGAAAGGGAAAAGAAAATTCAAATTCCTAGGACAGAATTATAAATTGAAAATTGCATCTTTTTCTGACTTTTTGGAAAATATTCCAGCTGAAAATACATCCGTGAATCACTCACACTCTTAATTTGGAACAGCACGAATTTCAGTGCTTAAACTTAAACTGTCCAAAATGTGTTAAAATCCTATTCCAGAAACTTCTTATAAATATCTATTTTCACATTAATGTAGTGAAATTCAGAGTGCAAATGATGTGAGGTCCATTGCTGTCTCTAACTGTAATCTTACACATTAACTTGCATCTCACTCCACAGAGACGGGGGCCACAGCGTTCAGTTGATGTGGTTGTATCTTCAGTCTTCTTACTGACACTTTCGATTGCTTTCATTTGTTGTGCCCAGGTAAGAGTTTCATATCTGTTTTAATGAAAAATGGAAATTATGATATGGTTCACTATTTTAGGTGTGTATGTGTGTGTGTATATGACAAAAATTAATTTCTCAAGAGCAAGGCACTGGCATGGTTATGTTGAAATACCCATTTTTTAATGTATCTAAATTTCCTTTGCTATGTTGAATGCTCGTTAACTTTCCTTACTTTTGAAATGAGAATAAAGTAATTCTCAGTGCTTTAAGACCCTCAGATCACTCTAATTCTAATTGGCAATTTTTGACTGATAATAAAGCTGTCATTCCATGAGGGTTACAAAATAGTGATTTTTCTAATTTCATCTTTCTTTCATTTTTTAATTTTCACTCTGTGGTTGACCTTTACCTACTTCCTTCCCCCCTCCCTCCTTCCTGTCCTTCCTTCTTTCCTTCCTTCCCTTTCTTCCTTCCCAGACTCATATATTCTGATTTTTATCCAACAGATTATAATCTATTACTCTGTTTCTTTTGATGACTAAATCATCCCAGATGTGGCTAGTGGGGAGGACCGTTGAAGCTCCCTCCTGTATCCTTTCAACAAGTCCTTGTATCAATTTGAGGGTGGAGGGTGGACTTTTGTGCTTTCTTGATGACAAGAAGTTTCAGGCTTACCTTGCATCATTCCATTTGTTGAGTTTTGTCTTAATTCTACTGTAGTCAGAACATATTCGAATGTTTTCACTCCTTTGAAATTTGTGAAGCTTGCTATATTATCTGGCATATGATCAGTTTCATTAAATCCATATCAGCGCTTTGAAAGAACTTGTATTCTGTTGTTTGGGCGAGCAACATTCTCTAATTAGTCCAAGTTTATTAGTTGAATTGCTTGCATCTCCTCCATTCTTACTCATATCTTTGGTCTGCTTATTCTGTCAGTCATCGACAGAGGTGTGTTCAAGTCCACTGTGGTGGTGGATTTCTCTTTTCCTCCTTTTATTTGTGTCAGTTTTCACTTTATATATCTTGAAGCCAATTCTTATGACCTTCATAGTTATTCTTTTTTTCTCAATCCAGGATCACATGTTGCATTTAGTTGTCCTGTCACTTTAGTCTTCTTTAACCTGGACAGATGTCAGGCTATCTTTATCTTTCATGACCTTATGAAATATCTCTGAATCTAATGTTTTTAACTTAAAGTCTACTCTATTTATATTAACTATACCAACTGTCTTTTGATTCATTTTTGCATATCTTTGCCCTTTCATTTATTTTGTCTTCATATTTGAGTCATGTTTCCTGTAATCGACATAGCTTTGTTTGTGTGTGTGGGGGGGGGGGGTTCTTGTTCTTAATCCAGTTTCACAGTCTTAGTGTTTTAGATTGTCTGGCTCATTTACATTTCATGTAATTACCACAAATACAAATACTGTTTAGTTCTTATTTGGTCTACCTATTAATTTTTCTTTTTTTGCTCCTTTCTTGCTGTCTCTTATTCATCTAATATTTTATAGTATTCCATTTAATCCTCTCTGTTAACTTACTATATGTTCTTTTACTCCTGCTGACCTCAGAGATTGCAAAATATATCCTTAGCTTATTATAGTTAATAATTTATTAGTTTCTGCTTCCTTGTAATGCTAGGCCCTTAGAACACTTTATCTCATTTGTCCATTCACCCATTATTAGTGTCCTTCATTTAAATTTTACATATAGGGATCCCTGGGTGGCGCAGCGGTTTGGCGCCTGCCTTTGGCCCAGGGCGCGATCCTGGAGACCCGGGATCGAATCCCACATCGGGCTCCCGGTGCATGGAGCCTGCTTCTCCCTCTGCCTATGTCTCTGCCTCTCTCTCTCTCTCTCTCTCTCTGTGTGACTATCATAAACTAAAAATAAATAAATAAATAAATAAATAAATAAATAAATAAATAAATAAATAAATAAATAAATAAATAAATAAATAAATTTTACATATATTTTAAACCCACAAGATGTAATTACTATTTTTTTGTAGTCAATTATTCATTTATATTTACCTACGTAGTTACCCTTTTCATTGCTTTTCGTTAGTTTCTTGATTTCTCTTTTTCTTGGAATTGTTTTCCTTCTGTTTGCATAATCTGCTTGGTGATAAATTCTGTTTTTATTTGTTTGAAAATGTCTTTTATCACTTTTGTGTTTAAAGGGTGTTTTTGCTGAGTATTCATTTCTAGGTTGCCAGTTACTTTCAGTACCTTTAGGATTCTGTTATCTTCTGATTTCCATGTTTTATCTTGAGAAGTCAGCTGTTAGTCTTCTTGCTGCTCTTTTAAAAGTAACATCCTTTTTCTCTGGCTGGTTTTAAAAGTTTTTCTTTGTGTTTGGTTTTATAGCCATTTGGCTGTAGTTTGTGTGTTATCTATTGCTACACAACAAACACCACCCTGCTGAAAAGATGGGCCTAGATTGGTATTAGTTGTTCCTTTCATCCCCTAGTCATAACTGATTGGCTAAATGTATCCCTCTTTTGGAAATTAGAACTGAAAACCTGAGATAACAGTGGTGGACTTTGGAAAAGAAAGGTCTGTAGGAGTCAGTGGGCCAGTAGGGTACTATGATAAACCAAAACTAGAGCAAGTCAAAGTTGGGGGGTAGCAGTAAAAAAAGGTATTGCAAGGCAACAGAATTAGCTAAGAAGTGGGGAGATGGGAGCCCAAATGGCCCTCAAGGAAGAGAGATGGAGAGGGAAGCTGTTCCTTGACTTCCTGGTTTTCAAAAGGCTAGCATTTGGTTTTTCAGTGAATTTTTCAATAAATTCCATTTTATCTTGAGCTCGCTTGAGTAAATTTTGAAAAAAACAAAGACTTTTACCAAAAAACTTGATACATAATAGGCATTTGATAACTGATAGCTGCTGCTGCTATTATTTGGATCCTAAAAATGGAGCAAAGAACTGACCATCAGGATTTTCTAGTCATACCAGTAGGATGGGCCACATATTTTAGGAAGCTCTACTAGCCATATAAATGCAAACTTAAGGGGATCCCTGGGTGGCTCAGCGGCTCAGCCTTTTAGCCACTGCTTTTGGCCCAGGGCGTGATCCTGGAGTACTGGGATTGAGTCCCAGTTTGGGCTCCCTGCATGGAGCCTGCTTCTCCCTCTGCCTGTGTCTCTGCCTCTCTCTCTCTCTCTCTCTCTCTCTCTCTCTCTCTCTCTCTCTGTGTCTCGTGAATAAATACAATCTTTTTTAAAAATGCAAATTTAATACTTTGAAAAAATGGTCACCGTGTATTTGTGATTGGGCACACCAGTGGTTTAAAAGACTGAAATGTGTTTGTCTTATTTTACTTTTTGTACATTTCCTCCTTTGTTACTTCCAGAATTTGCTGTCTTTCATGCAAAGGAAAAAAAAATATCTGGGAACCTAGAGAAATAGAGTGATTAGTTAAATAGATAATACTTTATATAAGTATTGAAACTCTTCTGCTTTGAGTGTAAAACATTGGGAACTTATAAACCTCTTTAAGTTTCTAGAGTAAAGTGATAATTATAGATTTTTGAGACAAATGAAAAACTTAACTTTTTTTGATTCTTTGCATAGGTTCTCCAAGGGCATAAAACTTTCCTGAATGATGCTTATAATTGGGAATTTTTGATCTGGGAAACAGCTTTACTACTTTTCTTACTGCGTCTGGCCTCACTGGGTTCTGAAACCAATAAGAAATACAGCAATGTTTCAATATTACTTACTGAACAGGTATTGATTGGTCCTTGTCAATTTGGTTCTGAATTTAGAGATGACATAATAAGATTTGTGCAGAAGATTCAGGGTTAAATCTAGAGTTAGCACTTTCTGGCTATATGAACTTATAAGTCACTCTGCTACCATGTAAGTGTTTCCTTCTGATAAAATGAGGGCAATAATCTTCCCCCCTGCTCCCAGGATTGTAAGAATTAAGATCTTATGGATTGAAAGTATTTTGTATATTATAAAGATATCTTTATTGGTGGTAATGGAGCATGCTTTTAATCTCATATTCCACATCAAGTGGATCTTTATAATACTTGTCATTTAAGTGTGTTTAATAAGCTTCTAGAATTTCTTCTGTATCAGCCATAGAATGCATTCAGTGTTTGGAAAATACTTGCTCTTTAGTATGTGAATGGATAGTAAGATTGGGAAGTGTTTCTTATAAATACAGAGTAGTATAAAGGGGTTTTTTTTTTGGTTTTTGTTTGTATTTAATTTCATGTTTATCCATAAGTTTTAAATAAAAACATTTAGTATCATTAGATTTTCTTTTTTTGCCTTAGAATTATAGTGGAAAATATTTCCTAGCAGAGAAAAAATAAGGATATAGCAAGTTAAAAGCAGCAGCTATTTTCTTATATTCCATTAGTGTTTCACAAGGATATTAGATTATGTGAGGGACACCAAAATGAATAAGCCAGAGCTTTTGAAGTTAAGGAATTCACATGTTATTGGTTATATTGTAATTAATATTACACTTTTCATTGTTTTGATATTTAAATGAATTTATCTTTTTCTTTTTTTAATTCACTAAATGCCTTTTCTTTGCCAGATGTGACCAAAAGAGCTGAGGGTAGGGTTTGTGACATCTATGTTCTGTAGAAGTAGCTGCAGGAATTTCAGAATTTATTTGAAAATATCCTCGAATCTGCCAGACTTAGTGTAGTATGTATATCTTTTTCTCTGACATTTGCCTTAATCTCTCTTTTTTCCCTCAGATTAATTTATATCTTAAGATGGAGAAGAAGCCAAATAAGAAAGAACAGCTTACTCTAGTAAATAATGTATTAAAGCTGTCCACCAAGTTATTGAAAGTAAGTAATATCCTGTGATACACTTTTACGAGCACTTAAATCAATACTTTATGTATTGGAGAAGACTCTAGTAACAGATAGATACTGGTCTGTGTACATTCAAAATGCCAACTTGACAGTTTAGGATTAAGGACTATATAAAAAAAACTCCCATCTCATTACCCAGGTTCTGGTGATTGCTAAAGTCTGTTACATTTTTCAAATTAACATTTAAAAAACATGACAACATATCACACAAACCCATCTTTGAACATTTCTAGTGGAAAAGTAGGTGAGAGTCCATTACAGGTCTCTTTTTAAAGCAGCTACTGAACATGAAGGAAAAAATGACTTCTGCAATCATCCTCACCCAAGACCTAAAAGCAGCCCAGAGATAACTGGCAGCCATCGAGAGGCCATGTATCTTATCTCCATTCTTCCATGTTTTTCTAGGAGCTGGACACACCATTTAGACTCTATGGACTGACAATGAATCCCTTAATCTATAATATCACACGAGTCGTTATCCTTTCTGCTGTCTCAGGTGTTATAAGTGATCTTCTAGGATTTAATATAAGAGTAAGTGTGACCAGTACTTTGTAGCACCTGCCTTAGTCTTAAAATTGACCAAATAGAATAATCCTTGCTCTTCACACTGTGTGTGCATGTATGTGTGTGAGAGTGTGAGAGGTTGGAAGACTAGAGACTTGTGTAAAGAACCCTTGGGGTAAAAAAATAGACATTTTGATGGTGGTGCACAGGCTTCTTAGCTTAGGTTTTCTCATGTGACACAAGTGTAATAGACTGTGCTCTTGAATGGAACACAGAATCAAGTTTGAATCTCATGTCAGTCTAATAGCACAGGCTGGGGAAGGGTCATCCTCTCACCTAGGGAATACACTGAGGCAGAATGAATGAAAACCCATGACCTGTGAACTGCAGGGTGGAATTTTTAACCTTGGAAATTGTTGATGTTTCTCCTCTGTGGTGTCTTATGGTTGCTATTGTTCTCATGTAAGGGTTCTCGCTTCATAGTCATGTAAGTGGACCTGTAAACCCCAACTGTTGGTCTTAAAATTAACTCATTTTGGTGGTTTTCTTTTCTTAGCTGTGGAAAATTAAGTCCTAAGCTGAGCCATGTGCCTGGAATCTCCCCTTGCTGGCATCAGGATTTACCCATTAAGGAAGGAGATGACTGCAGAAACCATGAGACACCTACCTGCTTGTTCACACATAGAGGTGCTCTCCGCTCTGCCTAATCTTAGGAGTGGTGTTTTCAGAGGAACAAATCCTTTTCCAGCTGGGCATGCATGCCAAAAACTGTATTTTCATGGTTTTCAAACAGTATGAATAGTCAGAAAACTAAAGATCATGTATTATGGTAACATAAGGACAACTTTCTCAGTTAGGAAATTGATTTGGGGCATTTCAGCGCTGTGACGGTTTTATTTACTGCAAGTAGTTTTTTTGGGGTTACTATGGTAGATCCCCAACGCATGAAGAAAATACCTTCTTTTGGAAATGGCAAATTCAGTACTTTTCTATTAAGTCTATACAATTGGAGATTTCTTTCCTCTAGCAAAGAGAGATCAAATTTAAACTATTTTAGGTTGAACCCAAATAAAATAACTTTATTGGAGAATTTCGGTTTCGAGGCTTTTTTTTTGTTATTGCAGAAAAAAATAACCTTTCAACCTGCAAATTTCTGTTAAACTATGGAGAAAATTTTAGTTTACAGTTTTGAAGTTAATCCCAATAACTATAGTTGTTGGTGAAAGAGACATGCATATATCGTGCCATGTAATTCAGCATGAGAAGTGTAAGTGTATGCATACTCATTCATGTCCATCATACAACATGGTTTCCATGTAAATCATCTGAGCTGTTACCTATCACAATACTAAGGGAAGCATTGATTGTTGTATGACTTAATGTACTCAACCCTCAGTACAATTTCAGGTCCCTAGTGTCTATACTCAGCCAAGTTATGCCTTTGATGATTTGAATTCTCTCTCTCTTTTTTTTTAAAGATTTTATTTATTTGGGATCCCTGGGTGGCACAGCGGTTTGGCACCTGCCTTTGGCCCAGGGCGCGATCCAGGAGATCGGGGATCGAATCCCACGTCAGGCTCCCGGCATGGAGCCTGCTTCTCCCTCTGCCTGTGTCTCTGCCTCTCTCTCTCTCACTGTGTGCCTATCATGAATAAATAAAAATTAAAAAAAAAAAAGATTTTATTTATTTATTTATGAGAGACACAGAGAGAGAGAGGTGAGATATAGGCAGAGGGAGAAGCAGGCTCCATGCAGGGAGCCTGACGCAGGACTCAATCCCGGATCTCCAGGATCACGAGCCCTGGGCTAAAGGCAGGTGTTAAACTGCTGAGCCACCCAGGCTGCCCCTATCTGAATTCTCTTATCAACATTCCCTGTTACACACACATGCATATATATATGTTAATGAAAACTCATAGCTACATACAATTCCTGCTCTTCAAGTTATCTGCTTTGAAGAATCTCTTGAGGCAAATTAAAAGTCTGAATATTTTAATGATAAGATTTTATGAATTTTTATTGTTTTATTGAAATAGAATAAACCTACAGTGTTATATTATTTTCAGGTGGACAATATAATATTTTAACAATTCTCATTAGTCAGTGCTCATCCCATGATAAGTATACTTTTATTCCCCTTCATTTTGTGAACTTTTAGAAGGAAGTAATTTAGAAACTTAGGTATTACATGTAAAGTAGGTACCCACACAAAATCAATGTATCAATTATACATATCCCAATATGCAGGGAGATTTTTGAAGTCTAAAGATGAATTTCTCAAGAGTCCAGGGATTGAAGTCAGACCTATCTGGGTTCATATCTTTGGCTCTGCGACTTACTAACTTCATGGTCTAAGGCAAATTACTTAACCTCTGTGCATCTCAATTTCTTTATCTGTTAAGCGGGCATAACTACTATATAATTGAGTTTTTAAGGTTGAATGAAATTATCTTGTAAGGTACTTAACACAACAGATAGTGTGTAGCACTTTGTAAATCCTTGACAAACATTTGTTATTATTTAAGAGCTTTAAAAAATCTCACTGATAGATTCCTAACTGGAATCTGAAGATAGGAACATAGGAAACAAGGTTGCTGAACAAGGAGGGATGACCACAAATTTGCAGCTATTTCAAATGCTGCATGAGACTTATAATTTCTTTTAAAGGTACAACTCTATTATAGTGATTTGCCTGTAGAAGCAACTATTTTGTTTTTTTTTTGTTTTTTTTTTTTTTAATTTTTATTTATTTATGATAGTCACAGAGAGAGAGAGAGGCAGAGACACAGGCAGAGGGAGAAGCAGGCTCCATGCAGGGAGCCTGATGTGGGACTTGATCCCGGGTCTCCAGGATCGCGCCCTGGGCCAAAGGCAGGCGCTAAACCGCTGCGCCACCCAGGGATCCCTGAAGCAACTATTTTGTAAAGGCACTTCAGTATCTCAATGGATGGCTCATAGAAATCATGTGTTTACTATTTTCCATAAGGAACAATACCAACTGCGAATGCAAGATTGAGCTCAGTGCAAATTTCAGATGAAGAAAGCTCGTGTCTGTATCTTTTTCTCCTACAAAAAAGTGCTGTTTGGTTTTTATTTGCAACTTTTACACAGTGAATTGTTTAAGTACAGCATTTAGTTTATTCTGGGTTGTTTCAGTTACAGTTTTGATAGTATATAATTGGTTTAAATTATTTTTCAGGTGGATAAAATTATATATAAGTATAGTCGTTCATGTCAGAAACAGTAATCATTCTTGATTCCTTCCTCTTCCTTAAACCTTATGTCTAGGCACCATGTCTTTGAATAACCATATTCTAACTATTTTTCTTTTTTTTTTTTTTCTAACTATTTTTCTAATCAGTCCACTGCTCTCTACACCTCCTTCTATGACTCCAGTCCATGTCAATATTCTTTGTTCTTTTGGACAAGTTTATGCTTCCTTTGCTCTTACATATGTATGGCTCCTTGTCCACCAAGCTCAATCTACTTTTCTCAGAAAGTTAATGTGTTTTTCTTAAAATGCAAGCCTCATCATTTAGAATCTATTAGTGGCTTACAATTACTTTGAAGATAAAAATCTAAAATCATTTTAGCAATGTGTACAGGCCCAACTAGTTGAGAAAGATTTTTGAATCTATATTTGAAAGATATTTTTGCTGGGTATAAAACTAGTTTTAAAGGTGTTGCTCTGCTGCCTCCTGGATTGCGTTGTTTCTGACAAGAAACCTGCTGTCATTCTTACCTTTTTCAACCTCGGCTACCTTTAACTTAAGGCTTTTATCATCAAATTTGTGCAGTTTAATTATAATGTGCATTGGTGCAGTGTTCTTCATGATTTTTGTGCTTGGGGTTTGTTGCACTTATTGGACTTGTGGATTTATATAGTTTAATTTTGGTTGTTATTTCTTAAGATAAGTTTTCTATACTCCACTCTCTACTACATCCTTCTGGGACTCCAATTTACATGTATGTTAGCCTGTTTGAAGTTGTCCAACAGCTTACTGATGTTTTGTATGTTTCCCATCTTCTTTCTCTGTCTTTAATCATGGATAGTTTCTGTTGCCATGACTTTAAGTTCACTAACTTGTTCTTCTGCACTAATTTGCTGTTAATCTTACCTAGTGTATTTTTGTCTGTGGAAATCCGATTTTTTTAAAAAACCTTTCATGTCTCTCCTTACTAGGCTATTTCTTTTCTCTACCTTGTTTAACATGATAAATATATTTATAAAGAAACAGTAAATAAGAACATTAAAAGAATTATTTGTATCATTTTTGGGTTTGTTTTTAATTATTGTTTTTTCTTGTTTTGGGTAATATTTTCCTGCTTCTTTGCATGGCTGGTAATTTTTTTTTATTGGATGTGAATTTTACACTATTGGTTGTTGGGTTTTTTTATGTACATGTGTATTCTTTTAAATATTCTTGAGCTTTGTTGCTGGAATACAGGTGGGTTACTTAGAAACAGTTTGATCATTTCAAGGCTTACTTTTAAGCTTTGTTAGGTGGGCCAGAGCAGCCTATTTAGTCAGGGCTACTTTTCTATTGAAGCAATATCCTCCTGAGTATTCTACCCCAATGTCCTGTTTATTATATAAAGTTTTTCCAATTTGACTGTGGGAACACAAATTATTCCCAGCTCAAAATTTCCCTGCCTCTTTTTGGTAGTTCTTTCCATGTCATTTGGTATTTCTCAACAACAATTATTGTGCTGATCAGTACTTACCTAAAGACTTGAAAGGAACCCTCTGGACATTTTTTTTTTTTTTTATCTGTCTTCTCTATGTAGCTGTCTTCTGTCTGGTACTCTTCCTTGCAATAAATTTCAGCTGTCTTGAGCTTCCCAAATTCTTTTTTTTTTTTTTTTTTTTTAGATTTTATTTATTTGAGAGAGAGAGCACGTGAAAGAACACAAGCAGGGGGAGCAGCAGGCATAGGGAGAGGGAAAAACAGGCTCCCTGCTGAGCAGAGAACCCAACGTGGGGTTGAATCCCAGGACCCTTAGATCATGACCTGAGCTGATGTCAGATGCTTAACTGACTGAGCCACCCAGGTGCCCCAGTGTTTTGATATCCTTTGGGTAAATACCCAGTAGTGCAACTGCTGAATCATAGGGTGGTTCTATTTTTAGCTTTTTGAGGAACTTCATACTGTTTACCACAGCAGCTGTACCAGTTGCATTCACAAAAATGTACAAGTGTTCCTTTTTTTCCACATCCTCACCAACACTTGTTGTTTCTTGTGTTGTTGATTTTAACCATTCTGACAGGTGTGAGGTAATATCTCATTGCAGTTTTGATTTGCATTCCTCTGATGATAAGTGATGATGAAGATCTTTTTATGTGTCTGTTGGCCATTTGTATGTCTTCTTTGGAGAAATGTCTGTTCATATCTCCTATCCATTTTTAAAAGATTTTATTTATTTATTCATGAGAGACACAGCGAGGCAGCAACACAGGCAGAGGAAGAAGCAGGCTCCATGCAGGGAGCCTGATGTGGGACTCAATCCTGGGACTCCAGGATCACACCCTGGGCTGAAGGCAGGCGCTCAACCACTGAGCCACCCAGGTGTCCCACTTCTACCCATTTTTAAATGGGATTATTTGTGTTTTGGGTGTTGGGTTTTATTAGTTCTTTATATATTTTGGATGCTAACCCTTAATTGGCTTTATCATTTACAAATATATTTTCCCACCTCTAGACTGCCTTTTAGATTTGTTGATTGTTTTCTTCGTTGTGCAGAAGCTTTTTATTTTGATGAAGTCCCAATAGTTTATTTTTGCTTTTGTTTCCCTTGCTTTAGGAGACATATCTCGAAAGATGTTGCCAATGTCAAAGAGGTTACTCCTGTGTTTTCTTCTAGGATTTTTTATGGTTTCAAATCTCACATTTAGGTCTTTAATCCATTTTGAATTTATTTTTGTATATGGTGTAAATGCTCCAGTTTCATTCTTTTGCATGTGGCTGTCCAACTTTCCCAACACTTGTTGAAGAGACTGTTTTTATCCCACTGGATGTTCTTTCCTGCTTTGTTGAAGATTAACTGACCATATAATCGTGGGTTTATTTCTGGGTTTTCTATTCTGTTCTGTTGACTATGTGTCTGTTTTTGTGCCAGTACCATACTGTTTTGATCTACAGCTTAGTAATATAACTTGAAGTCCAGAATTATGATGCTTCCAGCTTTCCTTTTCTTGTACAAGATTGTTTTGACTCTTTATTTTTTTTTTTTAATTTTTATTTATTTATGATAGTCACACAGAGAGAGAGAGGCAGAGACACAGGCAGAGGGAGAAGCAGGCTCCATGCACCGGGAGCCTGACGTGGGATTCGATCCCGGGTCTCCAGGATCGCGCCCTGGGCCAAAGGCAGGCGCCAAACCGCTGCGCCACCCAGGGATCCCTGTTTTGACTCTTTAGTGTCTTTTGTAGTATCTTTTGTAGTTTTAGGATTGTTTGTTCTAGTTCTGCAAAAATTCAGTTGGTATTTTGATAGGGATAGCATTAAATGTGTAGAGTGCTATGGATAGTATAGATATTTTTTAACAATATTTGTTCTTCCAGCCCATGAGCATAGAATGTCTTTCCATTTCTTTGTGTGGTATTCAGTTTCTTCCATCAACATTTTATAGTTTTCAGAGTAGAAGTCTTTGACCTCTTTGATTATGTTTATTCGTAGGTATCTTATCATTTTGGGTGCAATTGTAAATGTGATTTTTTTTTTAAATTCTCTTCTTCATTATTGGTGTATAGAAATGCAAGATTTCTGTACATCAATTTTGTATCTTGTAACCTTACTGAATATACTTACCAATTCTAGCAGTTTTTTGGTGGAGTCTTTCAGGTTTTCTATATAGAGTATCATGTCATCTACAAATCGTGAAAATTTTACTTCTTTCTTACTGATTTGGATGCTTTTTTTTCTGTTATCTTATTGCTCTGGCTAGGACTTCCAGTCTATGTTGGATAAAAGTGACCTGACCTTAGATGAAAGGCTATCAGTTTTTCCCCATTGAGGATGATGTTAGCTGTGGGGTTTTTATATAGGGCCTTTATTATGTTGAGGTATGTTCTCTCTAGACCTACTTTGTTGAGGATTTTTATCATGAATGGATGTTGTACTTTGTCAAATGATTTTTCTGCATCTATTGAAATGATCGTATGGTTATTATCCTTTCTCTTGTTGATGTGATGTATCACATTGATTAATCTGTGAATACTGAACCACCCTGGAAACCCAGGAATAAATCTCACTTAATTGTGATGGATTATTTTTTAAAATGTATTGTTGGATTGGGTTTACTAGTATTTTGTTGAGGATTTTTACATCTGTGTTCATCAGAAATACTGCCCTGTATTTTTATTTTTTGTGGCGTCTTTATTTGGTTTTAGTATCAGAGTAATGCTGGCCTTATAAAATGAACTCGGATGTTTTCCTTCCTTTTCTATTTTTTAGAATAGTTTGAGAATAGGAATGAACTCTTCTTTAAATGTCTAGTAACATTCACCAATGAAGCCATTTGGTCCTAGACTTTGGTTTATTGAAAGTTTTTTTTTATTACTGATTCTGTTTCTTTGCCAGTAATCAGTCTTCAAATTTTCTTTCTTCCTGTTTCAGTTTTGGTAGGTTTTATGTTTCTAGGAATTTATCCATTTCTTCTAAGTTGTCTAATTTGTTGGCATATAGTTTTGCATGATATTCTCTTGGAATTGTTTATATTTCTGTAGTGTTTGTTATTTCTCTTCTCTCAGTTATGATTTTATTTATTTGGGTCCTTTTTTTTCTTGATAAGTCTGGCTAAAGGTTTAATTTTTTTTTATTTATTTTTTCCCAAAGAACCAGCTCCTGGTTTCCTTGATATGTTCTTTTTTTTTTTTTTTGAAAGACTTTATTTATTCATGAGAGAGACACAGAGGCAGAGACACAGGCAGAAGGAGAAGCAGGCCCCATGCAGGGAGCACAACGCAGGACTCGATCCCGGGTCTCCAGGATCACGCCCTGGGCTGAAGGCAGCGCTAAACTGCTGAGCCACCCGGGCTGCCCTCCTTGATCTGTTCTATTGGTTTTTTAGTTTACCATTTATTTCTGCTCTAATCTTTATTATTTCCTTTCTCTTATTGTTTTAGGCTTTGTTTGTTGCTCTTGCTTCTTGAGGTAGGCCTGTATTGCTATAATCTTCCCTCTTAGAATTGCTTTTGCTGCATCCCAAAGGTTTTGAACCATCGTGTTTTCATTTTCATTTGTTTCCATGTGCTTTTTAATTTCTTTTATTTCCTGTTGGCCTATTCATTGTTTAGTACCATGTTATTTAACCTCCATGTATTTGTGGTCCTTCCAGATTTTTTCTTGTGGTTGACTTCTAGTGTCATAGTGTTGTGGTCAGAAAAGATGCATGATATCATGTTGATCTTTTTGAATTTTTGAGGTTGGTTTTGTGGCCTAATATGTGATCTGTTCTGGAGAATATTCCATGTACACTTAGAAATAATGTACATTCTGCTGTTTTAGAATGAAATGTTCTGAATATATCTGTTAAATCCATCTGGTTGAGGGTGTCATTCAAAGCCTTTGTTTCCTTGTCAATTTTCTGTTTAGATGATTTGTCCATTGATGTAATTGGAGTGTTAAAGTCCCCTACTATTACTGTATTATTATCAATTAGTTCCTGTATGTTTGTTATTATTTTATGTATTTGAATACTCCCATGTTGGGTGCATGTTTATAATTGTTACATCTTCTTGTTGAATTGTCCTGTTTATTATTATACAGTACCCTTCTTTGTCTCTTGCTACAGTCTTTGTTTTAAAGTCTATTTTGTCTGATATAAGTATTGCTACTCAGGTTTTCTTTTTTTTTGTTTTGTTTTTTTTTTTTTTTCGTTTTGTTTTGTTTTGTTTTTTCCAGGTTTTCTTTTGATATCCATTTGCATGATGATGTTACTCCATCCCCTTGCTTTCAATCTGCAGGTGTCCTAAGGATATCTAAAATGAGTCTCTTAAAGGCAGCATATAGATGGGTCTTCTTTTTTAATCCATTCTGTCACCCTGTGCCTTTTGAATGCAGCATTGAGTCCATTTACATTCAAAGTGATTATTGATAAATGTGTATTTATTGCCATTTTATTACTTGTTTTTTGGTTCTGAAGATTTCCTCTGATTCTTGTGTTTCTCCCTTTCATAGTTTGCTGATTGTTTTTAGTGATATATTGGGATTTCTTTCTCTTTAGTTTACAGGTTTATTAGTGGTTTTTGTTATATGGTTACCATTAGGTATATATATAACATCTCCTGCATATAGCAGTCTATATTAAGTTTATGGTCATTTAAGTTTGAACCCATTCTTTACTCCTCACCTCCCCACATTTTAGGTATATGTTGTCATATTTTAAATCCTGTTATTTTGTGAGTTATTGACTGTTCATTCTTACTGCTTTTGTGTACTCTACCGCATACTGTTATTTCTGGACTTTCTACTCAGAGTCCACTTTAATATTTGTTACATAGCTGAGTTACTGGTCATGAACTCCTTTAATTTTTGTTGTCTGGGAAACTCTTTATCTCCTTTTCTATTCTGAATGATAGTCTTGCTGGAAAGAGTATTCTTGGCTACCAGATTTTCCCATTCAGCATTTTGAATATATTGTGGCTTGGAAAGTTTCTGTTCAAAGGTCCACTGATAGCCTTATGGGGTTTCCCATGTAAGTTATTGACTTCTTTTGTCTTGTTCCTTTAATATTTTTTCTTTATGTCTTAGTGTGGATCTGCTTTTGTTTATTTTTTGGAGGGGTTCCCTGTGCCTTCTGAATTTGGATATGTTTCCTTCC
Organism: Canis aureus; assembly: GCF_053574225.1. Lineage (NCBI taxonomy): Eukaryota > Metazoa > Chordata > Mammalia > Carnivora > Canidae > Canis > Canis aureus. The sequence continues at coordinate 13,196,758 of NC_135622.1, forward strand.
CAGATTAAGGAAGTTTTCAGCTATTTCTTCAAATAAATTCTTTGCCCCCTTTTTTTCTCTTTTCTTCTTCTGGGATTTCTATAATATGAGTGTTACGTTTGATGGAGTCACAGAGTTGCCTAAGTCTATTCTCATTTTGCATGATTCTTTTTCTCTCTTTAGTTCAGCTTGATTACTTTCAACTACTCTGTCTTTTGGATCATTAATATGTTCCTCTGTTTCTTCCATCTTGTTGTTCATTCCATCAAGCATTTTCTCACTTTGTTTATTGAGCCCTGTATCTCTGCTAGATTATTCCTATCTCTGTGTTAATAGTCTCACTGATATCTTCCATTCTTTTCTCAAGTCCAGCAAGTATCTTTATGATCATTGCTTTAAATTCTCCATCAGGCATATTACCTATGTGTTTCACTTATATCTCACACCATGGCCTTGTCTTGCTCTTTCATTTGGGACAAATTCCTCTGTCTTCTCATTTTATCTAAGTCTTCATGCCTGTTTCTCTATGTTAGGAATGTTAGTATATCTCCTGTCCTTGAGGGAATGACTTTATGAAGAAGAGGCCCTCTAGTTCCCTGCAGTGTATTGTACATTTTCCCTAGGGTGTGACGCTTCTGGGAGTGTCTCTAATATGTGCTGTGTGCTCTGCTGTTGTGTCTCGGCCACTTTATCCTTCAGGCCAGTAATTTGCAGAGGCTGTATTAGGCAGTTGTGGGCAGTGTTGGTCCCTGGCCTGAACGTGGTGAGTTTTAACTAACTATGCTGGTCTCCTTGTGAAATGAGACCAGTTGCCACTGCTGCCAGAACTGAGGCTCTGCAAAACTCCTGGGTGGGGACACATGGTGTGGGCAGGGATTTGGGCCAGTGCTCTGAGGGAGGGGGCCTGCTGTGTGTGACTTGAGGCAAGCTGATGGGTAGGAGTGGTTATCCCAAAGCTTGTGGCGGGGGTAGGGATGGGGGACGACTTGGTCTAAGCAGTTAGGTAGGGTTATTGACACTATGCTGGCTCCTGCAGGTGGGTTCATGCTTATGCTGAGGTGTGGAGCAGGGAAATGACACCTGCTAGTTCCTTTGTACCCAGAGGGGTCACTCCATGAATGCTGCCTCTCTGGAACACACTCCAAGATGAGCAAGTAACCTCCCCACTGTGTGCCCCAGGTGCTCTTCAGATTGCTGTGTCCACATTGTATGTCCACTGGCTGTTTGCTCTGGCTTTTCTCCAAGAGCAGACCAACGTCCTCTGACCTCTCTCTGAGCCAAGCATGCAACCTTTAAAACCTCAGGCTTGGGATCCCTGGGTGGCACAGCGGTTTGGCGCCTGCCTTTGGCCCAGGGCGCGATCCTGGAGACCCGGGATCGAATCCCACATCGGGCTCCCGGTGCATGGAGCCTGCTTCTCCCTCTGCCTGTGTCTCTGCCTCTCTCTCTCTCTCTGTGACTATCATAAAAAAAAAATAAAAAAATAAAAATTAAAATTAAAATTAAAAAAAAAAAAAAACCCGCAGGCTTTAGGTCCCACTGGTTGTAAGAACTACACAAAACCTGGGCCCTCTCACTTTCCAAGCTAATTGTTATGGGGATTCATTTTCCCCATGTACTCCCCTGTGTGCTAACTTGTCTCTTGCCCTTCTCTATGACTGTGGTGGCCACAATCTGTTTCGCTCCCAAGCTACCTCTCTGTACTTCCTACCTCCTTTGATGTGGGCTCTTCTCTACCTTTAGTTGTGGTTTGTTCTGCTAGTCTTTAGATTGTTTTCTGGGGTATTTAGGATGATATAATGGTTATCTAGTTGTATTCAGGGGATGAGGTGAGCCAAAGGTCCTCCTACTCCACCACCATCTTCCCCTTCTTTCTTGCTTTTAAGATTCTTTAATTTTTGACATTTTAATTAATTGTCTTGGTGTGGACCTCTTTGTCTTCAGTAGTTTGGGACTCCTGTTCTGCCTAGACCTGGATGTCTGTTTCCTTCTCCAGGTTAGGTAAGTTTTCAGGTATTATTTTTTTAAGTTTCTGCTCCTTTCTGTCTCTTCTTCTGGGACTCCTATAATGTGAGGGCCCTTTAAGAGCAGAGTTTTAGTTTCCTATAGCCCTCTGGCTTTCCCCTAGTTAAGCCTCGCTGATTTTCAAGGTTCCTAGTTTCAAAGCCAAAGATGTTATGGGGCAGGGTGGAGGGTGGCTCATCTTCCCAGAACAGATTCCCAGGGCTGGGGCAGGAGTGCCCCAAGGAAGATATCTATGAATGTACTAGGGCCCAGTGAGAGTTAGGGATAGACTTAGGAGTAGGAGTAGGGTAGCAGTAGGGGCAAGGTTAGGTGTATGGGTAGGAATAGATTTAGTGGAAGGGGTTGGAATAGCCAAATGGTTGGAGGAAGTTTTGGGATTAGGGTAGGGTATGTTTAGGGGTATGTGTAGGGGCAGGGGTAGGTGTAGTTGTAGGTTTAGGGTTAAGGGTATGGGTGGTGTAGGGTTAGGGGTAGGTTTATCAGTAAAGGTAGCAGTAGAGTTTGGTGTTCAGGTAGGATTAGGATCAGGGATAGGGGAGGAGTAGTGTTAGGGATAGCAGTAGGGTAGGATTATGGACAGAAGTATGGGTAGGGGTAGGGATAGGGTTAAGTGTAGGTGTAGAGGTAAGGGTAGGGTTAGGTATAGTGGTAGGTGCATGGTAGGTTTATGTTTCGGATAAGGGGTAGAGGTAGTTATAGATTTAGGGGTTGGGGTAGGATTACCATTACAGGTAGGGGTAGCAGTAAGGGTTGGGGTACGAGAAGCGTTAGGAGTAGATGAAGGGCTAGGCATGGAGGATGGGTAGTGGTAGGAGTAGGGTTAGGTGTAGGGATAGGGGTATGAGTGGGGTAGATGATAATGTAAAGTTAGGGTAGGGGAAGAGCTGGGGGTAGCTCTGAGAAACCAATGTTCCTTGAATGTACCTGGCAACTAGGCTCTAACAGAAGAGATTTAGAACCTATCTCAACTGTTGGTTGGAGGTACAGTGGAAATGCACTTCCTCTAAAAACAAGAGGTCCTTGACTGAAGCTTTCAACTAGTCTCTAACATAAGGGAGTTAGAACATATATCAAAAGTAAGTGTGGAGGCTCAACAGAAATGCAATATACTTACCTCTGAAAAACAAAAGTTCCTTGAATGCAGCTTTCGACAAGCCACTAACATAAGGGAGTTAGAACCTATGTCAACAGTAGGTTTGGAGACATAATGGAAACAAACACACTGTACTTAATTCTCAGAAACAAGTGTTCCTTCAATGAATCCTGCAACTAGCCTCTCATGTAAATAAGATAGAAACTACCTCAACAGTAAGTCTGGAGGTACATTGGAAATGCGATATCGTTAACTCTGAGAAACTCTGAGAAACTCATTCTTTGAATGCAGCTTTCAACTAGCCTTCACATAAGGGAATTAGATACTATGTCACAGTAGTTGTAGTGGCAAAATGGAAAAGCACTGTACAGTAGGACTAGTATATGAGTATTTTTAGGAGTATATTTAAATATGATTAGGGGTAGGGATCCCTGGGTGGCGCAGCGGTTTAGCGCCTGCCTTTGGCCCAGGGCGCGATCCTGGAGACCCGGGATCGAATCCCACATCGGGCTCCCGGTGCATGGAGCCTGCTTCTCTCTCTGCCTGTGTCTCTGCCTCTCTCTCTCTCTCTCTCTCTCTCTCTCTCTCTGTGACTATCATAAATAAATAAATAAATAAACAAATAAATAAATAAGATTAGGGATAGTGTTAAGTTTAGGGTTACGGGTAGTTTTAGTGATAGGGTTAGAGGTAAGGTTAAGCATAGGGGTATTGTTAGGTTTAGGGTTAATTGTAGAGGTAAGGTTAGGTGTAGAGTTACGGATGGTGTAGGAATAGTGGTAGGAGTAAGTTTACATGTAGGGGTAGGGATAGGCACTGGGGTAGTGGTAGTAGTATGGGTAGGGTTAGAGGTAGGGGTATGGTTAGGTGCAGAGTTGGTGTAGGATAGGATTAGGTTTACGGGTAGATGTAGGGATAGCAGTAGGGGTTGGGGTTGGGTTAATTGAAGGGGAAGTGTGAGGGTTAGGGGTGAAAGTAGGGTTAGACCTAAGGATAAAGTTAGGGTTAGTTTAGGTGTAGGGGTAGTTTTAGTGTCAGGGTAGGGTAAACATAGGGTTGGGGGTAGGATTAATAGAATGCTTAGGGGTAGCTGTGGGGGTTAGATGTAGGAGTAACTGGATGGGGACAGGGGTTGGGGTAGCGTTTGGGTAAGAGTAGGAGTATTGACAGGTGTAGGAGTAGTGGTAGGGTTAAGGGTAGGTAGAGCTATAGGAGTAGAAGGGGTAGAGATAAGGGTAGGAGTAGGAGTAGTTATAGGGGTAGAAGTACAAGTATAGGTAGGGGCAGGGATAGAGGTAGGATTAGAGGGTGGGGTAGAGTTAAAGGTAGGATTAGGGGAAAGGGAAGGGTCCAGGCTGGGATAGGGGTATGGGTAGGACTTAGGGTATGGGTAAGTGTAGTATTAGGGGAAGGGGTAGGGCAAGTTGTTAAGGAGTGTGGGTAGCAAGTGGTAGGGGCAAGAGTATATAAAGATGTAGGGATAGGTGTAATGGAAGGAATGGGGTTTGTGGATGGGTAGTGTAAGTGGTAGGTATAAGGGTAGGAGTAGGGATAACGGGTAGGGGTAGGAGTAAGGGTCGGGTAAGCATAGTTTTAGGAGTATGTGTAGAGGTAGGTGTAGAGTTAGGGTAGGAGTAGAGGTGAGGGCAGGTAGGTGTACAGGTATGGGTAGGGTTAGAGGTTTGGGTAGGGTTAGGGGTATTTGAGGGGTGGGGTTGGGGTACAGCTCTTAGTTGGGTTAGAGGTAGGAGTAGAGGTAAGTTTAGGAGTAAGGAATAGTGTAGCTGTAAGGGTAAGGGTAGGGTTAGGATAGGCTTTAGGGGTAGGGGTAGCGATAGAGGATGTTTAGGGATAGGGTTCAGGGTAGTCGTAGGTATTGGTGGAGATTTGTTAGGTGTAGAGGTAGGGTTAGGAGTAGGTTTAGGGTTATAGGTAGCTGTAGGTGTAGGAGGAGGGCTTGGGTTAGGGTTAGGTTTAGGTGTATGGGTAGGGGAAGAGGTAATTGTAGGGGTAGGTTTAGCTGTAGGGGTAGGATTAAGATTAGGAATAGGGCTATGTGTAGTGCTAAGGTAGGAGTAGGGGTGTGAGTAGGGGTAGGGCTAGTGGTAGGTGTAGGGTTAGGGCTAGTTGTATATGTTGGTTTGTGGGAGGTGTAGGTTTAGCTGTAGGGGTAGGATTAAGGTTAGGGGTAGGGCTATGTGTAGTGCTAAGGTAGGAGTAGGGGTGTGAGTAAGGGTAGGGCTAGTGGTAGGTGTCAGGTTAGGGCTAGTTGTATATGTTGGTTTGTGGGAGGTGTAGGGGAAAAGTTAGCTGTAGGAGGACCTACTCCTACAGGGTAAGGGAGAGGGGTAAGGGTGGGGTAAGTGTATTTTAAGGAGTAAGTGTAGAGGACGGTGTAGGGTTGGGGATAGGGTAAGCAGTAGGTGTACGGGTAGGGGTAGGCTTAGGGGTGGCATTGGGGTAGGATTAGGTTAGAGGTATGGCTAGCAGTTTGGTTTGAGGTAGGAGTAGAGGGAAGGAATAAGGAATAGTGTAGGGGTAGGGGTAGGATTACCTTTAGAGGTAGGGGTACAGGTGTGTTTAGGGATAGGGTTTGGGGTATTCATAGGTGTTGGGGGAGAGTTAAGTGTAGGGTGGGGACAGGAGTAGGTTTAGGGTTACGGGTAGCTGTATGTGCACGGGCAGTTTAAGGTTAGGTGTACATGTAGAGGAAGGGGTAGAGGTAGCTTTAGCGGTAGGGTTGGAGTAAGTTTAGGGGTAGGGCTAGGCATAGTTTTAGTGTAGGAGCAAGGATGTGTGTAGGGATAGGAATAGGAGTAGTGTTAGTGGTAGGTGTAGGGTTAGGGGTAGATATATGTAGGTTTGCGGGAGGTGCAGGGGATGGGATAGCTGTAGGTGTACCTACTCCTACAGGTTTATGGGTAGGTTTAGGAGCAGAGGTACATGAATAGCTAGTCCTTCGGTTGGTGTTAGGGATGGGGATGTTTTAAGAGTAGGATTAAGGGTAGAGGTAGGAGTAGGGGTAGGTATAGGATAGGTTTTGGGGTAGGAGTATGATTAGGGTTAGGGGTAGTGTTAGCATTTGGAGTAGGGTTATGGGAGGGGCAGGTGTAGCATTAGGTTATTGGTGAGAGTACATTTAGGGCTAGTGGTATGGCTAGGTGTAGGTGTTAGGGCAGGTGTACAGGTAGAGGTAGATTTAGGAGTAGATGTAGGGTTAGGGGTAGTGGTAGCATTAGGAGTAGGGGTAGCGATAGTAAGATTAAGGGTAGGGGTAATTTTGGAGTTAGGGGTAGGAGTAGGGTTAGGGTTAAGGATAGGGGTGGGGTTAGGTGTAGAAGTAGGAATAATGGTAGGATTGGGGGTAGGGATAGGATTTGTGATAGGGGTAGTTTTAGGTTTAGTATTAGTGTTCATTGTAGGGGTAGGGTAGGGGTAGGGTTAAGGAATGAAGTAGTGGTAGGGATAGTGGTTAGTTTAGTGTTAAGGGTGGGGGTAGGGAAAGCGATGTGTGTAGTGTCAGGGATTGGGGTAGAAAAGGGGGTATTGGTAGGTGGTGGGGTAGGGGCAGGGGAAGCTGTAGTGGAAGTGTTATGGGTAGGGTTAGGGAAGGGTTTGGGAAGGAGTTTGGGTGGGGGGTGGAATGGGTTTAATGTGTGGTATAGGTGTAGGGAGAGGGGTATGTTTAGAGGTACAGGTAGGAGTAGTTGTAGGGGTAGGCATATGGTTAGGTGTAGGGCTAGGTTTAATGGTATGGGTATTAGTAAGGGTAAGGGTAGGAGAAGGTTTAGGGATAGGCATATGGCTAGGAGTATAGTTAAGTATAAAGATAGGGGTAGTTGGAGTATGTTAGTGGTAGGGGTAAGGTTAGGTTTAGGGATTGGTGTAGGAGTAGGGTTAGGGGTAGGTGTTAGGGTAAGGGTACTCATAGGGATACATGTTGGGATTAGGGGTAGGGTTAGAGTTATGTGTAGAGGTAGTTTTAGCAGTAGGGGTATGGCTAGTTTTAGGGATACGGGAAGGGATAATGTAGGGTTATGGGTAGAAGTAGTTATAGAGTTAAAGCAACAGGCATGAGAAGTGGTAGGGTTAGGCTTATGGGAACGGGTAGACATAGGGATAAGTTTAGGGGTAGGTATAGGGCTAGGGGTAAGTTAGGTATAGATTTAGGAGTAGGGTTTGGTGTACCAATAGGGGTAGGAGTAAGGTTAGGTTTAGGGGTAGTGTAGGAGTAGTGTTAGGAGTAGTTGTTGGGGTAAAGGTAGTTGTAGGGTTATGTAAAGGGGTACAGATGGGGGTATGGTAGTGGTAGCAGTTTGAATAGGAGTAGGTTAAGGTGTAGGGGTAGTTTTGGGGGTAGGGGTGTGGCTAGGTTTACGTGTAGTGGAAGGGGCAGTGTAGGGTTATGGATAGAAATAGTTATAGATTTAAAGCTATGGTTATGAGACATGGTAGGGTTAGATTTAGGAGTAGGGTAGGTATAGGGGTAAGGTTAGGGGTAGGTATAGGGGTAAGGTTAGGGGTAGGTATAGTACTAAGGATCAGGGGATGATAGGGTTCTGTGGGGTTAGGGATAACAGTAGTCATAGGGTTATTGGTAGGGGTAGGCATATGGATAAGTGTAGGGGTGGGGCAGAGGTAGAGTTATGGGTATAGGTATTGTTAGGAATAGATCTAGGGTTAGGGGTAGTGGCAAGGGTTAGGGGTAGGGCTATGGGTAGGTTAGAAGAAGGGGTTGGGTTAAGGTTAGGTCTAGGGATTCGGATGGGTTAGGGGTACAGTTAAGGGTAGAAGTAGAGGTATGTGTAGGGTTCAAGGTAGGAATAGAGGTTGGGGTATGGTGACAGGCATGGATAGGGGAAAGTATAGGTGTAGTGTTAGGAGTAGGGGGATGGGCAGGAATGGGGTTGATGATGGATTAGGTGTAGTAGAAGGTGTAGGGACAGGGTTATGGGTAGGGCTACTGGTATGGAAAGGACAGTGTAGGGGTAGGGGTAGTTGTAAGAATAGGATTAAGGTTGGGGATAGGGGAAAGGGTAGGGATAGGGTTAGGTATAGGGATACTGGTGGTAGTAGGGACAGTGGAAGGCATCAGGTTATATGTAGGGATAGGTTTAAGTATACAGGGGTAGGGGTAGGACCTGGGTTAGTGTTACTTATAAAGGTAGGATAGGGTTAGAAGTACTGTTAGGGGTAAGGTGTAGGGCTAGGGTCAGAGTTAGGGGAAGTGGCAGGCAAGGAGTAGGCATAGGTGTAGTGATAGGAATTGGGTTCAGAAAGAGTAGGGGTAGTGGTAGGTTAGGGTTAAGGAGGGGCAGACAATGGCATAAGGATGCGGTAGAGGTAGGTGTAGGGTTAGGGTAGGTTGAAGGGTATGGATTGGGATAGGTGTAGGGATAGTTTAGGCGTAGTGGTATGGGTAGGTGTAGGAGTGATTTTACGGTGGTGTAGGGATAGGTTTATTGCTCTGGGTAGGGGTAGGCATAGGGCTTGGGATAGTTGTAGGTTATGTTAGGGGTTTGGGGGTAAAGGGGTAGGGGCTGGGTTATGGGTAGGTGTAGGGCTAGGGGTTGTAATATCATTAGGAGTAGGGGTGGGTTTAATTGTATGTGTAGGGATAAGAGTAAGAGGAGTGTTAGGAGTATGTGTAGGGCTAAGGGTAAAGTCAGATATAGATTTAGGTTTAGTTTTCCGGGTACCATTAGAATAGGGTTAGGTTTAGGGGTAGGAGTAGGGTTAGGGGTAGTTGTTGGGGTAAGGATAGTCTTAGAGTTACGTTTAGGGGTACAAGTAGGTGTATGGTAGTGGTAGCAGTAAGAATAGGAGTAGGTTAAGGTGTAGGGGTAGTTTTAGGGGTAGGGGTATGGCTGGATTTACGGGTAAGGCAAGGCTCAGTGTAGGGTTATGGGTAGAAATAGTTGTAGAGTTAAAGCTTGGGTATGGGAGGTGGTATGGTTAGGGATAGGGATAGGGTAGTTATAGGGGTAAGGTTAAGGGTAGGTGTAGTACTAGGGATAGGGGGATGATAGGGTTGCTGTAGGGACAGTGGAAGGTCCGTGGGAGTGAGAACCCAGCGGGACTTGCGGCGGGGGTGGGGGGGCCGGTGGCGCCCCGAGAGAAGGAGAGGGGAGGGCTCGTGCTGCGGGGAGGGCCGTGGCTGCTGCGGTTCCCTCTGGGGGAGATCCCTCCCCATGCACGCGGCCTTGGGTTGTGTCTGGGGGGGGGGGGGGTTGCGGTTCCGAGCTGCCGGTGGATAGTGGTTCGTGGAGGGGGGGTCGGGAGGCCTGGGTCCGGAACACCGTGGGTCTTGCCTCCGCTCCCCAGGCGGCGGCTGCTTGTCTGCTTGTGGTCCTGGCGGGGTCCCCTCTTCCCCCCACCCAGTCCGCCGCCGCGCCTCCGCCTCCGGGGTCCGCGCCGCGCCTCCCTCCCGCTGGCGATCCTGGCCTTCGCCCTATGGAGTGGCCCGCGGGCCGCGTCCGGGGATCTGTGCCCTGGTGGCGGCCCGGGCCGCCCCGTTGCTGCCCCGCGCCCCCCCCCCCCCCGGCGCGCGGCTGCTCCCGCAGTGGTCAGGGTGGACAGGGAAGGAGGGGTGTCGGTGGGAAGGCGCCGCCATCGGTTCCAGCGAGGAGCCCTTCGGCGGAGGGCGCTGGGGGACGTCCCGGGCGAGGAGGAGGAGACCCGGTGTCGCGCGAGTGGCGGGGCGCGTGGTTGCGGGCGGCGCTTGGGGGCGACCGCGGCTCCCGACGCCCCCCACCGCGTCTCCCCGTGCACCGCGCGGTGCCCGCACCCCGCTCCCCTCCTTTTCCCGCGTCGCCTCCCCGCCCTCCAAGCCTGGCAGGGCCCTTGGCCTGCGCCGGCTTGTGCTCCCTTGCCCGCCGCCCCGGTGTGCTCGCGGTGGCCTTTCCTGTGCCACCTCGAGCCCTGACCGCGCGCGCCCTACACCTGGCGACCTGCGACCTGCTGAATTTAAGCGTATTAGTCAGTGGAGGGAAAGAAACTAACCCGGGTTCCCTCAGCCCCGAGTGAACAGGGAAGAGCGCAGCGCGGAATCGGTGCCTGCGGTGGGGCGCGGGACACGTGGCGGCGCAAGACCCCCTCCCAGGGGCGGCGGGGGCGGGTGATGGAGGCGCAGCCCGGGACTGCGTGAGGCCGGCGGCGCCCCCACCCCCGCCGGGTCCTGGGGGAGCCAGGTTGCTTGGGAAGGCAGCCCAAAGTGGGTGGTGCATCCATCTAAGGCCAAACACGGCTGGAGCTGGAGACCCGTAGTCAACAAATTCCATTAAGGGAAAGTTGAAGAGAACTTCGAAGAGAGAGTTCCAGAGGGTGTGAAACCCTTAAGAGGTAAAGGGTGGGGTCCGAGCAGTTCGCCCAGAGGATTCAACCCCGCCGGACCTTTCCCGCCCCCTTCCTCCCGACCCCTCCACCCACCCTCCCTCTCCTGACGTCCCTCCTCCCCAGAGGGGGGCTCGGCCCGCGGGGGCCTCCTCTCCGGCGACCTGCCAGGCGGATTCCCGCTGCGGTGGTGTGCTGGGAAGGCCGGCGGGAAGCTGGCTGGGGCCCCACTCTCCCTGGAGGGCGGCCCACTCCCCGAGTATTACAGACACCCCCGCCCCCCCCACCCCCACAGCAGCCCTCAAGGAATCCCGGCGCCCCGGGAGCAGACGGCGGCTGCGCTCATCCCCTCCCTGCGCCCACTGCCGCGAGGGGTCCTGGGGCGGGGCGGGGGGGCCTAGGCCGCTCCTCCTACAGCGCCACCCGCCCCCAGCACCCCGCCGGCCGGGCCTTGGAAAGCCTCGGGGTTTCGGGGTTTCGCAGCGTCCCGCGAGCTCTCGCTGGCCCTGGAAAATCGGAGAGAGGGTGTAAATCTCCCGCCAGGCAGTGCGGGATCCGCAGCAGGTCTCCGAGGTGAACAGCCTCGGGCGTATTGGAACAATGTAGGAAGGGAGGTCGGCAAGCTGGATCCCGAAGTCAGGGATAAGGATTGGCCCTAAGGGCTGGGCTCTCCCCCGCTGGACAAGGCGCTGCCGCCCCCCCCATCTGGGGCACCCCCGCCCAGGCCCGCTCCCAGGGCGCTCCTCTGCCCCACCCTGGGAGGCTACCCCAGCTCTCCCCCCCCCTTTCCCCTCCCCCGCGGGCGCTCGGGGCCGAGCACCGGGGAACCGGCAGCAGCTGCGACTCTGGACCCTAGGGGGGCCCTTCCCATGGATCGCCCCGGCTGCGGCGGGCATCGCGGCCCCACCGCGGTGGGAGCCTGGGGAACGCCGTGCGCCCCGCCCAGCGGGGATGTTCCGCCGGCAGCAGGAGGTCCTGTCCCCGTCTTCTCCGCCAGGGCGGTCAGCGCGCCGGTTCCCCTCGCCCCCACCCCCGCGGGGACCCCCCCAGGCAGCGATGGAGCTGCGCCTCCCCTCCCCTCCCCTCCCCTCCGCCGCTGCCTAGCGGCCGACTTAGAACCGGTGCGGACCCGGGCCCCCGACTGTTTAAACAGTGCGCGGCGAAGGCCTGCGGCGGGGGTTGACACGACGTGACTTCTGCCCAGTGCTCTGAAGGTCGAAGTGAAGAAATGCAGTGGAGCAAGCGCGGGTAAACGGCGGGAGTAACTAGGACTCTCTTAAGGTAGCGGCAGGCGCCTGCTTGGACGAGCGAGATGGCCACTGTCCCTACCCACTACCCAGAGAAACCACCGCCGCGGGACCGGGCTGGGCAGAGCGAGCGGGGAAAGCAGACCCTGTTGAGCTGGACTCAGGTCTGCCGCAGGGAAGTGGGAAGCCCCCCCCCACCCCCGCCCCGGCAGGGCCCACCCGCCTTGCGGGCGCCAGGTGAAATACCACTACTCTTACAGTTTTTTCACTGACCAGGTGGTGGGGGGAACCTCAAGGGGCTCTCCCTTCTGGCGCCCACCGCCCGGCTGCACCGGCAGGGCACAGCCCGCTCCCGGGACATGCCAGGTGGGGAGCTTGACTGGGGCGGTACACCTGTCAAACGGTAACGGCAGGTGTCCTAAGGCGAGCTCAGGGAGGGCAGAAACCTCCGTGGAGCAGAAGGGCAAAAGCTCACCTGATCTTGATTTCCAGTACGAATACGAATACAGACCGTGAAAGCGGGGCCTCACGATCCTTCTGACTTTCGGGGTTTTAAGCAGGAGGTGTCAAAAGTTACCACAGGGATAACTGGCTTGTGGCGGCCCCTCCTCCTCCCCCTGTTTCTGCACCACTCTTGTGGCTGGAGTGGTCAAATCCTTTACCATCCCAGGTGCCTCCAGTGCCATCCCCCCTCCCCCCTCCCCACCCCCACCAAGGAGCAAAAATCACCTCAAGTCATTGGGCCACCTCCTTCTGAGGTTCACATTAGAGTACCTCCCAAATCAGCAGGCAGGAAGGGGCCCAAGGGCTCCCCTGGACTTAAACCACCCACTTCAGACTTTCCCACGAGAGCCTGATAGTGGGAGTGGGGAACAAATCGACTGACTCTTTAGTGGACACGGGGGCGACATATGCGGCTTTCAAGCCAATTCAAGGTTGTTGGTTTATTTTAAAAAGACGTGTCTTTGGAGCTATCAACATCACACATCATACAGATAACCAGCTTTACCTTCCCCCACCTGCCCCCTTGAGTTATAAGATCATTTGATTTCCAGTTCTGCCTGCCTTATAAGTCCATGGGGTGGGTGGTGGAATGTGCTGCACTCCCATCACAGTTTGTGAGCCTGGAATGGTGATGATGGAAATAGACCCCTCCGTCACCTTTATACAAAGAAACCACGTTTGCTGTCTCATTATGCAACAGGCACACAAAAGAAAATGAGAACTACTTATACCCTTGTTCCACCTGAACCAACCTGGACGCTGGAGGATCCAGGCCCAAGGGAGGGCCCTACTCAACTTTGCTGTTACCTCCAAGGATTAGTTGAGTTGTATCTATTGTGATTTATCCACAGAAACTACTTAAAATGGTCAATTTGGTCTCTCTCATATACTTTTCATTGTTAAGAGCAAATAGGTAAAATAATTTTTAAAAAGGCTTATAGGTAAACCTTTGCAATAGCTTCCAAAATCTTTGGTGACCTGAAGCTTGAAGTTGTGCTAGGTTAATTGGCAAATTGGGTTGAATTCATCGGATACCTATGTCTTTTCATCATAAGGTAAAAAACTAAAGCATGAGTCACTAAGACACCCAAGGTGGTTTTTTGTTTCCTTGTTTTCCTTCCTCCTCCCCCTTTTCTTCCCTCCCCCCTTTTTTCTTTTCATCTTTTGTCTTATTCAGGAAAACTGCAGATACTTGAGTGTTAGTAAACATATTTCATGCTTTCTTAAAAATTGTATTATAAACACTGTGTTTCTAAAAACTATGACATGTATTCATATATTTGCTAATCTAAAGAATTCTGGTACAATAGATAGTGTGCCCTTGGCTCCTACTGACTTTTCACCAGAGACTGAGGCTTCTAGGAGTTAAAAGTCTGCCAGATGGGGGACGTCTGGGTGGCTCAGTGGTTGAGCATCTGCCTTTGGCTCAGGGCATGATCACCGGGTCTGGGATCTTTAAAAAAAAAAAGGAAAGGAAAGGAGAGGAGAGGAGAGGAGAGGAGAGGAGAGGAGAGGAGAGGAGAGGAGAGGAGAGGAGAGGAGAGGAGAGGAGAGGAGAGGAGAGGAGAGGAAGAAAAGAAAGAAAGAAGAAAGAAAGAAAGAAAGAAAGAAAGAAAGAAAGAAAGAAAGAAAGAAAGAAAGGAAAGAAAAGAAAGAAAGAAAGAAAGAAAAGAAAGAAAAGAAAGAAAGAAAGAAAGAAAAGAAAGAAAGAGAAAAGAAAAGAAAGAAAGAAAAGAAAGAAAGAAAGAAAGAAAGAAAGAAAGAGAAAAGAAAAGAAAAGAAAAGAAAGGAAGAAAAGAAAGAAAAGAAAGAAAGAAAGAAAGAGAAAAGAAAAGAAAGAAAGAAAGAGAAAAGAAAGAAAAGAAAGGAAACTTTCTCTCTCTCTCTCTCTCTCCCCCCCCTCCCTCTCTCCCTTCCCCTCTTCACTCACATGCTCTCTCTCTCTACAAAAAATAAATTAAATTAAAAAAAAAAAAAAGTCTGCCGCATGGAATCGAGACTACTGGAAAACAATAAGGAAAACAACTCCGTGTGTGAGAATGGAGGAGACGTGTAGAAGAGGCACAAGGCATGAGAATACATTTTTTTTGTTGTTGAGGGAAAAGAAAATAATTTTGTCCTGAAATGAGCCTGGCTATTTTTTTTTAAAGATTTTATTTATTTATTTATTTATTTATTCATGAGAGACACAGAGAGAAGGCAGAGATATAGGCAGAGGGAGAAGCAGGATCATGCCCTGAGCCTAAGGCAGAGGCCCAACTGCTGAGCCACTGGGCGTCCCTATTTTTTTTTAAAGGAATTTATTTACTTATTTATGAGAGACACAGAGAGAGGCAAGAGAGAAGCAGAGACAGGAGAAGCAGGCTCCATGCAAGAAGACCAATATGGCACTCCATCCCAGGACTCAAGTGTCCCAGAGCCTGGCTATTTAGAGAAAGAAAACTTAAGACTGACTCTGAATGAAAAATGACATTGTAGAAGGAGTTTCTGAGGGAGATGTTTTGAAAAGGAATTCTATGTATGGTCAGGACTGACTGAGATTGGGAGAAGTTTTACAAGTACACTGGTATAACATTGAGATTTGGCTCTTCTTTCTGTTAAAACGACAAGGGTTTCTTGCATTGTTAGTCTACTCTGCATAAGAGATTGTGAACAGAGAAGAAAAGACATTTTTTTTTTTCCTTTACCTGCCTGGAACAACAAGGTTTTTATATTCGTTTCTATCTGGTCTTTACCTAAATAAGAGAGTGAAAACTTCTCAGTATTGGAGCTACATTTTGGTGACAACTCTATAACCTCCTGTAGAATCTCCTAATGCAACCTTGGCAAAACAGATACTGAAGTTTTCAGTTTTGTAATGATCCGTGATCCTTTGTAGGCACGTGTTATGAAAACTTCTGAGATGTTGGTTGGTTGGTTGGTTGGTTGGTTGGTTGGTTGGTTGGTTTGGCTGGCTGGCTGACTGGCCAGCTGGCTGGCTGTTTGCTTATTCGTTCATTCGTTCATTGATTTTTCAACAGATTCCCAGAAAGTCAAACCCTAAATAGAGTCTCTTGACTAATTAACGTAGTTTACCTGCTGTGTTAGGTCACATGAGAAGCATTGTCAAACAAATAATGATAAACCCTCTTAGATTATATTGGGTCCGTGAATGCTGTTGCTGTTCCAAAAATTAAATGAAATTTCTAAAGATGTAACATGTCCTGGTACAGTGCCATCACTTGACATTCGAATTGCTAAAATGCTGTGTGTTACAAAAGAAATTTCAAAGTTTCTTACCGACTGCATTATAATGAACTATCATCGGGTCTTTAACCGTCCATTTTTGACATTTACAGGTATTGTTCTGATGTCCTTGCAAAAATATGGTCCAGCTTCAAGAAGATTCATGAAAAGAACTTTTGACAAATACCGGTTTCTGGTCACCCTGAGATCATAAAACTAAAGAATGAATTGCCAGAACTAATGAAAAAGCTGCATTTGAATAGAACAAAAAGAAACAACATGGAACTGAATGAGCTAAGGACAATGATGACCATTTTTAATGACTCTTGTTCAAAGCATTGTGTTGATCCCCTCATGTTTGCTCCTCCAGATTGAAGGAAACTTTGTCTCTAGAGATTTTATTAAATTGTTTTGTAAACAAATTATTTATCTTTTCACCCTACCTGTAACCCTCCAGAGTTCAGAAACTCTCAGTGAGTATTCTTTCTTTTATGACAATTGTAAATCATCCGCGTAGGTTGGGTGGGAATCTGTTCTCTTTGTAACCAGACACCATTGGAAGGATTGGTAATATTACCAAGGCCTTGACTAGAATGGCATCTGTTTTTCTTTTTCTTCCACCACTCCACCCCCTCCCACCCCCTACCCCAC
The DNA here is from genome assembly GCF_053574225.1 of Canis aureus. Lineage (NCBI taxonomy): Eukaryota > Metazoa > Chordata > Mammalia > Carnivora > Canidae > Canis > Canis aureus. The sequence continues at coordinate 13,212,814 of NC_135622.1, forward strand.
CCTGGTTTAATTTTTTAAAGTAATCTCTACTCCCAACGTAGGGCTCAAACTCACAACATTGAGGTCAAGAGTCATGCTCTCTACTGACTGAGCAGGCCAGGTGCCCCTGGAATCTCATCCTTAAGACACATGCATAGACTCAAGATCAGACAGCTTGGAGAAACAGATGGACTTTCTGGAGCCAATAAAGCCCCTTGGAAAATGTTGGCCTGATACCCTCTTTTAGAGGTCCCCACAGCCTTACCAGGTGAGTCAAGAGTGCCACCTCCTGACAGATAAAAGCAAGAATCCGATGCTTAAGCCCCCCAAGCCTCCCAGGTGCCCCTAAAAGGTGCTTTGAAATGCTGAAGTTCTTCCTTCATGCCTTGCCTTTACAGGGATGACGTCAGTGACCATGTCTGTCTACCTGGAGAGGAAGAAAATATTCCAGATTGCTGAACCCTGGTTTTCCACACTGTGGATGACAGGACCCCCTCCAACCTGACCCAGGAACTCCCTTACTCTGAGCCAAGGACAGGGGCTTTTGTTTTTAAGTTGTGGTTAAAAATAGACATCACCTACAATGGAGTGGTTTAGCCATTTCCAAGCCTAGAATTCAGCAGTATTAGGTATGTTCACACCCTCCTCGCCACATTATCTTTCCATTTTTTTAATTTTAATTTTTATAGTTTTTTAAAATTTTATTTCTTCATGAGAGCCGAACAGAGAAAGAGGCAGAGACACAGGCAGAGGGAGAAGCAGGCTCCCTGCAGGGAACCCAATGCGGGGACTCAACCCCAGGACCCTGGGATGATGCCCTGAGGCAGATGCTCAACCACTGAGCCACCAAGGCACCCCATACATACTTAATTTTTTAAAAGTTCATTTATTCATTTTTCATTATCTCTAGACCCAACATAGGGCTCGAACTCACGACCCTGACTGAGATCAAGAGTTGAGTGCTCTTCTGATTGAGCTGGCCAGGTGCTCCTTCCATTTCATTTTTTCAAGAACCCTGGGATCACGGCTCAGAGTCACCATTTGTCCGGTGAGGCCCCACCCCTCCATGCGGAGGTGACATCTGTCAAACTGGTTCATATTTGTCCATCTTCCTTCTTCCTTTTAGTAGACAGAAGGTGGCTTGTGAAACAGCCAGTGACTATGTTGAATGAGACTGAGGATTTCCTTTGGGAAGTGGGTGTGAGAGGGAGGACAGGTTGATGGAGAACCAGTAAACTGTTGGTGTTGCTTTAGAGGAAAGAGTGTGCTTTCTGGGCCCTCACCCAGGGTGGATGAGTCAGAATTGTCCCCTGCCAGGCCTCCCTTAGTCCTTTGCCCTTATCACTCCAAGCCTGTATTTGGCCTCTGAACCCTAAGACACCACTGTCGTGAGTTTAAGTCCCCCTCAGATTCAGCATACCCCACCATGCCATGCTCTCCCAGATGCACCCCCACCCCTGGAAGGCATTAGAGTGAGATGTCATCCTCCACATCCATGATTTCCAAAGGCTTTATTGGGGTTTCCTGGGTTAGGAAACCAGGAGGGGACTCTTTTGGCCCCCAGACAAGGGAGTTCTTCAGACATCCTCTTTCCCCTTCCTTTCCCCTTCCCTTTCCCTCACTTCCCCTCTCCTCCCCCCCCCCCCCCCCAAGTTTGGAAGAAGTTTGGAAGCTGAAGCTTGATGGTTGGGGGAGTTGAAGAAAGCCATTCAATGGAGAGAAGTCCCAGTCCCTGACTTTAACAGACAACCTTGTGCATTTGAATGAAAGGATTGAATGAGGCCCATTGGAATAAATTACCCTGAACCTCCCTTCAGCCTCCAGCCACCCCCACAACCCCCCTACCCTCCAGTGGATTGGGAAAGGAAGGCCAGGTGTATTCATGCCCTGAGGGTGGGGGGGGAATGCTCTGGCTGGCTCCTGCAACTCCGGGAATGTTCTGTTGTTTCTGCTGAGTTGCCAGTTGCTGCTATGAGCAAAGCTAAACTCCTCCCATTGCCTAGTTCTTAAAAAGCCTCATTCTCCTGTTTTCTCCGTGAATGGACTAACCCACACCCACCTATCCCACCAGACCCCTTGTGCAAATACTTCCCTTGAAGAGTTCTTTCACTTCATCCAGAAAACAACAGCCACCCATATCCACCCCATTGCCACAGATACCCAACCAACAAAACAAAAATCTATTCTGCCTCAACCTACTGTACAGTCACTGTCTTAGACATGCTTTAGGCTCAATGACTTGATGCTGTCTCCCTTTCTCTGGCACAATTCCACCTCCCCATTAGGCCCATATTATAACTGCATGACCACACTGTTCACAGGAGCTGGAGACAATATGCTAAAGTGACCGGATGGTAGCACTGTCCATTTGAAAGGACCTACCTGCCAAGGCATCCATAAACATGGTCCCCAGAAATCTTTGACATTCACTTGCCTCTGATGAAATCGTTGCTCTGGAAACTCCAGCATCGATAGCCAATCTTGTCCATGTGCCTCTAACCTTTGCTCGCCCTCTGTTCACCTGATATTTTGCCTGATTGTTCACGGGAAAATTAGAACCCATCCTGCAAGAGCTGAATCCAAATCCTTTGCTCACCCCCACAAGAGAAAAGATATGCCCAGGTCTGCACCTGTCTTATCCTTCTCCACTGTGGCAGAAATGTGGCCCGCCCTCCCTCCTCCTGTCAAAAGTCAAATCTGAGATAAGACGGATATAAAGGAAACCAGAATACTTTTTTGAACTATAGACACTTTTAAAAAGTAGCCGCAACAGCAAAGAAACACACAAAACACGCCCCCCCCCCAGCAGGTGGAAGGAGGGTGTGCTGACCCCTCCTTTCCCTCCTAGAAGCACACCCCCTCCTATGCCCCTGGAAGGTGCCTCGGAGGGGTGTACCAGGAGGGAAGTGAATGACATTCTTATCTTCAAGGACAGGAAGTTGAGCATGAGAATGAGAATTCCGGACAAACAGATCTTGTTATTAAAAAAAAAAGAAAAATTCTTATGTTCTTTTAGCCCCCCCACATGGTTGAGTTACTCTTCCACAATCTCTTCTCCTTGTTCAACCCAATAGACAAGCACTTAGGGTTTGCCACTCCTGGGTCTGTGTTTGTTCAGGAGGGCTGTGCCAGTGAAGCTGAGGTCAAGGTCCTCCGCTGGGAGGTCCCAGATGCTGAGGGGGTGGAGGTCAAGGTGGTGCCTCCGGAGGCTGGAGGCCATCCTTTCCAGGAGGCCATCCTTTCCAGGAGGCCATCCTTTCCAGCGTCTTTTTTTTTTTTTAAGGTTTTATTTATTTATTCATGAGAGACACAGAGAGAGAGATTGGCAGAGACACAGGCAGAGGGAGAAGTGGGCTCCATGCAGAGAGCCCCACATGGGCCTTGATCCCGGGTCTCCAGGATCACACCCTGGGCTGAAGGCGGCGCTAAACCGCTGAGCCACCCGAGCTGCCCCTTTCCAGAGTCTTTGGATGTGACCTCCTTCGTGGCCTCACTCGCTCCCCTCCGGGTGCTGCCCTGCTCTCAGCCACCATCTGCAGAAAGGCCCTGGATAGGAGCTAAGCACGCTCTTACTGGCAGATCCAGCGATCCCACTCCCACGGATCAGTCCTCGGGGACCCAGAGGAGGTGAAAGTGGAGGGCCGGAGCCCCTCTAAATCCTCGGCCTGTCTAGCTTGTCGAGGTCATCTCTACACCCATCTGACGCAGCGCTGGCCTTGGGATGGGCGCCAATCCTGCGTGGAGGCACAGGCTCCTCCGACCGACCAAGCCACAGCCAGGTCCTCAGCAATACGTGTCCTTAAGAAACACCGCTGAGCAGCCTTCAGCTCATCTGCCCTCCGGGTGGAGGAAATACCAGGAATGCAAGTAGTTTAGCCAACGGAGGAAGGATTCCCCGCCACCCCACCCCACCCCCGCTTTTTTTTTTTTTTTTTTTTTGAGGAAGGATTCCCTTGAAAGAAAACCCTTCTTTTCACTTTTCTGTTGTTGGGTCAATGCTTTTAACCTGCCAGACTTCCAGCCTCCCAAGTCACGTGACTTGCTTGATTTCTCGCTTGTCCTTGTCTCTTCAGTAGCTTTCATAGTGCTCAGGATGTAGGATGTCCAGGGAACAGTTTTCATGCTGGGGTGGGTGGATGTTGTGAAGTGGGATCAGAGATTCATACAGGTGAGAAGAAGGCCGAGAGAGAGGCTCCGTAATGAAACCCTAAAAGCCCATGGTCAATTGGTGATGCTTAACATGATAAGAGTTACCTTTGATGAGAGGAATTCTTGCTGGAGGGGCTTGTGTCCTCTCTTGTCTGGATCTGAGGGTGAAGTTTTTGAAAGGTCCCTACTGGTCCCAGAAAACGTTAAAGGGTCCTAGCGTGGTCCTGGAGTCCCGGGATCAAGTCCCACATTGGGGTCCCTGCAAGGAGATTTCTTCTCCCTCTGCCTGTGTCTCTGCCTCTCTCTGTGTGTCTCTCATGAATAAATAAAATCTTAAAAAAAAAAAAAAGTGCCCTAGCACCTAGACAGGATGCTGCTTTGTCACCTCCAGCGTCCAATCCTCTGCCACCGTTATGTTTTCCTATGACTGCTTAATGCTCACACGTATGTATCTTTGATAGTTACTGGTTCTCTTTGTCCTCTGTAGTCCCTTTTGTTTGTTTCTTTTTCAAAGCTTTTTATTGTGATTGATTGATTTTTAAGATTTTTTAAAATTCCCTTATGAGAAACACAGGGGAGGGGACAGAGACATAGACAGAGGGATAAGCAGACTTCCTGCGGGGACCCCAATCTGGACTCAACCCCACACTCTGGAATTATGCCTCATTCCAAAGGGACAGCCTCAACCCAACCACCAAGCCAACAGGCATCCAAAAGCTTTTTAGTTTCAAGAGATTACTACACTCATCCAACAGACATGGTGCTGGCTGGAATTCACGACTTCCCACAAGCAAGAGTCCCAAGTAGCCAGCCAGGTGCCCTATAATACCTGAACTAGAAAAACAAAACAAAAGGAAAAAGAAAAAAACTTTTGTACATGCCAAAGGAAGTTCTGCGCATAGCTTTCCTTTTCCCCTTAATATCCTGGACAAATTCAGGATCAACATTTACCTCTTTTCCAGTGCAAACCGCCACCCCCACCCCACCACCAGAGAACTGTAAGGATGTCCTGGAACTGGATTGATGTCGTGAATGGCTAATTTAACCCCCTTCCTCACATCAGCTCTCCCAGGCTAAGCTCACTACTACGCCTCTCTCAGAGCCCTGTAAGACCCTGACTACCTAGCAACTGTGGGGCCCCAGTGGAAATGAGCTTGCCTGAGTTCTGAGGCTAAGGCCTTCCCAGAAGGCAAACGTCCCAATGAAAGGAATTCAACCGATCTCTCCAGAAGGTTTAGAGCAGCAGTCCATGAGCACTGGAGGGTGTCTGGGACACCACAGTTCCTTGAGCGCAGCTATCCACTGGCCCATTCCGTGAGGAAAATCAAACCTATCAGCCCAGCAGACAAGTCTGGTCAGGGGCAAGTCTGTGGGCTTAATTCTAAGAACCAGGCCCTCCAAGACGTTTCCTTTCAACAAGCCCTCAGAGCTGAGAGAGGTTAGAAGATACCTCCAGCCTTGGTGGTGGAGGGCCATTGGACAGGACAGGTACTATTCAATGAGAAAGCAACTTTCCTGGCCTTCAGCTTACAATAAGTCTGTCACCGGGGTGAGTTAGCAAACCCTCTCCACAGTTGGTGGGGGGGTGGGGGGGAAGGACTATGAAACCTACTGAAGAACATTCCTCAAATAAAACTTTCATTTAGTCCATCCAAGTGGGAGGTATGCCCTGGCTCCACCGGAGGCTGGAGATCCAATGCACTCGCTGTCCTGAACTCCAGGGCCCAAGGGGCCAGAAGGGAATTTTACATTGGTCGATCCAGGAAAGCCTAGACAAGACAGCTCCTCGGGAAGTTTGGAGTGGCCTTGGAAGGCCCTCTCACCTCTGGGTGATATGTCACCTTCCTGGAGGGCCCCTTGGTACTAGCTTCTCACCTCAGGGAGTTGGAACATGTGTCTCAGCTTGGTGGCAGTGCCAAGGGAACGTGGGCTCCTTTCCTCTGAGGACAAAGCTCTCGCAGACTAAGTTCACCACTAGGCCCCTCCCAGAGGCCTGTGAGGCCCAGCCTCCCCGGCAGCTGTGAGGTCACAATGGAAGTGAAATGAGCTGGACTGTGTTCTGTGGCTTAGGCCCCCCCAAAGACCTGGAAGAGACCCTGCCTACCCTGCAGCTGTGGGGGGTGCAATGGAAAGGAGCTGGACTGAGTCCGTGAAGCTCAGCTTTGCCAGAAGACGAGCTTCTCAATGAAGGGAGTTCAAACCTGTCTCGAGAGGTTCAGAGTGCAGTCCAACAGCACTGGAGGGCCTCTGGGACACCATAGTTCGTTAAGTGCAGCACTCCACTGGTCCCTTCCATGAGGCAAGTTGAACAGATCAGCCCAGTAGACGATCCTGGGTAGTGGCGAACCAGCAGGTTTCAGTCTGAGAACCAGGCCCTCGCCCTCCCTTAGGGACCACTTCAGTGAGCCCTCACAGCTGAGGGAGTTGAGGAGGTAGCCCCAGGCTTGGTGGCGAAGGGCCAGTAGGGAGGCCAGGTACTTTTCACCAGGAAAGCCGCTCTCCTGGCCTTATCATTAAATGAGTCTGACACCGGGGTGAGTTAGCACACCCTCTCCACACTCCTTGTGGATCTGAAGAGACCAAGCAACTCACTGAACACCAAGGGACTAGCATTCCTTGAAGGAAACGGTCAGCTAGACTGTTGAGGTGGAAGGTATGACGTGGCCTCACCTGAGGCCGGAGACCCAATGGAACTGGCTACCCTGAAGAAGCCTGGGCCCAAGGGTCCAACGAGGGCAGCTTTCCACTGTCCTCTCCAGGAATGCCTTGAAAAGCTTCCTCCTCAGAAGGTGGGGAGGGTCCTGGGAGACCCTGTCCACCTCTCGGGGACACACGCTTTCAGACACTGAACCCTGCTACAAGATACTCTCACCCCGGGGAGCTGGAGCATGGTTATCAGCAGTGGTGGTGATGCCAAGGAGAAGCAGGCTGCTTTCCTCTGAGGACAAAGTGCTCCCTGACTAAGCTCACCACCAGGCCTCGAGGCCTGGGAGACCCTGGCTCCCCGGCAGCTGTAGTGGCACAAAGGAAAGGAGCTGGCCTGAGTTCTGAGGCTAAGGCATTCCCAGAAGACTAGATCCTCGGTAAAGGGAGTTCAGGCCTTTCTCCCCAGAAGGTTTGCAGTGTGGTCTAAAAGTGTTGCAAGTCCTTTGGGACACACCACAGTTCCTTGAGTGCAGCTCCCCACTGGCCCCTTCATGAGGGAAGTCTAACATCTCAGCCCAGGGTGAAAGCCCGGGCAGTGGCAAGGCAGGGCTTCAGTCTGAGAAAACGGGCCTCCCTCAGGTCACCAGTCAACCTGCCCTCACAGCTGAGGGAGGTTGGCAGCTAGCTGAAGCCTGGTGGTGGACGGCCAGTGGAGAGGCCAGGGAGTCTTCACTGAGAAAGCAGCTTTCCTGGCGTTCTGCTGACCACGAGTCTGTCACCGGAGTGAGTTAGCCCACCCTCTCCACAGTTGTGGTGGAGGTGAAAAGACCACGTGACACCCTGAACACTGAGGAACTTGCATTCCTTGAATGAACCTTTCAGCTAGACCCTCCCAGGTGGGAGGCGTGGAAGCCCATCAAGTGGAATTTGATGTCCTGAACCCTGGGCCAAGAGTCCCATGGAGGCAGCATCCCACTGGCCTCTCAAGGAGAGCCTAGACAAGACAGCTCCTCGGGAAGTTTGGAGTGGCCTTGGAAGGCCCTTTCACCTCTGGGTGACAGAAGCCTTCCTGGAGGACCCCTTGGGACTAGCTTCTCACCTCAGGGAGTTGGAACATGTGTCTCAGCTTGGTGGCAGTGCCAAGGGAACGCGGGCTCCTTTCCTCTGAGGACAAAGCTCTCGCAGACTAAGTTCATCACTAGGCCCCTCCCAGAGGCCTGTGAGGCCCAGCCTCCCCGGCAGCTGTGAGGTCACAATGGAAGTGAAATGAGCTGGACTGTGTTCTGTGGCTCAGGCCCTCCCAAAGGCCAGCTTCTCAATAAATAGACAGGGCTCAACCGGCCTCCCCAGAAGTGTCTGCAGCGTTGGCCCAAATGCGCTTGAAGGCCGCTGGGACACCAAGTTCCTTGGGTGCAGCTCTCCGAGAGGAAAGTCAAACCTCTGGCTCGCCCCAGCAGACCAGCCTGGGCAGTGGCGAGGCAGGGCTTCATCTGAGAAGCAAGCCGTCCCCGATGGACCTTTCAACCTGCCCTCCAGCTGAGGGGAGTTTAGCAGCAGCTGGCTCCAGCCTGGGCGTGGAGGGCCAGTAGAGAGGCCAGGGACTTTTCAGAGAGAGAGAGCAGCCTTCCTGGCCTTCTGCTGAAGCGAGTCTGTCACTGGGGTGAGTGAGCACACCTTCTCCACAGTTGCTGTGGAGGTGAAGAGACCACAGGGACCTACCGAAGGCTTTGGACTTAGCCTTCCTTGAATGAACCTTTCAGCCTGCCCCTCCCTGGTGGCAAGACTGTCCCGGCTGCACCTTAGGCCAGAGACTCAATGACACTGTCCTGAGCAGCTTTCCACTGGCCTCTTCTGGAAGGGCTGGAGAAGTCAGCTCAGGAAGTTGAGAGGGTCCCTGGAAGGCGCTGTCCACATCTAGGGGACGTAGGCCTTCCTGGAGTGACCCTTGCCACCAGTTTCTCACCTCAGAGAGTTCCATATGTATCTCAGCAGTTTGGGCGGCGCCAAGGGAAAGCAGGCTACTTTGCTCTGAGGACAAAGCTGCTCCCTAACTCAACCACTAGGCTTCTCCCAAAAAACCTATCAGACCCCGCCCCTCTAGCCGCTGTGAGGGCACAATGGAAATGAGGTGGCCTGAGTTCTGAGGCTCAGGCCTTCCTCCAAGTCAAGCTTCTCAGTGATTGGAGTTCAACCAGGTTTCCCCACAAGTTGTGGAGGGGCGATCCCAAAACCCTGCAAGGCCTCTGGGACAGCACAGTTTCTTGAGTGTACCTCTGCAGTAGAAGGGAGTGCCCCCTCTGAGTGGAAACCTCTCACCTCCAACCTCTCGGCCCAGCAGACAAGCATGGGCAGTGGCAAGGCTGTGGGCTTCAGTCTGGGCATGGAGCCCTCCCTGATGCAACCTTTCAAGGAGCCCTCAGAGCTGAGGGAGGTGAGCAGCTAGCTCCCTCCTTGGTGGTGGAGGGCCATTGGAGAGGCCAGGGACTTGTCACTGAGAAAGCTGCCTTCCTGGCCTTTCCTTTACTATGAGCCTGTCACAGGGGCTGCTTGGCACACCCGCTCCGCAGTTGGTGTGGGGGCAGCGAACAGACCATGCAACCTACTGAAGGCTGAGGAAGTAGCGCTCCCCGCTCCCCAGTTGAGACTTTCTGCCAGCCCCTTCCAGGTGGGAGGTATGCCCTGGCTCCACCTTCAGGCTGGAGACAAAATGGAACTCGCTGACCTGAACCAAGGGCCAAGGGTCCCACGGGGGCAGCTTTCCACTGGTGTCTCAAGGAATGGCTTGAGATGCCCACACCTCAGCAAGTTTGCAGGGGCCTTGGAAGGCTTTGTTCACCTCTAGGTGACACAGACCTTCCTCAAGCGCCCCTTGCGACTCGCTTCTCACCTCGGGGTTTTGGAACATGGGTCTCCTCGGTGGGGGCAGCGTCAAGTGAAAGCACGCTACATTCCTCTGTGGACAAAGCTCTCCCTGCCTAGGCTCCCTACTAGGCCTCTGAGACCCTGCCTACCCAGCAGTAGTGGGGGAGCAATGGAAATGAGCTGGCCTGAGTTCGCAGTCTCAGGCCTTCCCGGAAGGGTAGCTTCTCAACGAAGGGAAGGGAACGGTGTTCGAATGTGTCTGCCCGGAAGGTTTGGAGTGCGGTCCCAAAGCACTAGAGGGCCTCTGGAATACCACAGTTCCTTGAGGGCAGCTCTGCACTGGCCCCTCCCGAACATCCCCCCCAGGAGATGAGTCTGGGCGGTGCAAGTCTGTGCCTAGTCTGAGAACCAACCCTCCCTGATGGGCCTTTCAAGGAGCCGTGGGGCGGGCGCTGAGGGAGGTGAGCAGCTAGCTCCCTCCTTGCTGGTGCAGGGCCGTCGGAGACGCCAGGCGCTTTTCACTGAGAAATCAGCTTTCCCGACCTTCTGCTTACACGGAGCCTTAGCGCACACTCTCCACGGTTAGCTTATCGTGGAGGTGAGAAAACCTTGCCACGTTCTGAGTGCTGAGGAACTAGCATTCCTTGAATGCAGCTTTCAGCCAGCCCGTCGTCCCAGGTGGGAAGAATTCCCTATCTCTACCTTAGGTTGGAGACCCAAAGGAACTCGATGTCCTGGCACCCTTGGCTCTGGGGTGAGCAGCCTTCCTGGCCTTCTGCTGAAGCGAGTCTGTCACTGGGGTGAGTGAACACACCTTCTCCACAGTTGCTGTGGAGGTGAAGAGAGCACAGTGACCTACTGAAGGCTTTGGACTTAGCCTTTCTTGAATGAACCTTTCAGCCTGCCCCTCCCTGGTGGGAGGAATTTCCTTGCTCCACCTTAGTGGAGACCCAATGGAATTGGCTGTCCTCAACCCTGGGCCTAAGGGTCCCGTTATATCGTTATATCGTCTTTCTACTGACTTCTCTATGAGAGGCTGGAGAATCAGCTCAAGAAGTTTTGAAGGATTTCAGAGGCCCTGAAAACCTCTCAGCGACATGGGCGTTCCTGGAGTGCCTGTGCCCTAGGTCCCGAACATCTACTTCCACTGGGCCTGCTGGTTATTTTTGAGCAATAGCTAACCCCCCGCCCCCCGCCCCCGCCTCAGGCAGAGACTAGCTGAAATTTCCTTTGTAGAATGCTTGTGTCACAGTGTATGCTATCTCACCTTGTCACTGCACCTCCACACCAACCTTTGAGAGAGGTTCTAACCACTCAGGTAGTAGGCTAGTTGCAGGCTGCAGGCCAGGGAACAATCTTCCACACTGTTAAACACCTGGCTTTCCACTGTACCGCCACACCATTGTATGGGACCAGCTTCTAGGTTCCCTCAGGTGTGAGTGCTCATTGAAGGGTATGTCTGGGAAGGCTTAGCTTCAAAGGGAAGCAGACCACCTACCTACTGCCTGAAAGCAATCTTTCAAGAGGGGGTCTACTTACTATTTAAAGAGGCTAGTGGAAACCTACATGCAAGGATCTGTGGCTTCCCAGAGGCCCTATAGCAGATATTTACCAGGTCTCCAAAACTGCTGTAGATATAGGTTTAAACTCCCTTGATGTAGAGGCTAGCCGGCTAGGAAGGCCTGAGTCACAGAATTAATGCCAGGTCATTTCCAATTCGTCTCCACAGCTGCTAGGAAGGTAAGGTCTAAATTGCCTATGTGAGAGATCTAATGCAGAGCTTCCCTCAGAGAAAGCTTTGTCCTCAGCGATAAGTAGACCGCTTTCCCTTTGCACTGCCACCACTGCTGAGACATATGATTTAAACTCCCTGATGTGAGAAGCTTGTCAGAGGGACATTTCAGGAAGGCCAATGTCCTCTAAAAGTGGACAGCACCTTACAGGGCCCCCCCAAACTGACTGAGGAGCTAGGTTCTAAAGCCCTTCATTGACAGACCAGTGGATAGCTGACCTTAAGGTAAGCTTCTGCTTAGGGTCCAGCACAGGGAGGTCCATTGGACCGCCAGCCTATTGTTGAGCTAGGGCCTGCCACTTACATTTCAGAGGCTAGCTGAAAGTTTCCCTCGTAGAACACGTGTTTCTCAGAGTACACTATGTCTCGTTGTCATTTCACCACCACATCAACTGTTGAGGGTTGTTCTAACTCACTCTGATGATAGACTAGTTGCAAACTGCAGGCCAGGAAAGCTTCTTTCTAGTGTTAAGTACCTGGCCTTTCCACTGCGCCAACACGCCAACACACCAACGAGTGGAGTTAGCTGCTAACATCCCTCAGATGTGAGGGCTCATTGAAGGGTAACTCTGGGTAGGCCTATCTTACAAAGTGAAGCGGACCACCTTTCCACTGCACATAGGCTGGGGGGAGAGTGGTCTATCTTCTTTTTGAAGAAGTTAGTGAAAACCTGCATTCAAGGATCTGTGGAATTCTAGTAAGCAGAAGGTCAGGAGAATTGCTTTCTCAGTAAAAATTACCTGACCTCTCCACTAGCCCTCCACCATTAGGCTGGAGCTAGCTAAACTCCCTCAGCTGTGAGGGCATATGGAAATGTGACCTAAGGGAGGGCCTGGTTCTCAGACTGAATCCCAGACTTGCCACTGCCCAGGCTCATCTGCTGGGCTGGGAGGGTTGACTTACCTCACACAATGGGCCAGGGGAGAGCTGCACTCAAGGAACTGTGGTGTCCCAGAGAACCTACAGCTCTTTGGACCACACTCCAAACCTTCTGGGGAGACAGGTTTGAACTCCCATCATTGAGAAGCTAGCCTTCTGGAAGGCCGGAGCTTCAGAACTCAGGCCAGCTCATTTCCATTGGGCCCTACAGCTGCTGGGTAGGTAGATTCTCACAGGCCTCTGAGAGAAGCCTAGTGGTGAGCTTAGGCAGGGAGAGCTTTGCCCTCAGAGGAATGTAGCCTGCTTTCACTTGGCACCACCACCACTGCTAATACCCACCTTCCAACTCCCTGAGGTGAGAAGCTAGTTGCAAGGGGCCCTCCAGGAAGGCCTATGTCACCTAGAGGTGAAAGGGCCTTCGAAACTCCTCCAAAATTCCTGAGGAGCTGGCTTCCAAAGCCATTCCTTGTGAGGCCAGTGGAATGCTGCCCACAGGGACTCTTGGGCCCAGGTTCATGACAGCGAGTTCCATTGGGTCTCCAGCCTAAGGTGCAGCCAGTGCATACCTCTGACCTGGGAGGAGTAGCTGAAAGTTTCATTCAAGGAACACTAGTTTCTCAGCATTCAGTAGGTTCTATGGTCTTTCATCTGTAAAACAAATGTGGACAGGGTGTGCTAACTCACCCCGGTGTCAGACTCCTTGTAAGCAGAAGGCCAGGTAAAGCTGCTTTCTCAGTGAAAAGTACCTGGCCTCTCCACTGGTCCTCCACCACCAAGGCTGGAGCTAGCTGCTAAACTCCCCCAGCTGTGAGGGCTCGTTGAAAGGTTCCATCAGGGAGGGATTCGTTCTCAGACGAAAGCCCATAGCCTTGTACTGTACAGACTTGTCTGTTGGGGTAAGAGGTTAAGCTTTCCTCACAGAAGGGAGGGCTTGGTTCTCAGAGGAAAGCCCACAGACTTGTACCGCACAGACTCGTCTGCTGGGGTAAGATTAAATTTTCCTCATGGAAGGGGCCAATGGAGAGCTGCACTCAAGGAACTGTGGTGTCCCAGAGGCCTTATGGCGCTTTTGTACCGCCTCTCCAAATATTCTAGGGAGACACCTTTGAACTCCCACCATGAGAAGCTAGCATTCTGGTAAGGTCTGAGCCTCAGACTCAAGCCCGATCATTTCCACTGCTCCTCCACAGCTGCCGGGTAGGAAGGGTCTCAGAGGCCTCTGAGAGAGGCCTAGTAGTGAGCTTAGTCAGGGAGAGCTTTGTCTTCACATGGGTGTAGCCTGCTTTCACTTGGTGTTGCCACAACTGCTGAGACCCATGTTCTAACACTCCTTCTCAGGAGTGCCCTGAGAAGCTAGTCGTAAGGGGCACTCCAGGAAGACCTATGCCCTCTAGAGGTGAACAGGGCCTTCCAAAGCCCCTCCAAACTTCCTGAGGAGCTGGCTTCTCAAGCACATCAAGCAGTGAAAAGCTACCTTCTAGGGACCCTTAGGCCCAGGGTTCAGGACAGTGAGTTCCATTGGGTCTCCAGCCTAAGGTGGAGCCAGGGCATACTTCCCACATGGAAGGTATTAGCTGATTGTTTCACTCAAGGAACGCTAGTTCCTCAGTGTTCAGTAGGTCATGTGGCCTTTTCACCTCCATAACAACTGTGGAGAGGATGTGCTAACTCACCCCGGTGTCAGACTCCTTGTAAGCTAAAGGCCAGGAAAGCAGCTTTCTCAGTGAAAAGTACCCGGCATATCCACTTTCCCTCCACCAACAGGGCTGGAGCTAGTTGCTAACATCCCTCAGCTGTGAGGTCTCGAAAGGTTCCATCAGGGCAGGCTGGATCTCAGACTAACCCAACAGCCTTGCCACTGCCCAGGCTTGGCTGCTGGGCTAAGATGTTTGACTTTCCAAACAGATGTGACTAGTGGAGAGCTGCACTCCAGGAACTGTGGTGTCCCATGGGTCCTACAGCACTTCTGTACCGTCCCTCCAAAACTTCTGGGGAGACACATTTGAACTCCCTTCATTGAGAAGCTAGCCTTCTGGAAGGCCTGAGCTTCAGAACTTAGGCCAGCTCATTTCCATTGTGACCTCACAGCTGCTGGTTAGGCAGGGTCTCAGACACCTCTGAGATGTCTGTTGGTAAGCTTAGTCAGGAAGAGCTTTTTCCTCAGAGGAATGTAGCCTGGTTTTTCTTGGCACTGCCACCACTGCTGCTGCCCATGTTCCAACTCCCTGAGGTGAAAAGCTAGTCGCAAGGTGCACGTAGGCCTATGTCCCCTAGAGGTAAACAGGGCTTTCCAAGGCCCCTCCACACTTCCTGAGGAGCTGGCTTCTGAAGCCCCTCCTGGAGAGACCAGTCAAAAACTGCCCCCATGGGACCCTGGGACCCAAGGTTCAGGACAGCAAGTTCCTTTGGGTCTACATCCTAAGGAGGAGCCAGGGCATACCTCCCACCTGGGAGGGGCTAGGTGAAAGTTTCATTCAAGGAATGCTAGTTCCTCAGCGTTTATTAGATCACACGGTCTTTTCACATCCACCACAACTGTGGAGAGTGTGTGCTAACTCACCCCGGTGACAGACTCACTGTAGGCAGAAGGCCAGGAAAGATACTTTCTCAGTAAAAAGTACCTGGCCTCTCCACTGGCCCTCCACCACCAAGGGTGGAGCTAGCTGCTGAACTCCCTCAGCTGTGAGGGCTGTTTATATTCCCTCAGGGAGAGATTGGTTCTCAGACTGAAGCCCACAACCTTGGCACTGCCCAGGCTCACCAGGTGGGCTGAAAAGTTCAACTTTCCTCATGGAAGGGGCCAGTGGAGAGCTGCACTCAAGGAACTGTGGTTTCTCAGAGGCCTGCCAGCGCTTTTTGAATGTGCTCCACACCTTCCAGGGTAATGGTTGAACTACCTTTATTGAGAAGCTAGCCTTCTGGGAAGGTCTGAGCCTCAGACTCAGGGCAGTTCGTTTCCATTGTGCCCCATAGCTGCTGGGGAGGCAAGGTCTCACAGGCCTCTGGAAGAACCCTACTGTGGTGAGCTTAGGGAAAATATGTCCACAAAGGAAAGTAGCCTACTTACCCTTGGTGCCGCCAACACTGATGAGACCCATGTTCCAACTCCCTGAGGTGAGAGGCTAGTCGCAAGGTCCACTCCAGGGAGGCCTATGTCCCCTAGAGGTGGATAGGGGCTTCCAGGGCCCCTCCAAACTTGCTGAGGTTCTAGCTTCTCAAGCCCTTACTGGAGAGGCCAGTGGAAACCTACCCTCATGTGACCCGTCGGCCCAGGGTTTAGGGAACCGAGTTCCTTTGTGTCTCCAGCCTAAGGTGGAGCCAAGGAATACCTCCCACTTGGGAGATGCTTAGCTGAAAGTTTCATTCACGGAATGCTAGTTCCTCAGAATTCAGTAGGTTGCATGGTCTTTTCACCTCCACAACAACTGTGGAGAAGGTGGGCTAACTCACCCGGTGACATTCTCCTTGTAAGCTGAAGGCCAGGAAAACGGCTTTTTTCAGTGAATAGTACCTGGCCTCTCCACTGGCCCTCCACCACCAAGGCTGGAGCTAGCTGTAAAAACCCTCAGCTGTGAGGGCTCATTGAAATGTTCCATCAGGGAGAGTTGGGTTCTGAGACTGAAGCCCACAGCCTTGCACTACCTGGACTCCTCTGCTCTTGGCAAGACGTTTGACTTTCCACTCACAAGGGGCCATGGGAGAGCTGCACTCAAGGAACTGTAGTGTCCCAAAGGCCCTACAGTGCTTTTGGGGAGACAGGTTTGAACTCCCTTCATTCCAGGCTAGCCTTCTGGAATGCCTGAGCCTCAAAACTCAGGCCAGCTCATTTCCATTGCACCCCCACAGCTGCTAGGTAGGCAATGTCTCAAAGGACTCTGAGAAAGGCCTAGTGGTGATTTTAGTGATGGAGAGCTTTGTCCTCATGGAAAGTAGCCTGCTTCTCTTGGTGCCACCACCACTGCTGAGACCATATTCCAACTCCTTGAGGTGAGAAGCTAGTGACAAGGGGCTCTCCAGGAAGGCCTATGTCCCCTAGAGGTTGACAGTGCCTTCCAAGGCCCCTACAAACTTCCTGAGGTATGGCTTTTCAAGCCCTTACTGGAGAGGCCAGTGGAAAGCTGCCCTCATGGGACCCTTGGTGCCAGGGTTCAGGACTGTGAGTTTTATTGGGCCTCCAGCCTAATGTGGAGCCAGGTCCTACCTCCCATGTGGGTGAGGCTAGCTGAAAGTTTCATTCAAGGAATGCTAGTTCCTCAGTGTTTAGTATGTTGCCCTGTCACTGCACCCCCACACCAACTTTTGAGAGACTGTCTAACTCACTACAGTCATAGGTGTTTGAAAGCTGCAGGCCAGGAAATCTCTTTCAGTGTGAAGTAGCTGGCATTTTACTCTCTGTTTGTTTTTTACAGATTTAACCTTTTTTTCCCCATATATAAATGATATAATTCAGTACTTGTATTATTCTGTCTTGCTTCCCTCGCTTAGCATATGTGTTCAAAGTCTACCGGTGTTGTCACAAATGGAAGGGTAGCCTCCTTTTTCATGGCTGAACTATATTCCATTGTATATGTGTACCATTAATGAACATTTAGATTATTTCTATATATTAGCTATTCTGAATAATGGTACAATAAGCATGGGAGTGCTTATACATTCTCAAAATCCCGTTTTCATTTCCATTGGGTATATATCATGAAGTGGAATTATTGCTTAGTATAGTAGATCTATTTTTAATTCTTTGAGGAACCTCCATAGTATTGTTTTCCATGGTGGTGGACCAATTTGCATTCGTACTAACAATGTGTAAGGTTTCCCTTCTTATCATATCCTCATCAGCACTGTTGTCTCTTATCTTCTTGATGGTAACCATTCTGACACATTTGAAGTAATATCTCACTGTGGCTTTGATTTGCATTTTTCTGATAATTAACAATGAACATCTTTTCATGTGTCTGTTGACCATCCCTATATCTTCTCTGGAAAATCTTTTCTCTGGAAAAATGTCTATTTAGAAGGGGTTCTTTTAGCTCATTTTTATTTTTTTTATTTTTTTATTTTTTTTTTAAAGATTTTTTATTTATTTATTCATGATAGTCACAGAGAGAGAGAGAGAGGCAGAGACACAGGCAGAGGGAGAAGCAGGCTCCATGCACCGGGAGCCCGATGTGGGATTCGATCCCGGGTCTCCAGGATCGCGCCCTGGGCCAAAGGCAGGCGCCAAACCGCTGCGCCACCCAGGGATCCCTTTTAGCTCATTTTTAAATTAAATTGTTTAATTTTTATTAAGATGACTGAGTTCTTTCTATATTTTGGATATTAACCATTTATTCAATATATGGTATGCAAAATTTTTCTACCATTCTTGGGTTGTCTTTTTATTTTGTCCATTTATTTTATTTTATTTATTTTTATACATATATTTTTGCTGTCCAGAGGCTTTTGAGTTTGATGTAGTCCCATTTATTAATATTTACTTTTGTTATTTATACTTTTAATATCATGTTTAAAAAAACATTACCCAAACCAATACCTATGAGCCTCTTTTCTATGTTCTCTTCCAGGGATCCCTGGGTGGTGCAGCGGTTTGGCGTCTGCCTTTGGCCCAGGGCGCGATCCTGGAGACCCGGGATCGAATCCCACGTCGGACTCTTGGTGCATGGAGCCTGCTTCTCCCTCTGCCTATGCCTCTGCCTCTCTCTCTCTCTCTCTCTCTATGACTATCAAAAATAAATAAACTATGTCCTCTTCCAGGAGTTTTATGATATTAGACTTTATGTTTAAGTCTCTGATCTGGTTTCAGTTAATTTTTGTGAATGGTGTGAAATAGGGGTCCAATTTCATTGTTCTGCATGTGTTTCACAATTTTTTCCAAAACCATTGTTGAAGAGACTACCTTTTCCCCATTGGGTATCCTTGGCTCTTTGGTCAAGTATTAGTTGACCATTTATGCTGGGATTTAATTCTGAGCTTTCTGTTCTGTTACATTGGTCAATGTGTTTATCTTTTGCCAGTGTCTTTTCATGTTTATCACTATGGCTTTGAGGTAGTTTGAAATCTGGGATACCTCTAGCTTTGTTCTTTTTACTCAAGATTGCTTTGGCTATTCGGGGTCTTTTGTGGTTCCATATAAATTTTTTAAATTGTTTCCTTTATTTCTGTAAAAAAAAAAAAAAAAAAAGCCTTGATTTTCATGGGGATTGTATTGAATCTGTAGATGGCTTTGGGTAATGTGGCCATTTTATTTTTTTATTTTTTTAATTTTTTAATTTTTTTTTAAATTTATTTATGATAGTCACACAGAGAGAGAGAGAGAGAGAGAGAGAGAGAGAGAGAGGCAGAGACATAGGCAGAGGGAGAAGCAGGCTCCATGCACCGGGAGCCCGACGTGGGATTCCATCCCGGGTCTCCAGGATCGCGCCCTGGGCCAAAGAGATCCAAATGTGGCCATTTTAATGATATTAATTTTTTCAATCTACAAACATGGATGTCTTTCCATTTATTTTTGTTGTCTTTAATTTCTTTCATCAAAATCTTATAGCTTTCATTGTATAGATCTTACACTTTCTCAGTTAAATTTATTCTTAAGTATTTCATTGTTTTTGAGACTATTGTGAATGGGATAGTTTTCAAAGCTTCATCACTAGTGTAGAGGATTGATTTTTGTATGCTGATTTTGTATCCTACCACCTTACTGAAATCACTGATTAATTCCAATAGTATTTTAATGACTCTTTAGGATTTTTTTTAAAAGACTTGTTTATTTTAGGGAGACAGAGAAGTGCACATGAGTGAGGAGAGGGACAAAGGGAAATAATCCTCAAGCAGACTCCCTGCCAAGTGTGAAACCAGATGCAGGGCTCTATCCCAGAACCCAGAGATCATGCCTGAGCCGAACCAAAATTCCGAGGTTCA
Organism: Canis aureus; assembly: GCF_053574225.1. Lineage (NCBI taxonomy): Eukaryota > Metazoa > Chordata > Mammalia > Carnivora > Canidae > Canis > Canis aureus. Next base: position 13,232,033 of record NC_135622.1, read on the forward strand.
ATCAACTGAGCCACCTAGGCACCCCTCTTTGGGATATTTTTATGTGTAATAAGATCACATCATCAGCAAATAGTGACAGTTTTGCTTCCTCCTTTTTAATTTTGATTACTTTTATTTCTTTGTCTTCTTTGCCCTAGTAAGGACTACCAGTACTGTATTGAATAGGAATGGGGAGAGTGAGCATCCTTGCCTTTTCTTGATCTCAGATGAAATACTTTCAGTTTTCCTCCATTAAGTGTAATGTTGGGATGCCTGGGTGGCTCAGCAGTTGAGCAACTGCCTTTGGCCCAGGGCGTGATCCTGGAGTCAGGGATCGAGTCCCACATTGGGCTCCCTTCATGGAGCCTGCTTGTCCCTCTGCCTATGTCTCTGCCTCTCTCTCTGTGTCTCTCATGAATAAATAAATAAAATCTTAAAAATAAAATAAAACTATAAACAAATATTGAACCTTATTTAATAGTATGTATGCTAATATATTTAAGGCACAAGTATAGAAATGTCAACAATTAAGTTTTAAATTAAAAATAAGAGGTCTGATGGATGGTGAAATGATTAGATATATGACAAAACAAGTCTAACAAATTGTTAATTAGTAGGATATAGATGGTGGCTACGTGAATATTAACTGTAAATTCCTTTTAAATTTGGCCTATGTTTATATATTAATATGCCATAGAGATCAAACATGAATCTAAAGCACTAACTCAAAGAAGTGAGAATGTAAATGTAAATCTGGTGCCTGTCCTGAGAGAATCTGCTAAAACTGGGAACTTGGGGCTTTCATTTTATAAGTGAGAAGATGGAGCAGAAGAAAAACCTCTTAAGCATAAACAAGATGTGGGGGGTAAAGGCGGACATAAGCTACAATGTCAGTGATAATATGAATTAGAATAAAAAGTTAAAAAGTAAGGTTGCACACGGGACTGGTGAGAAAAACTAAATGCTTTGACATTAATTTATGTGAAGGAAGAAGAATTTCCGGAAATTCAAAATATCAAACTGACTCTCTAATAAGACTGAGGCTCAAATTTATGCTACCTAAGTCATCTGAAACCCATACAAATATTAATGAAAAACCAACAAAGTTAAAGCAAGACTTTGTTTAAGGACACCCACCTGGAATTAAAAAAAAAAAAAAGTTTCAGGCACTAATGTATTACTGAGATTGGTGAACAATAGGATGCTGAAAAGTACCCAGTCAAGACTCAGGAAATGGTAAAACTCAGAGATCTAGAAAAATGAGCCTAGGATTTGTGACTATTTTACCCTGGGTTAGGAGGACAAAAGTTGAGTTTTATGGTTTGGCAATGGTAACATTTCTCCAAAATATCTTGTACCTTAAGTTTCATCCCAGTGGACTGCACAAGTAAATAACATCTTGCATAAAATGCAGCTTAGCTTCATGTCATCTGAATGAACCAGAAGGTCTCAATTCCAGAAATAGTATTGAGGTCATACGAAAAGGTAGTGTTTCCAGTGACCTGTAAAATCAAATGAAAATGTCTGGATAAAAATAACTTCATTTTAAGACTCAATTTTTTAAAAAATTTTATTTATTTATGATAGTCACAGAGAGGGGGCGGGGGGCAGAGACACAGGCAGAGGGAGAAGCAGGCTCCATGCACTGGGAGCCCGACATGGGATTTGATCCCGGGTCTCCAGGATCTTGCCCTGGGCCAAAGGCAGGCGCCAAACAGCAGTGCCACCCAGGGATCCCAAGACTCAATTTTTTTTAATTAAAAAAACACAAAACACAAGAAAAAGTAACCATATACACAAAATTTTTTGTTTATTTTTAAATTACTGATTTCTGGTTTCCAACTAGGATTTATAAAACTAAAAAAAAGAGTATCACCTTGACCCTAACTGTAAGAGAAGCTTGATAATAATCTACAAGTTCGTGATTTTTCTTAATTCCATCAAGAAAACAAAGTTTGCAGGGCAAGCAACTAGACTGAAATCTAAGTAGAGATAGAACATATCACTTATGACAGAGTTTGAAAAAAGAGACACTAATCGTGACACAAGTGGATAACAAAATTCAGCTAAACTTTTTAGTGAATGGCCAAGTGTGCAATAGCGTGAGTATAGAATTCCTTGGAGTCAAAGATAGAGTAGTTAATAGTTGTTTACAGGTTTTTCTCTATGGCCCTGCATCAGGTGCTCACAAGGGTGGGATTGGAGAAAGCGTCCTTTCCTGAGCCAACTTGGAGAAAGCAATCAGCTCCTGCTGTGGGAGAGGCATGAAGCAGTTAGTGTGGCACCCTTTACCTTAAGGAACAAAGCCTTTGGTCACTAAGGAGGAACATCAGATCCTGTTGCCTCAGAGCACCAATGAAGACTCATTACGAATTAAAGAAGGGAATAGAGAGGTGTCAGAGAAGATAGCAGAGGAAGTAGGGTCCCCAGTTCACCCAGCCCCACCAACTTACCTAGATTACTTTCAAACCATCCTGAAAAACTATGAATTCAACCTGAGATGTAAAGAGAGAAGAGCTGGAACGCTACAGAGAAGAGTTTTTGCTTCTAACAAGGTAGGAAAGGGTGGGGGGGGATAGAAAAGAACCCAGTGGGGGAGGGGCCCCATGAGGAGCTGGGCAAAGGCCTGTGGCGAGAGCCTCTGGGACAGGAAAGCTCAGCCCTGGAGAAGCAGGAACTTTAAAAATCCTTACCGGGGGACCCCTGGCTGGCTCAGCGGTTTGGCGCCTGCCTTTGGCCCGGGGCCCGGTCCTGGAGACCCGGGATCGAATCCCAGTCGGGCTCCCGGTGTATGGAGCCTGCTTCTCCCTCTGCCTGTGTCTCTGCCTCTCTCTTCCCCTATGTCTATCATGAATAAATAAATAAAATCTTAAAAAAAAAAAAATCCAAACCAGATTCTTCCAGGACAGAAAGGCAGGGAAATCAAGCAGAACCGCAGGAGGGGCGGTGAAGCCCCCAGTCTCCTAGAGTCACTAACATACAGGAGGTGCGCCCCGGGGAGAGTGCGCCACAGACTGCGGGCCACGCTCGGGAAAGGGCTGGAGCGCGCCCTGCGGCGGGGCCTTGGGAGAAGCGGGGCGGTCAGGCGGTCAGCTCCAGACGGAGGTGCCTGAGCCCTGTTCCCTTCTGGAGTGGCAGCCCCGGGAGCGTGGGTCCAGCAGCACAGGCCCCGGATCCCAGGGCGCCAGTTGGGCACAGCCCACAATCCTGCGGTCCCCTGGGACAGGGGGATGCGGGGAGGGCCCAGGACAGCGAGGACGCTCCTGCTGCCGGGCGCCCCTGAACTGTGCAAATCAGCGCCCCCGCCGCCTCAGGAGCACCTAGGCCCCTGCGGACTGGGAGCTGCAATAGTTACTGCAGGGAGCTGACTCCAGGGCTGGAGAGCTGGCCGCCACCAGTGTCATTGTTCCTCCTTGTTCCATTTTGTGCCTGGGAGAGGTGGGGCCGCCAGGGAACAGAGGCCTCACGGGGTCAACAGCTCCCACTGAGCCGGGCACCTGGCAGGGGGCGGGGCAGCTCCCCCAGGTGCACACACCAGAGAGTCAGCACAGCAGCTCCTCCCCCAGAAGAACAGCTGGAAGAACAGAGGAAGAGCAAGTTCTTGACCAAGCAGCACTGGAAAGCTCCAGGGGAAAGTCGAGGGATATACAGGATATAGAACTAGAGGGTACCCCTCCTATTTTTTTTTCTTCTTTTTATCAGTACAACTCATTTTTTTTGTTTTGTTTTGTTTTGGTGTTTTTTGTTTTGTTTTGTTTTGTTTTAGATTTTATTTATTCATCCATGAGAGACACACAGAGAGAGGCAGAGATACAGGCAGAGGGAGAAGCAGGCTCCATGCCGGGAGCCCTATGTGGGACTCGATCCCGGATCACGCCCTGGGCTGAAGGCAGCGCTAGACTGCTAAGCCACCCGGGCTGCCCTGACAACTCGTTTTTTATTTTTTGTTGTTTTTTGTTTTTTGTTGTTGTTGTTGTTGTTTTATATTTATTTATTTATGATAGTCACACACACACACACACAGAGAGGCAGAGACATAGGCAGAGGGAGAAGCAGGCTCCATGCACCGGGAGCCGACATGGGATTCGATCCCGGGTCTCCAGGATTGCGCCCTGGGCCAAAGGCAGGCGCCAAACTGCTGCGCCACCCAGGGATCCCGACAACTCGTTTTTATATTAGAATGTAAATTTCCATTTTTTTTCTCCTTTCCCTCCTTAACTACAATATTTCACCACCTCTTCATTTTTAAGATTCTTGATTTTTGACTTTCATATTCCTACAATTACAGATCCTAGATATATTTTCCACTTGTAGATTCCCTTCAACATACTCAACTTAATTTTGGGAGATATACAAGATATTTTTTTTGTTTGTTTTTTTTTTTTTTTTTTTTTTTGCTTTGTGTTTTTTGTTTTCTCTGCCTCATTTTGTTCTACAATGGCAGAAGTTAATACCTTCTAAAACACGACTAGCATCCATCCAGAACCAAGTGGTATACCATGCTGGTTCATTCTCTGAGATTCCTCATTCGCATTCTCCCCCCCTCTTTTATCTCATTTATGTTTTGGTGGTCAATGTTGGGGCCTTCTACAAGTATTTCTGGTTTATATAAATTTGGGACTGGACATCTTCTAACATACAGAACTTAATATACTCAGAAACAAGAGGATCACCCTGTAGAACCCCTCAGGTAGACTACATTCTCCCTCCACTACAACTTTGTCACCACCACCATCTCCCAGTCCCCTCCCTTTTTATTCTTCTTTTCTTTTTCCTCTTCTTTTTTGGGATTCTTGGACTTTTATTTTTTACTACTTTGTTTTAAAATTTGTTTTTCACTTTAGCAGTCCTTTTGTTTTATATTGTTCTGATCTTTGTTTTCAATTTCTGGACTCTGACCTTGGCAGAATCATCTAGGGTGAAATTTACCTAGGTCATGGTTGATATTCTTGACTCAGTCTGTTCATACAGCCACTCTACACTGAGCAAAATGACTAGAAAGAAGAACTTACCACAAAAGAAAGAATTAGAAACAGTACTCTCTGCCACAGAGTTACAGAATTTAGATTATAATTCAATGTCAGAAAGCCAATTTAGAGCACAATTATAAAGCTACTGGTGGCTCTGGAAAAAAGTATAAAGGAATCAAGAGACTTTATGACTGCAGAATTTAGATCTAATCATGCCAAAATTAAAAATCAATTAAATGAGATGCAATCCAAACCGGAGGTCCTAATGATCAGGGTTAATGAGGTAGAAGAAAGAGGAGTGAAATAGAAGACAAGATGATGGCAAGGAATGAAGCTAGGGAAAAAAGAGAAACAAAAGACCATGAGGAAAGGTAAAGGAGAATAAATGATAGCCTCAGAAGGAAAAATCTACGTATAATTGGGGTTACAGAGAGTGCTGAGAGGGCCAGAGGGCCAGAAAGCATATTTGAACAAATCATAGATGAGAACTTCCCTAATTTGGGGAGGGAAACAGGCATTCAGATCTAGGAGATAGAGAGGTTCCCCTCTAAAATCAATATAAACCATTCAACACTTCAACATTTGATAGTGAAACTTGCAAATTCCAAAGATAAAGAGAAAAATCCTTAAATCAGCAAGAGACAAGAGATTCTTAAATTATATAGGGAAAAATACCAGATTAATAGCAGACTTCTCCACAGAGACCTAGCAGGCCAGAAAGTGCTGGCAAGATATATTCAGGGTACTAAATTAGAAGAACATGCAGTCAAGAATACTTTATCCAGCAAGGCTCTCATTCAGAATAGAAGGAGAGATAAAGAGCTTCCAAGATAGGCAGAAACTGAGAGAATATGTGCCCACCAAATCATCTCTGCAATAAATATTAAGGGGAACCCTGTAAAAGAAAGAGGAAACCCAAAGAAATAATCCACAAAAACAGGGACTGAATAGGTATTATGATGACACTAAATTCATATCTTTCAATAGTAACCCTGAATATGAATGGGCTAAATGATCACATCAAAAGATGCAGGGTTTCGGACTGGATAAAAAAGCAAGTCCCATCTATTTGCTATCTACCAGAGACTCATTTTAGATGTAGGGACACCTCCAGCCTGAAAATGAAGGGGGTGGAGAGCCACTTACCATTCAAATGGTCCTCAAAAGAAAGCTGGGGTAGCAATCCTCATATCAGTTACATTGAAGTTTATCCCAAAGACTGTAGTAAGAGATAAAGAGGGACACTATATCATACTTAAAGGGTCTATCCAACAAGAGGACCTAATAATCATGAGTATTTATGCCCCTATTGTGCAAGCTGCCAAGTATATCAATCAATTAATAACCAAGGTAAAGACATACTTAGATAATAATACACTAATAGTAGGAGACTTAAACAGCACTTTCTGCAAATGATAGATCTCCTAAGCACAACATCTCCAAAGAAACAAGGGCTTTAAATGATACACTGGACCAGATGGATTTCACAGATATATACAGATTTTTGCATCCGAATGCAACTAAATACACATTCTTCTCAAGTGCACATGGAACTTTCTTCAGAATAGAAGACATACTGGGTCACAAATCAGGTCTCAACCGACACCAAAAGATTGGGATTGTCCCCTGCATATTTTCAGACCATAATGCTTTTTTAAAAAAAGATTTTATTTATTTATTCATGAGAGATGCAGAGAGAGAGAGAGAGTGAGAGAGAGAGAGAGGCAGAGACACAGGCAGAGGGAGAAGCAGGCTCCATGCAGGGAGCCGAACATGGGACTCAATCCCAGGTCTCCAGGATCAGGCCCTGGGCTAAAGGTGGCGCTAAACCCCTGAGCCACCCGGGCTGCCCCAACCATAATGCTTTGAAACTAGAACTCAATCACAAGAAGAAATTTGGAAGAGACTCAAACATGTGGAGGTTAAGGACCATCCTGCTAAAGATGAATGAGTCAACCAGGAAATTAGAGAAGAATTAAAAAGATTCGTGGAAACTAATGAGAATGAAGATACAACCGTTCAAAATCTTTGGGATACAGCAAAAGCAGTCCTAAGAGAGAAATACATCACAATACAAGCATCCCTCAAAAAATTGGAAAAAACTCAAATAAAAAAGCTAACCTTGCACCTAAAGGAACTGGAGAAAGAACAGCAAATAAAGCCTCAACCAAGCAGAAGAAGAGAGATAATAAAGATTTGAGCAGAACGCAATGAAACCAAGACCAGAAGAACTGTAGAACAGATCAACAAAACCAGGAGCCGCTTCTTTGAAAGAATTAATAAGATAGATTCACCCCCAGCCAGCCTTATTAAAAAGAAAAAAGACTCAAATTAATAAAATCACGAATGAAAAATGACAGATCATAAGCAATACCAAGGAAATACAAACGATTTTAAAAACATATTATGAGCAGCTATACGTCAATAAATTAGGCAATCTAGAAGAAATGGATGCATTTCTGAAAAACCACAAACTACCAAAACTGGAACAGGAAGAAAGAGAAAAGCTAAACAGGCCAATAACCAAGGAGGAAATTGAAGAAGTCATCAAAAACCTCCCAAGACAGGGCAGCTCGGGTGGCTCAGCAGTTTGGTACCGCCCTCAGCCCAGAGCCTGATCCAGCATGGATGCATGGAGCAGCATGGAGCCTGCTTCTTCCCCTGCCTGTCTTTCTCTCTCTCTCTCTGTCTGTCTCTTTCTCTCTCTCAAGAATAAATAAATAAAATCTTAAAAAAAAAAAAAAAAACTCCCAAGACACAGAAGTCCAGAGCCAGATGGCTTCTCAGGAAATTCTATCAAATGTTTATTTTTTATTTTATTATTTTTTTTTATCAAACGTTTAAAGAAGAAACAATACCTATTCTACTAAAGCTGTTCTGAAAGATAGAAAGGAACAGAATACTTCCAAACTCGTTTTATGAGGCCAGCATCACCTTAATTCCAAAACCAGACAAATACCCCACCAAAAAGGAGGATTATAGACCAATATCCCTGATGAACACAGATGCGAAAATTCTCACCAAGATACTAGCCAATAGGATCCAATAATACATTAAGAAGATTATTCACCATGACCAAGTGGGATTTATCCCCAGGATGCAAGGCTGGTTCAACACTCGTAAAACAATCAATGTGATAGATCATATCAACAAGAGAACAAGAACCATATGATCCTCTCAATAGATGCAGAGAAAGCATTTGACAAAATACAGTATGTATTCCTGATCAAAACTCTTCAAAGTGTAAGAATAGAGGGAACGTTCCTCAGCATCATAAAAGTCATCTATGAAAAGCCCATAGCAAATATTCTCACTGGGGAAAAACTGAGAGCCTTTCCCCTAAGATCAGGAACACGACAGGGATGCCCACTCTCACCACTGCTATTCAACATAGTACTAGAAGCCCTAGCCTCAGCAATCAGACAACAAAAAGAAATAAAAGGCATTCAAATTGGCTAAGAAGAAGTCAAACTCACCCTCTTTGCAGATGACATGATACTGTACATAGAAAACCCAAAAGACTCCACCCCAAGATTGCTAGAACTCATACAGCAATTTGGCAATGTGGCAGAATACAAAATCAATGCACAGAAACCAGTGGCATTTCTCTACCCTGACAATGAGACTGAAGAAAGAGAAATTTAGGAGTCAATCCCATTTATAATTGCACCCCAAAGCATAAGATACCTAGGAATAAAAACTTAAGCAAAGAGGTAAAGGATCTATACTCTAAAAACTACAGAACACTTCTGAAAGAAATTGAGGAAGACACAAAGAGATGGAAAAATATTCCATGCTCATGGATTGAAAGAATTAATATTGTGAAAATGTCAATGTTACCCAGGGCAATTTACACATTTAATGCAATCTCTATCAAAATACCATGGACTTTCTTCAGAGAGTTGGAACAAATCATCTTAAGATTTGTGTGGAATCAGGAAAGACCCTGAATAGCCAGGGGATGATTGAAAAAGAAAACCAATGCCAGGGGCATCACAATGCCAGATTTCAAGTTGTACTACAAAGCTGTGACCATCAAGACAGTGTGGTACTGGCACAGAAACAGACACATAGATCAATGGAACAGAATAGAGAACCCAGAAATGGGCCCTTGACTCTATAGTCAACTGATATTCAACAAAGCAGGAAAGACTATCCACTGGAAAAAGGACAGTCTTTTCAATAAATGGTGCTGGGAAAATTGGACAGCCACATGCAGAAGAATGAAACTAGACCATTCTCTTACACCATACACAAAGATAAACTCAAAATGGATGAAAGATTTAAATGTGAGACAGAAATCTAACAAAATCCTAGAGGAGAACACAAGCAACACCCTTTTTGAACTTGGCCATAGCAGCTTCTTGCAAGATACATCTATGAAGGCAAGGGAAACAAAAGCAAAAATGAACTATTGGGACTTAAGATAAAAAAAAAAAAAAAAAAAAAAACTTCTTCACAGCAAAAGAAATAGTCAACAAAACTAAAAGAAAACCTACAGAATGGGAGAAGGTATTTGCAAATGACATATCAGATAAAGGGCTAGTATCCAAGATCTATAAAGAACTTATTAAACTCAATAGCAAAAAAAAACAAACAATCCAATCATGAAATGGACAGAAGACATAAACAGAAATTTTGCCAAAGAAGACATACACACATCCAACATGCACATGAGAAATTATCCACATCACTTGTCATCAGGGAATATAAATCAAAACCACAATGAGATACCACCTCACAACAGTGAGAATGGTGAAAATTAATAAGACAGGTAACAAATGTTGGAGAGGATGTAGATAAAGGGGAACCCTCTTGCACCATTGGTGGGAATGCAAACTGGTACAGCCACTCTGGAAAACAGTGTGGAGGTTCCTCAAAGAGTTAAAAATAGAGCTATCCTATGACCCAGCAATTGCACTACTGGGTATTTACCCCAAAGATACAGATGTAGTGAAATGCCAGGACACTTGCACCCCAATGTTCATAGCAGCAGTGTCTACAATAGCCACACTGTGGAAGGAGCCATGATGTCCTTCGACAGATGAATGGATAAATAAGATGTGGTCTATATATACAATAGAATATTACTCAGTCATCAGAAAGGACGAATACCCACCATTTGCTTCGACGTGGATGGAACTGGGGGGGTATTATGCTGAGTGAAGTAAGCCAATTGGAGAAGGACAATCATATTACGGTTTCACTCATACAGGAAAATAAGAAATAGTGAAAGGGATTATAGGGGAAAGGAGGGGAAATAAGTGGGAAAAATTAAAGAGGGAGACAAAACATGAGAGACTCCTAACTCTGGGAAATGAACAAGGAGTAGGGGAAGGGGAGGTAGGTGGGGGGATGGGGTTACTGGGTGATGGGCACTGAGGAGAGCACTTGACAAGTTGAGCACTGGGTGTCATACTATACATTTGCAAATCGAACTTCAATAAAAATTGTATTTAAAAAAATAATAATATTTTAAATTATATTAAATCTGCATAAACCAGGGATTATAGAAAAAGTATTTCCAGAACACAGTGTGCTGCAGAACATTGATTTTGGTGGGACGTTTCAGGATGAGTTACTAGTAAATGAAGGTAAGAATTTTAACATGCCTTAATACTACCAATACTACACAAAAGACGTAGCTAGCTCAAGGATGCATTATAAGAAAGAAAAGTATTAATGCATTATTAATGCGTTATAAGAAAGAAGAACATTAATTTAGATTATGGAATCAGGCTGAGTTTGAGCTACACATCTGCCGTATGACTTTGGACGTCACTGAGATTGTTTTCTTTTTCGTAAATGAGAGTTTATAATATCTAACTTCTCATGCATATGGAACTGTGAAGATAACATGAGAGAGCTTTGCTATGTAAATGTTAGATGTTATCATGTATTATGGCACCTATTCTTTGGGGAGACTTGTAAATAGGAGGAGAATGGTCATTTTTGAATTCAAAGTAATTACTATTTAAGATTTAGTATTTGCAGACTCAAACTCAGTTTGAGATTTCTGCTGTGCAATTTATGGAGGATATGACGTTGGGAATAAAAATCCAAAATAGACAGCAGTAGAATAATTCCAACCTAGATATTTAGCTCTATTTGAGGTGAGTTGTTTAAGCATCTAAGTGGTGTTTATTACTGATATAAAAAGTGTGTATTGAGAATACAAATTATGTAAAAATGGACAGATTTTCACTACAGTATTGTTTATACAGCAAGAAGTTAAATGTAACCTAAATGTCCAAGAATAAGGCATTGTTTAATTATGTAATAGAATATGTTGAAGCTATTAAAGCAATGATATGATTCTATATTAAATGACACGAGAAAGCTCTTCATTAAGAAAAATTATTTTAAAATTTACATACTAAGATCTCCTGGTAAAAATAATTTAACGTGTCTATATACAGCTACATAGATCAAATTGCAGGTATATACACACCAAATATTAACAGTGGTTATGTTATGGTAGTAGAATTTCAGGTGATAGTGTTTTTTTCCTCCTCATTTCCGTTTTCTTGTTTTTTCTTTTTTTTTTTTTAATTTTTTTTTTTATTTATTTATGATAGGCACACAGTGAGAGAGAGAGAGAGAGGCAGAGACACAGGCAGAGGGAGAAGCAGGCTCCATGCACCGGGAGCCCGATGTGGGATTCGATCCCGGGTCTCCAGGATCGCGCCCTGGGCCAAAGGCAGACGCCAAACCGCTGCGCCACCCAGGGATCCCCCGTTTTCTCGTTTTTTAATGGTAAAATATACATACTTCTAAAATGTGAGGTGATAAAAGGATATTTATGCCTATGTAGAGGTGATGTAGAATAGTTCATGATCTTTTTGATAATAAAGAGGCTAGATCATCTGCTCAAAGGGACGGTAGGGGTGGATGAGTTAAAAATAGTGAAAAGATATGAAATCAATCTCGTCAGCAATGTGTTAAGGGAGCAGAGTATGGAAAGACCTTGGATTTGGAATTGAGACAATTCGAGACCCATCTTTGCCATTTCATCTCCTCTAAGCTTTATCTTCCTTATCTCTTTTTTGTAAGAAAGATCCCCCAAAATAAAAGAGTTAAACTGAATTATGCTTTGTAGATGGAAGCACTTAATAACATACCACAACAATCCTGGAAACGGTGATTAAAAGTAGGTAGCATGAGTTTGTAGTGGTTTAGATCTTGGCACGGTTGCACAATTCGGCAACATTTCACTTATTGATTGAATGAACATGGATTGAGAGTAGAGTGCCAGTCTGCCCAGGTGAAAGATGCAGTCCTGGCCCGTTAGGTTCATAGAGACTAAGGGGAAGACAAATGATAAAGTATGATATGCAAAAGGCCATGATGGAGCTGTGTTTAGGAATGTGGAGAATATAGAGAAAGGGTACCCCATTTAAAAATGAGATCACTTTTGAGGTATCTTGAAGAATGAGGAGTTGGCAAGATGGAGAGGATGGGGACCAGAATAGGGAAGGATACTCCAAGGAAAGGGAGCTGCATGTACAGAAATTCAAGAAATGTGTTATATTAAGGGTCATGTTGACAAACCTACCTAAGAGCTCAAGTAACCCGTCAAGACCGCCCATCTAAGATGGGGTTGAGTTGGGACTTCAGGTAGGTCTTTGGGACACGAGAATACTAGATTCCTTGAGATGGTATGATTACTGTTCAGAGGAAGGGAGGAACCAATCCCTCTTTGTTTTGTGTTGGTTAGTATAGTAGATCAGCTATGGGAATATTGCAGTTGAACTTTTTTATGTGGTTATTTTTAATAAAATTTGTTTGAGCATATTATAATTACAGGTATTTATAATCTTACTTTTGGGGCAGCCCCAGTGACTCAGCAGTTTAGCTCCGCCTGCAGCCCGGGGTGTGATCCTGGAGATGGGCTCCCAGCATGGAGCCTGTTTCTCTCTCTGCTTGGGTCTCTGCTTCACTCTGTGTGTGTGTGTGTGTGTGTGTGTGTGTGTGTGTGTGTCTCTATGAATGAATAAATAAAATCTTTAAAAAAAAATCTTACTTTTGCAGATGTGTGATTTGTGGCAAATATTTTCACATTTGATTTAAATTTTTAAAGTCTGATATCTTGGTTATTATAAATTTCAATGTATACTTACTATGTTCTTTTAACAATTTTTCATTTAAAAAGTCTAATTCTTAATGTCTAGTTTATTATTTTTTTTAAGTAGGCTCCATGCCCAGTATGGGCCTTGAACTCATGACTCAGAGATCAAGACCTGAGGTGAGATCAGGAGTCAGACAGATGCTAAACTGACTGAATCACCCAGGCATCCCTCTTAATGTCTAATTTAAGTGTAGAATACAAGCGTGTTCTATAAAATTTCTTGTATATATAAATTCAGCTGGACTAATACAGAGATGTTCAACTCTAACACTAGTTTATTAATTGGCAGTATTTAGTTATATTATTGCATGGTTTCTAGATTTGCTACAGTTAAATGTCTGTGAGACTGCCACCTATAAATTGTGCATCCTTAACCTCTTTGTGCTTCAAATTCCTCATCCTTGAAGTGGAGATATATATATACCTCAAAGAGGTGTTGTGAAAGCTAACTAGATTAATATGCACGAAGGCCCACAGTCAGCTCGTTGTATGTTTAGCTTTAAACATATTTGAACCTTAATGCTCACAACAACCCCTGAGAAAGATTGGTACTTGATGTTATCCTTGAGGAGACTAGAGTTTAGAGAAGTGATGTTACTACATCCAAGGCCAGAGCCTGAGCTGCTTATAATTTCATACTAGTCAGTAGCAGTAAATATCAAATGTCACCCACCCCCAACCTAAGAAAATAATATTCTGTAGCTGTAAATGTATAAGTTTATCTATTACTTTGTGGCGTAACTATATGAAGACTCAAGTGTTTCAAACATTATTTTCTGTTTCAGTGTATGATCTCTCCCAACAACCTAAAGATATTCAGCTCTTTTATGGAAATATGCATAAAATTATACTTTCATACTTGGAGAATTCAGAGACTCCATGTCTAGAGGTGAATTCCTTCAGCCTTCTTCCAAACCTAGCTTAGAATCTAAAACAGACAAACAAAACATCTTTCACCAGATTTCAAGATCATTTAATTCATAGTAGAGCTCACATTTTCTCTGTACTTTTTTGCCTCAACATGCTTATTTCATCTTTATAGTTTAGTTTAAGTTGAAATAATTTCAAATTTACAGAAAAGTTTAAAAATAATATTAAAAATAGTAGATATGCTACCTGCATTGATATTCCTCAGTTGCTAACAGTTTACCACATTTACACATTCTTTATGTATATGGAACTTATTTCTGAATCATTTAAGAGTAAGTTGCTGGCATGATGACCAGTTTGTCCTAAGGTTCCTAAAAACACAGACCGTGTCCTAATTAGCTATAGCAAACCCATCAAAATTAGGACCTTAATATTGTTGAAACCATATAATGATTGTCCTTCTCCAATTGGCTTACTTCACTCAGCATAATACCCTCCAGCTCCATCTATGTTGAAGCATATGGTGGGTATTTGTCCTTTCTGATGGCTGAGTAATATTCCATTGTATACATAGACCACATCTTCTTTACCCATTCATCTTTCGATGGACATCAAGGCTCCTTCCACAGTTTGGCTATTGTAGACACTGCTGCTATAAACATCAGGGTGCAGATGTGTCCCAGCGTTTCACTACATCTGTATCTTTGGGGTAAATACCCAGTAGTGCAATTGCTGGGTTGTAGGGTAGCTCTATTTTTAACTCTTTGAGGAACCTCCACACTGTTTTCAGTGTACCAGAGTGGTACAGTCACTCTGGAAAGTTTGCATTCCCACCAACAGTGCAAGAGGGTTCCCCCTTTTCCACATCCTCTCCAACATTTGTTGTTTCCTGTCATTAATTTTCACCATTCTCACTGTCGTGAGTGGTATCTTATTGTGGTTTTTATTTATATTTCCCTGATGGCAAGTGATGTGGAGCATTTTCTCATGTGCACGTCGGCCGTGTGTATGGCTTCTTTGGCAAAATTTCTGTTCATGTCTTTTGCCCATTTCAGGATTGGATTGTTTGTTTCTTTGTTGTTGAGTTTAATAAGTTCTTTATAGATCTTGGATACTAGCCCTTTATCTGATATGTCATTTGCAAATATCTTCTCCCATTCTGTAGATTGTCTTTTAGCTTTATGACTATTTCTTTTGCTGTGCAAAAGCTTTTTATCTTGATTAAGTCCCAAGAGTTCATTTTTCCTTTTGTATCCTTTGCCTTCATAGATGTATCTTGCAAGAAGTTGCTGTGGCCAAGTTCAAAAAGGTTGCAATCTCTTCTTCCAATCCATGAACACCTAATTTTTTTCCATCTTGTTACATATCCCTCAATTTCTTTCAGAAGTGTTCTGTAGTTTTTAGGGTATAAATCCTTTACCTCTTTGCTTAGGTTTATTTCTAGGTATCTTATGATTTTGGGTGCAATTGTAAATGGGATTGACTCCTTAATTTCTCTTTCTTCAGTCTTTTTGTCCGGGTAGAGAAATGCCTGGGGAGGCCGAGAAAATTAAGGCCATTCCACTTTAAGTTCAGAGTTAGCACAAATACAGCCATCCCAGGCCCCTGTGAATAAGAACTGAACTTAACCCTACTTCAGTTACAGGAAGAAAACAGCTTACAGCTTAACGTCCTAGAAAGGCCCATATTAGAATAAAAACAGAGCCCAAGCCGTGGGCAGGAAGCCCCTATTAGAATAAGAACAGAGCTCAATGCCCTTGAAGGCCCCATATCAAAATGTAAACAGAACTTGAGGAATTGCTCCACCCCTTCTGGAGGTCCCCTAGACCAGTCCTTAAAACTAAGCTGAAACCCACCTCGGGGTCCAAGTCCCTGCTCCGCTGTGTCGGGTATACTTGGACCCAAGCTGCAGCTTGTAAATAAACCCTCGTGTGTTTGCATCGGTGTCGGCTCCTCGGTGGTTTCTCGGATTCGCAATGTTGGGCACAACAATGCCACTGAGGGCAGCCCTGGTAGCGCAGCGGTTTAGCGCCGCCTGCAGCCCAGGGGGTGATCCTGGAGACCCAGGATCGAGTCCCACATCAGGCTTGTTGCATGGAGCCTGTTTCTCCCTCTGCCTGTGTCTCTGCCTCTCTCTCTCTCTCTCTCTCTGTGTGTCTCTATGAATAAATAAATAAAATCTTAAAAAAAAAGATTAATAAAAAAATGCCACTGATTTCTGTGCATTGATTTTGCATCCTGCCACATTGCCAAATTGCTGTATGAGTTCTAGCAATCTTGGGGTGGAGTCCTTTGGGTTTTCTGTATATAATATCACGTCATCTGCGGAGAGGGAGAGTTTGACTTCTTCTTTGCCAATTTATTTTTTTTTAAAGATTTTATTTATTTATTCATGAGAGAGACTGAGAGAGAGAGAGAGGCAGAGACACAGGCAGAGGGAGAAGCAGGCTCCATGCAGGAAGCCTGATGCGGGACTTGATCCTGGGTCTCCAGAATTACACCTTGGGCCGAAGGCACCGCTAAACCGCTGAGCCACCTGGGCTGCCCTTCCTTGCCAATTTGAAAGCCTTTTATTTCTTTTTGTTGTCTGATTGCTGAGGCTAGGACTTCTATCTAGTACTATGTTAAATAACAGTGGTGACAGTGGGCATCCCTGTCGTGTTCCTGATCTTAGGGGAAAGGCTCTCAGTGTTTCCCCATTGAGAATGATATTTGCTGTGGGCTTTTCATAGATGGCTTTTAAGATGCTGAGGAATGTTTCCTCTATCCCTACACTTTGAAGAGTTTTTGTTTTTGTTTTTTTTTTTTTTATATATATAAAAGAATATTTTAATTCTTGACCTTAGGAACTATAAAGACTATACACGATTTGGAAATGAGACTGTACCAAACAATGGCCAAAGGAGAATCGTCCACTCTATGCCTTCTCTTTGGTCTGGTCACTCAGAAATATAATGTTATCAGCTATGATTGTTGTTGCTTGTCGCCTCACATTATTTTTGTCTGTGTATTCACCATAGTCTACTTTCCCTTCTACATAAATTCGGGACCCCTTTTTCACATACTGATATGCCACATCTCTGAGACCTGGTCGGAATACTGATATTCTGTGCCACGTTGTCTTTTGACTGACATCACCCATTTGGTATGTTTCACTCTCCCCTGACCGCCACATCTCATTTGTCGCTAGAGAAAATATCGTGACTGGGTTTTTCCCTTCTACCTGCCTCATGACAGGGTCCTGACCCACTCGCCCAAGCAGCTGCACACGGTTCAGAGATCTTTCAAGAACCAAGCTGCTGGCTATTTCAGACTCGCGTCTCACAAACTGATGAAATACCTGTAATACGGGTCTTCGAAACATGGCTTCTATTTGCTTTTCCTACAGTGTAGTGTGTGGTCTTCCCCCCGTAAAAAGACCTGGGAAGTGACAGAAAACCCTGAAGTCCTCCGCACGGGGGAGAAGAAGAGCCGAGACACACACACAGCAGCCGCAGCACCTCCTCGCCATCAGCAGCCTGAAGAGTTTTGATAAGGAATGGATGCTGTATTTTTGTCAAATCCTTTCTCTGCATCTATTGAGAGGATCATATGGTTCTTGTTTTTTCTCTTGTTGATGTGATCTAGTATGCTGATTGGTTTACAAGTGTTGAACCAACCTTGCATCCTGGGGATAAATCCCACTTGGTCATGGTGAATAATCTTCTTAATGTACTGTTATATCTTATTGGCTACTTTCTTGTTGAGAACTTTTGCATCTGTGTTCATCATGGATGTTGGTCTATAATTCTCCTTTTTGGTGGGGTATTTGTCTGGTTTTGGAATCAAGGTGATGCTGGCCTCATAAAATGAGATTGGAAGTATTCCATCCCTTTCTATCCTTCAGAACACCTTTAGTAGAGTAGGTATATTTCTTCTTTAAACGTTTGCTAGAATTCCCCTGGGAAGGCATCTGGCCCTGGACGTTTGAGTCTTGGGAGGTGTGTGAGGACTGCTTCAATTTCCTCACTGGCTATTCACGTGTTCAGCTCTTCTATTTCTTCCTGTTCCTGTTTTGGTAATTTGTGGTTTTCCAGAAATGCATCCATTTCTTCTAGATTGCCTGATTTGTTGGCATATATTTTCTCATAATATATTTAAACAATCGTTTGTATTTCTTTGGTATTGGTTGTGATCTCTTCTCTTTCATTCATGATTTTATTATTTTGAGTCTTTTTTTTTTAAAGATTTATTTATTTATTTATTCATGATAGACACAGAGAGAGAGAGAGAGAGAGAGAGAGAGAGAGAGGCAGAGACACAGAAGGAGGGAGAAGCAGGCTCCATGTAGGGAGCCCGACGTGGGACTCGATCCCGGGACTCCAGGATGGCGCCCTGGGCCAAAGGCAGGTACTAAACCGCTGAGCCACCCAGGGATCCCCTCTTTTTTCTTTTTAATAAGACTGGCTGGGGTTTATCTAATCAATTCTTTCAAAGAAGCAACTCCTGGTTTTGTTGATCTGTTCCACAGTTCTTCTGGTCTCAGTTTCATTGAGTTCTGCTCAAATCTTTATTACCTCTCTTCTGCTTGGTTGAGGCTTTATTTGCTGTTCTTTCTCCAGTTTCTTTAGGTGCAAGTTTACCTTGTGTATTTGAGTTTTTTCCAATTTTTTGAGGGATGCTTGTATTGTGATGTATTTCTCTCTTAGGACTGCTTTTGCTGTATCCCAAAGATTTTGAATGGTTGTATCTTCATTTTCAGTAGTTTCCATGAATCTTTTTAATTCTTCTCTAATTTACTGGTTGACTCATTCATCTTTTAGTAGGATGCTCTTTAACCTCCATGTGTTTGAGTTTCTTCCAAATTTCTTCTTGTGATTGAGTTCTAGTTTCAAAGCATTGTGGTCTGAAAGTATGCAGGGGACAATCCCTATCTTTTGGTATCAATTGAGGCCTGATTTGTGACCTAGTATTTGGTCTCTTCTTGAGAAGTTCCATGTGTACTTGAGAAGAATGTGTATTCAGTTGCATTTGGGTGGAATGTTCTGTATATATCTGTGAAATCTATTTAGTCCAAGCTTTCTCGGAATGCAACATTCAACTGGCATCCCACGTAAGGGAGTTAGAACCTATCTCTACAGTAAGTGTGGAGGCACATTGGAAATGCACTTTCCTTAACTGTAAGAAACAAGCTTTCCTTGAATGTAACTTTCAACTAGTCTTTCATATAAGGGAGTTAGACCCTATCTCAGTGAAAAGTGTGGCAGCGAAATGGAAATGCAATATACTAAACTCTGAGAAACAACCATTCCTTGAATGCAACATTCAACTAGCCTCTCACATAAGGGAATTAACACATCTCTCAAAACTGATATGGAGGCATTCTGGAAATGTGTTGTACCTAAAGGTGAGAAATAAGCATTCCCTGAGTGCAGCTTTCCACGACCCTCTCACATTAGGGAGTTAGAATGTATCTCAAAAGTGAGTGTGGAGATGCAATGGAAAAAGCAATATATTTAACTCTGAGAAACATGCGTTCCTTGAATGCAGCTTTCAACTAGCCTCTCACATAAGGGAGTTAGAACCTATCTCAACTGTATGTTCAGAGGTGCAATGGAAATGTCCTTAACTCTTTGAAACAAGTGCCCCTTGAATGTAGCTTTCAACTAACCTCTCACATAAGGGCATTAGAACCTCTCTCCAAGTACATTTGGGGGCACAATCGAAATGTGCTGTAATTAACTCTGAGAAACAAGCCTTCCTTGACTGCAGGCTTCAAGTAGCCTCTAATGTTATGTAGGTAGAACCTATCTCAACAGTAGGTGTTAAGGTGCAAAGAATATGGGCTGCACTTAATTCTGAGAGACAAGCGTTCCTTGTCGCAACTTTCAACTGGCCTCTCACACATGGGAGTTAGAACCTCTCCCAAAGTAGGTGTGGAGGGGATGACCCTTGCACTTGTCTCATCCTTGAGAAGCAGCTGGTAATGGAACAGGTGGTGACTTGCTCTGAGAGGGGACCATTGCCCAGCCTCTACTGTCAGCTGTCTGCCCCAGTCTGTGTGCGCCAGAAGTCTGAGCAGGAAGAGAGGCCCTAGTTGAGGCAGAGGTGCTAGTCTGGCAGAGGTACATTTGCCTCCTCTCCCTTCTGAGCTCCTGACCTGTTAGTCCCTTTCCCAGAAGACAGTTCCTCCCAGCCTGGGAGGGATACTCAGCCACCAGGGCTTGAGAGTGGGTGCCAAAACATGCAGCTTCTCCTTGTTTTCCAGGTTCTTCTGTGAGGCTCAAGGCTTGGCAGATAGGAAGTCACAACTTTAGAAAAAATTTTATCCATTATATAGATTTTTGTATGTGTGAAATATTTCACTAGAAAGAAATGCACTGCCTACTGAATACTGCTCAGCAATGGGAAGGAGCTAACAGACATGCCACAAACTTGGACGAACCTCCAGGGAACTGTGCTATGTGATAAAAGCTTCCGTGTAGATCACATTCTTGAAATGACAAGATTTGGGAAATGAACACGTGAGTGGTTGGCAGGGGTCAGGATTGGGGGTGGAGGGAGGGAGGGAGTGTGAATACAAAAGGACACCTTGTAGGAGCCTCAGGGAGAGAGGACTGCTCTGTATGGCAACTGTGGTGGAAGGTACTCCCCCCTACAATTGTGACGACACTATACAGAACTAAACACACACGTGCACACACACATGGAAGCAGGTACAGGGAAATTAGAAAAATCTGAGAGACTGATAGATTACGTCTGTGTCAATATCTGGATGTGATATTGTGCCATATGGTTGTGCAGGATGTTACTAAAGGGGGCCCTGGGATGGCTCCATAGTAAGGTTCACAACTGTGTGTGAGTCTACACTCATCTCAATAAAAAATACAATTATTTATTTTTAGAAAAGGAAATATAATTTGATAAAAGGGGGTGTTAGGGTTCCCACATTTGTGTATAGGCAGGGCAGGGGCCTGGAAGAGATGAGGCTCCCCCTCTACCCCTCTGCCCACCCCTCCCTTACAGTGGAGGGACCTCTTCCAAAGGAGACTTGTTCTGGAAGCCTCCGACCTCAGGGCTGGTCTGCATAACCCACTTTACCCTGAGTCCTTTGCCCTTCTCTCCTGGGACATAGAATATCCATAGCTCAGAAAGTTCTGTTTCCAGGGCTTTAGCTGGGTGCCAAAGAACAAATCCTGATAAAGGAATGGGACAGGCTGGGGAGTGGAAGCCAGTGAGACATATCCCCCTGGCTGTATGTGTCACAGATTCCCTAGAGGAGGGTCAGCCTCCCAGCCCACCCTCTGCACACACTTATTTCTGGGTTTCCTGCTGGATCACAGCATCAGGGCAGGTAAAAGTTGGTGCAGGGCGGTTTGGCGCCTGCCTTTGGCCCAGGGCGTGATCCTGGAGACCGGGATCGAATCCCACATCGGGCTCCCGGTGCATGGAGCCTGCTTCTCCCTCTGCCTGTGTCTCTGCCTCTCTCTCTCTCCATGTGACTATCATGAATAAATAAATTTAAAAGGAAAAAAAAATTAAAAAAAAAAGTTGGTGCAGGGTCAGGTGATGAAATTTGGAATTCCATGATTTTTTGAGCATCAGTGGCCTAACCCATTAACCTGACAAAAAGCAGGTACTAATGGCTCCTAATTAACCAAGAATTAAGGCAGTCTGGTAGAGTGAAAAGACTTAAGAGTCAGAAAGAACTGGTTTCAAACCTCAGGTTGGCCTTCTGTGAGGCTCTTGACCTCAGAGTATTTGGGACTCTATAAGATGGGCTTTATCTTCTGGGTGTTGTATAGTTTAGGTGACATGATGCTCCTTTTTCCACCCCCCTGAATCCCGGAAGCAGCAGCCTGGAGGGGGAGTCCAGGGTAGGAGGAAGGAAACCTAAACCCCTCTGAACCTGACAAATGGACAGGTTCTAAAAATCGCAAGAGATGGAGACTGGTTGGAGGCCCAGACAGGAAAACTGGGCATCTCTTGGCAGCTGCTGTGGCCTGCACTCCCGGTGCTGCTGCCTGCTGTGTCACCCTGGCTTTCAGATGCAAATGTGGGGAGCTGCAAGAAGGCTGAGTGTTAGGTTTTAAACTGCAATCTGGAATGACTGAGCTCACCTGTACCGGATTAGACTAGAAGCAGAGGATTGAGAGAGAAATTAAGCTCAGTTGTAGGAAAATAATTGCAGTGTTGCCTCTCTGAGTTCGTAGTCGATAAAAAATGAACTCACTACACAGGTGTACGTTTTCACATATGTACTTCGACACTGATACACACAGAGCACAGACATCTCACACACATAAAACACATATGCCCAGTGTGTGCTGGTAAATGTTTAACTGCCAGCTTTCTGGAAAATAACAACCACCTGATTTATAGCAGTTACTGTTCTGTGTTGTAAAGACTCCCACTATGACAATTTTGAGCTACGACATGATATCACCTAATGCAAGTCAGAAAGATGTGCACAGTTAGTTTCTTGTGAGCTAGGGCGAGCTGGTTCCAGCCTAACACCGCAAAGTTACATTTATGCATCTATGTATCTGCTCCAAGATGCCTAAGAATCCAGGAGGATTGCTTGGGTTCCTTTAAGAATTGAAATTCTAATTCTCATTCTGTACCTACACCAAGTACAGAAAAATGCATAAAGATATTATCTCAACTACACGTGCTTGTAAACACTTAAGTCATTTAGAAATCTGTACAAGTTCAAATATGTACATAAATTTATACACATCTACATAGAGATGCAGATAAGAGAAAACATGCATAGAAACCACACATAGAAAAAGAAAAAAAAAAAAAAAAAAGAAACCACACATAGATACCCACAAACTCAGGAAGAGGGAATAAACCAATCTGATTTTGTGGGGTTGCTGCACTGGCCTAAGACCCCACACCTTCAGATCCAGGGGCGGGAGATCAGAAGATCACACTATTTATATTTATAATCAGTGGTCTATACTTTTTCCTGCACTCTATCTCTTACACCCCTTCTCTCATCTTCTGGTTTTTCCTGGTGGCCCTGCACGTCCTTCCAGTCTGCAAGAGCTCTATCTCTTGCCATACAGCTACCAGACTGGGAGTCCCATCTTTCTTCAGTATGGCAGCCCCTTACCTCTTTTCTTTCACTTCAGGAAAGTCAGCTTCATCTTCTGTTTCTGTCATTATCCCAGACCAATAGAGGGAGAGGTCAGCATGACCTCCCCCCCGCCCCGCCCCCACTTGGATCCTTCCTCCTGACCTCTGCTTTGTCCTATCCCTTATCACTTTCTTGATAATTTCATTCTTGCCTGGACCAGCCTTCTAGATGTTTCCCCCCTGCTCCAGGCTCTTCCCTCCCATTTGTCCTGCTATAAGGAACTTGTCAGATTGATGATCCCGAGCACAGTGCTAAGGTCACGCTTGTGCTGGCAACTTCCCAATTCAGGACAGATTAGGCCTGGATCCCTCTGAGGCCCCTTGACCACTTTTCCAACTCTTGCTTCCCCAGGTCAGTTTCCCTTCTGTTTTCTCCTAACTTCTTTCTCTCCTCAATCTGTTCTGCAAATTGTTTCTGCCACAGAGTCTGCTTGCTCCCTTCTTTAGTTTACAGTGGGGGCATTTACTACCTCTCATGACTGTGATATAGTGCTTTATAGTTTATAAAAACTCAAAACTATTTATGAACCTCTTGTGCCCTGTACCAAGGTTAGCCCGTGGAAATACAATGAGTAAAAACAGATGTGGTTGTGCTTTCATGAATCAAGGCAACATAACCTGGGACCTTGGGCCCCAACGTCCTCTGACCCAAAATCAAGTGGATTTGGGAGGAAAGATATTTTCCTGCTGTCCCTTCAACTCCCCCACTCCCCAACCCCCAATGGAAATATGGCCTCCCTGGGGCCACAGGGTCAAAGAACACAAGACAGAGAACAAGACTGTGGCTTGCAGAAGAGCACTTTACCAACCACAGGAGCATCACAGGGGCAGCTGTTGGGATATTGCAAGGCATTACAAAGGGTCATTGAACTCTAACAAGCTAAATAGAGGTTAACGCTCGTGTGTATTGCAACATCTTTCTTTCCTGTAGCACACCCACAGTGAGGAACATGTATCTGTGTGAACCTATGCTAATTGCTTTGGTTTCAGAGCCTCAGCTTCCTCACTTGGTTAGAAATCTCTGATATTTCATGGAGCTGTTAAAAGAGTCAAACAAAGAGGTGCCTGGGTAGCTTGGTCAGTGTGCTTGACTTTTGGTTTCAGCTCAGGTCATGATCTCAGGGTCAAAACATGGAGCCCCATGTTGGGCTCTGTGCTTAGTGTAGAGTCTGCTTGAGATTCTCACTCCTTCTACCCCTCCCTCCCAAATAAATACATAAGTAAAATCTTGAAGTAGTCAAACGAGATAAAGGTACCTGAAAGAATTTTATAGAACTATAATGTACAGAAATAACAGAAATAAAACGAATGAATCACTGAAGTAGTAATTAATAAAAGTTTACTCTGCATACAGCAAGAAGACAGTTTTACAATGTAGGAGCTCTCAAACCAAAGCATGGAATGAGGCTCAGAGATAGATTGTTATAAAACAGCTTAATTAAAACAGTAATTGTTTATTCTTTGCTGTGATTGGTTATTGTGGTATCTAAATGGGATATCTCTCAGCTGGATGGGGGACCCCCAAGTGTGGGGCAACGATCCAGTGGAAGTTGGTCATGCTTGACAGGTAAAAGAATTCACCTGCAACAGAATAAGGGTGATAGTAGTTTATTGAATACACCATAAGGGAGTAGCAGCAGGACAGCAGAGGAGAGGCTGTTTGCAACAAACCAGTGGGTGGAGGCTGTTTTTAAAGAGGGGAAGAGGTATGGTCACATGTGGAAATCTTCCTTTTCTGGTAACTGTGCCTGGTTTTAAGTAACTCATTGGTTAGTTAGAGCCTATGGTGGCCCAATGGGCCTGTCTATATTGAGCCAGGTGGTCCCTTGAGCCCTTTCTACATGCTATCAATCCAGTCTGTTTGCCTAAAAGCAGCCTGTACAGTTACAATATTAAAATCTTAAGTGACAGGGAATTGGTCAGTGGTTACCTCTTATAAACCTTAGGTTACAGTTCACATTGTGCTTATGATATCTTAGATGATATCTAGGAACGAATGACCCAGGTCAGGTTAGTCTTGCAAAAGTAGCTACATGAAGCCTTGTTTGTATGACTAGACTGGTTTTGACCACTGGTTTTCAAGGCTGATCTCTACCTGTTAGCTTATTTTGCAGTCCTGTAACTTTACAATCTCAAGTGTGCTAGCTACATTTCACATGTTCAGTAGTCCCATATGGCTACTGTGCTGGACAGCACACAGTACTTAGTAATATAAGTAAAAATTAGTTAAAATCTGTGTAGTACTTTAAAATCTCCAAAATTCTTCTGATACTTAAATCTTGTGTTACTAGGTGGATGTTTATCATTTCCATTTTGTAGAAGAGAAGCAGAAGCAGCAGCAACTGTCTATAAAAACCCGAAGTCATCAGCTGGTAAATGGTGAACTCAATCCTTGTCTTTGAATCTGGGCACTCTTCTCTTTTGCTTCCTTTTCTAAACAAGCAGTACAAAGGGAAACTTTATCATACATACAGGTCCCAAGGTTCACTGCACTAGTGTGCAAAAAGACACAGTCCTTTCAAAATCCACCTACAATCTCCTCCCCTTTAAAAACCCTGCGCAGTTTAATCCCACCAGAATCTGAGTTCTATTATTCTAAAAACATGTGTGCTGGACTAAGTACATTCCAGCTCAGATGTTCTACAGACGTTATTTGACACAGGTGGGCATAAAAAATATCCTGCCTCTCTCTCTCTGATATTCTCTGTGACTTAGTGAGTTACTTCAACTCTCCTTGAGGGTTACATTGTAGTGTTTCAAGGACCCAAGTAAGTAAGACCTGGGGTAAAGTCTCCTCTTCCAGTCTAAAAAAAGCACGCAGGGATCCCTGGGTGGCGCAGCGGTTTGGCGCCTGCCTTTGGCCCAGGGCGCGATCCTGGAGACCCGGGATCGAATCCCACGTCGGGCTCCCGGTGCATGGAGCCTGCTTCTCCCTCTGCCTGTGTCTCTGCCTCTCTCTCTGTGTGACTATCATAAATAAATAAAAATTTAAAAAATAAAATAAAAGAGCACGCATGCGCCGAAGGTTCACACCAAAACAAGCACGCCCAACTGGTTATTAGGTAAAGAAGCTACTAGCCCAGGGTTTCTCTAAAAGAAGATATAAAGTACCTCTATCTACTAAGGGATGGGGAGCGGCCAGAGCAGGGACCAGGCCAGTTTGAGAACTGCCCAGCGAAGGGCTGGTCCCTAAGGCTGAAGTTCCGGAAGAGATGCCAAGAGCAGTGCCCCGCTGTGGGCCCAGAACAGCCTGGAGCAGCCCGCGGAGGCTCGCAGGAGCTCCGGCCTGGCTCCCCAGCCCGGCTAGTGATTCCCCCGCTTCTCGCTCCCTTTCCCAACTCCCGTGTAAGGAAGGAGAGTGGGATGGCGGCTGGGGGGCAACAAAAGGTTTCTAATCTTCCCCCCCATCCCCTGCACAACGAAGGGAACTGAGCGAGTGCTAAAAGCCGACCGCCCCCTTCTCCGGTTGCAAAGACAGGCTTTTCCTTTCCCAGCCCAATTCCAGTGTCTCCTGGTCCTGCACATTCGGCACCAGGGCAGCAGGGGGTCTGCGCACCTGCGCCCTTTGCCGTCGCCGCGCAGACGCCGGGCGGGAGAGCCTAACCTCGGGCGAGCCCCGCCCCCACCCGTGCGGGCAGGGCCGCGCATGCGCCCCCGCGCCCTGACCCGCGACTACGCGACCGGGAGCAGCGCGCACGCGTGGGGCGGAGCTGTCAGCAGCTTCCGGGGCGGGGAGGAGGGCGCGGGGGAGGCGGCGGCGGGCGGTGACGTGTCCGGCGGGGTGGAGCCGGCTCCCCTTCTCGCTCGTGGGCTTGGGATCCCTTCGGCCCTGAGGCGGCGGCGTCCAGAGGTGCGCGGCGCTCGGCCTGCGGGCACCTGCCGTCGGCGAGTCAGCGGGAGGGCGGCGGCTGCGGCGGCCTGGGCATGGCGGCGCTCTACGGGGGCGTGGAGGGGTGAGTGCGGCTCGGCGGAGGGCCCGGGAGCGGCCGGGGGCGGAAGGAGGGAGGCGGGTGCCGGGCTGCCGGCTGCGGACCTCCCGCCTAGGGTGCGGCCGCGGGGCTTCGCGGAGGAGGGGTCGTGTTTGCGGGGCGTCGGCGGGCGCGCGGCCTGGCCCGGCGCGGGGGCTCCTGTGTCTCTCGGCGCCAGCGCTCCCCGCCCCCGCGAGCTCCCGGAGCTCCTTTTCGTCACCCCGGACCCCGGAGAGAGTTTCGCTCAGCAGGTGTGCGGTGTGAAGTTGCTGGACCGAGGGTGGGGAGTGGGACTGTGCTTTGGGCACGAGGGGGGAGAGGGGGCACAAAGGCCTTCGGTCGCCGCCACAGCGGCAGCCGAGGAGCTCCTTTCTCGTCAGCGCTCCAGACCCTCACGCTAGATGGAACCCTCTGTCCTTCTTGCATTTTTCCTTCTTAGGAGCTTGTTTGTCGGACTTTTTGTGGTACTGCTTCCCCGAATGACTTTGGGCAAGACTTCTGCCCAGTCTGGGCCACATTTACCACCCGTGTCTACTAAGAGGGATGACAGATGGTTGCCACGTTCCCTGCCAGGAGAGCGTTCTGTGAATCTGGGAGTGTCGAAGCTGGGCACGATGGCGGTGGCTCCTGTCACAGCCTGGGCACTTTCGGATCTCGGATCTGAGATCGGGATTACTTGTAAGGCAACTGTATCTCACTGCTGACTCAGGGATCCCCGCCCCCATGGCTTTCCTTTTTTAAACATGAATTGTTAAGGTTGATCTCCTCCATCCTGTATCTGTGGCGCTTTTAAAAATCAGTACAAAAAAAATTTCTTTTTTAAAAATAAAAATCAGTACAGAAGCTTGTGCTCATCCCTGTTATATTCATGGTAAGACCTGACCCCTTTATCTAGCTTGTCGAGAGATTGTTTGGGTCATTGCTGCCTCGTGCATTAACGACGTCTTCAGACTTCTTGTCATCTTTGAGTTTGATCAGCAAGTCTTTAATGTCCTCCTCTGATACTCCTAAGAGTGCTGATCAGTAAAGAAACATACATCACACCCCCACAAACCTCCCTCCAAACTGCCATTTGCCCCAGTAATAAGTATTTCACCATTTGGTTGCTTACGGAAGCATAAATTCTCCCTGCCCTCTGATCAGTATTTCTCCCAAGGGTGTCTTGAAGAACTTGGCAGCTGGAGCTGGAGCTTGAATGAAAGGCAGCTTTTAGCTATTGTGAAAGAAGCAGAGACATGTGCCATTCCCTTTAGTCACGTGTGCTGAATATATTGGCCTGTGCCAGGCATGAGAATGGATAAATGATCTGGAGTTTGACTCCTGGAGCTTGTAGTCAAGTGAGAGGAGACAACTAAGCACTCTTAACCAGACTTTAGGAGTTATGGGGGGACTGATGTGGTTTGACCAACGGAGCTATGGCAGTAGGCTACATGACAGAGGTTTCAAGGATTGGTGGTAGAGAAGTAAGGTCTTGCAGGATAAGTAGGACATCACCAAGGGAAGCCGAGCTGGACCAACATTTCAGCCTGGTAACACATCAAACCAAACCACAGAAGCGGTTTGGGAATTGGGTTTGCCGAAGCTGTCACCATCGCACTGGGCTCTGCCTGTGACAAGGTCTGCACAAGCTTAGCTGTCTCTGCAGGTTTGTCTGAGCAAGACTGAGTGCCCTCTTGTGTTCTGTAGGGGAGGCTCACGGTCCAAGGTCCTTTTACTCTCAGAGGATGGGCAGATCCTGGCAGAAGCAGATGGACTCAGCACAAACCACTGGGTAAAGACCACACTGAGGGACCAGTGGGTTGGTTATAGTTTTATTCCCTGTAACTCCCATTAAGATGGTGGTTGGGGCTGTAACTACAGTTTGTAGGGGCAACACGGGTCATGCAAGCCTTTGTAACTCCTGCTTCCCTTGATTGGGGCCAGCTAATCGGGACAGACAAGTGTGTGGAGAGGATCAACGAGATGGTGAACAGGGCCAAACTGGAAGCAGGGTTGGATCCTCTGGTCCCTCTACGAAGCTTGGTGAGTCTGGGGTAGAGTCTGGGAATAAAGGCACAGAGAGAGACAGACAGTGATTATGACTAGATCAGTCTGTGCCAAGACCTTGAGGGCTTGGTCTCTGGTCTAGAAACAGATATTCTCACCCATTCTTACGTCTTCGGTTATCACCTACAAGCCACAAGGATGGAAAGAGCCCAGGGCTTTGGAGAGCCACTGAGACCCTGCTTTGAATCCCAGTTCTGTTTCTCAACATCTGCGAGACCCCTAGCAGGATGCTTACCTCCTCTCAGCCTCTGTCTCATTTGGACAGTGCAAGTAACAGCTCCTTCAGTTGTTGGGAAAGAACAATGATATCCCAAAGTGCTTAATATAGAGCCTGATCAATAAGCACTCTTCAGCGTTAGCTGTGATGCTTAGCTCAGACATTTCTCTCAAGTTGCTGTAGCTCTGACTATCCCCTGGCCACAGCCTCAGTGACATGTTCTGTAGGCACAGCTAAACCCCAGGTATTCCAAACCTAGCCTGCCTCCTCCACTTGCTCTTCTGCTTGACTTTTTCCATTGAGGGTGCTTTTGCCCCTCCCACACTCCAAACCTGGCATTGTTGAATCCCGTCCCTGGGTTCGTTCCTAGACCAAGTTCTTGCAACCGCAGCCTTCTGATGGGTCATTGTGTGGGGCGGAAGGAGGACTGGAGCTGGATAAGCAGAGTGTGCCCAGATGGAGAGAGGGGTAGACCCCAGGAAGGGAGGGGGTCGAGAAAGGAGCTGGGTCTAGGGCCCTGTTCACTCACTTGCTCACATCCCACATGGCCTAGGGCCTGTCCCTGAGTGGTGGGGTACAGGAGGATGCATTGAGGATCCTGATGGAGGAGCTGAGGGACCGGTTTCCCCACCTGAGTGAAAACTACTTAATCACCACTGACGCCGCTGGCTCCATCGCCACAGCTACGCAGGATGGTGAGGAGGAAGAATGAGGATGAGGTTGAGAACTGGTTTTCTTGGGGAAGCCCCTTAGTTAAAACTGGTGGAGCTTGTCCTGCAATGTCTGGAAGGCAGCCTCCAGCATTCCCCGCCCTCTTTCCCTCTTCTTTTTATTGGCTTAAATCCCTACCAAAGCAAGGACTGGACAGAAGGGGGGAGGGCAGAACGGTGTCTTGACGGGAAGCAGGAAGAGTCAAACCCAAGACTCCACTTCAGAGGAAGGAGCCTCTGGGGCAGTGTGGTAACAAGGCTGGCTGGGAGAACAGTTAAGGGCTAAGAAGAACATGGCAGGAGCTCTGTGATAGTGTAAAAGGCCTTGGTATCCTGAGATGGGCATTTGAATCTCAGCTCCTGTTTTGCCAGCAGTACCATCTTGGAGAAGTTCTAGAACTCCCTTCTCCATAAAATGGGGGTGACTGTATTCACAAAGGTGGTTCAGGATGTTGAATGAGTATCACTGTGCAAACAGGATACACACACACAATCCCTGGTTCATAATAGGTATGGGGAAGGCAAATAGTCACTAAGCTGGGCAAGGAGACAGGCTCGTGTTCCTCTCTGTCTCTCAGAGGAGGGCTCTGTGTGGATTGGAGCTCCATGCCGGGCCTTGGTCGCACTGAGCCTCCTGTGCCCTCTCCCCAGGTGGGATCGTGCTCATCTCTGGAACAGGCTCCAACTGCAGGCTCATCAACCCTGATGGCTCTGAGAGTGGCTGTGGTGGCTGGGGCCACATGATGGGGGACGAGGGCTCAGGTGAGTTCATGCCAGCTGGGGCCTGGCTTTGAGGCTCAGGGCCTTGGACCCTTCCTGCAGCTCCCCATCTTCCTCTCCCCTGCCACCAATCCCTTGGGGCTGTCTGGGGACAGCTCCTAAAAAATTGTTCTGAGTCTCCAGGATAATAACCGAGAACATAGGGATGCAGATGGCAGACTAGCGGATGACCTTGGTCTGGAGCTGTGATTTTTTTTTTTTTTAATTTTTTTTTTTTAATTTATTTATGATAGTCACAGAGAGAGAGAGAGAGAGGCAGAGACACAGGCAGAGGGAGAAGCAGGCTCCATGCACCGGGAGCCCGATGTGGGATTAGATCCTGGGTCTCCAGGATCGCGCCCTGGGCCAAAGGCAGGCGCCAAACCGCTGCGCCACCCAGGGATCCCTGGAGCTGTGATTTGTATCCAGGTTTAGATTCGCATATTTGTTGCCTACTTGTGTTGATTTTTGGAGTCCTTAGGGAGAAATTGAGCCTATGAAGGTTAAGGCCATAGATGCCAGGACATGCTGGACCAGTCTGCTAATAGGAAAGGGGTATAGAAACTCCTGCTTGACCTCATTATAGGTAGCAGGAGTACATTTTCATAGGGGCCCTTGGGGCCAGCTCATGGCAGTGACTCCAGTGGTCTTTGTGATAGCCGACTGACCTTGTCTTTACTGTTGTGTAGGAGCTGGCGTGATCCAGCCACACCTGTTGTCTAACCTCTAGCTTTCCCTTTGCGGATCGGTCAGATACAGTTGAAATTGGGGTACCTTAATTTGCTGTAATATCCAAGCTGATCATTAACCTGTCTGAGTTTCCTTATTTGTGAACTCGGGGACTGC
The DNA here is from genome assembly GCF_053574225.1 of Canis aureus. Taxonomy (NCBI): domain Eukaryota; kingdom Metazoa; phylum Chordata; class Mammalia; order Carnivora; family Canidae; genus Canis; species Canis aureus. Next base: position 13,263,649 of record NC_135622.1, read on the forward strand.
CCCATCTTCTTAGCCCTCTCTGCCTTCCACAGCCTACTGGATTGCACACCAAGCAGTGAAAATAGTGTTCGACTCTATCGACAACCTAGAGGCAGCTCCTCATGACATTGGCTACATCAAACAGGCGATGTTCAACTATTTCCAGGTACCTCCCCCTGCCTCTGGTAAACAGGCTCCCCTGGGATGGAACAGTGGGATACTGAGCAGGAGTGAGTATAGGAGAAGAACTAGGTGAGCTGAAGTTGGGGTAAATTGCGAGTCAGAGCTGGAGGATGGTGGAGTCCCAGGTGAGGACAGGATTCATAATGATGTGGGTGATACCTATACCAAGAGGATGCCAGGCATGAGGAATGGGCAGATTGGGGACAAATGGTTAGCTACGGTGCATTCTTGGGTAGCTAGGCCCTGCTGGGAAATGAAGGTAGATGCCATTTTATAAGGCCCCAGTGAGATCAGGAAGCAGTGTACTCAGACAGAGACAGCAGGTAAAGGTTGAAGAGGTGCCTTAGACAGTGAGCTGCTTCTGGCCTGTATGAGTGAGGAAGGAGAGGCCATTAAAGAAGTGGATAGGGAGAGTTCTCGGGGAGCTATAACCTCCAACCCAGGGCTTTAGGGATCAACTTTCTTATGTCTGGGTCATGCTTACTTGTAGGGGGTTAGGAAACAGCTGTCTTTAGCTGAATCTGAGGTAAAAGGGGAGAGGATAAGGAAGGTAAGTCTATTCTCTGAGTGGGAGGCACTTTTATGAGCTGGGGATGGGCTCAAGGACAGAGATTAGAGATGCTGGAAGATAGGACCTGTATTTTTAAGGTTCAGGGATTGATTGAAGAGAAACTCTCGCCAGGGCCAAGGTGAGAAATAGGGAGGGACCAGGAAGAGAAATCACTTTTGATAGCAGTTGCCATGAAAGTACAGTTAAGCTACCCTGACCCAACAGGTTGGTTCTACACCCCGCTGATATGTCTGCCACTCCCTTTCATCCTTCAGTCATTCAAAGGATGAAATGAGATCGTGTGTGCAACGGGCTTACATATTGCTGTGTGTGCTCACATTGTAGCCCCCCCCCCCCCCGTCTTCTACATCAGTGGTGTTCTCTGGGGAAACACTGGTCCCTCAGGACCTGCAGAGACGGTTTGTTAGGGTGAAAGGAGGACCTCCCATGGTCAGAGAAGTTTTAGAGAAACAGATTTCTCAGTTCAGGACTTCACAGGGCCTTTAATTTGCTCATGTGCACTGTGTCTCTGAGAGTTGCCATGTGCAACCGTCCTTCAATTCCTCTCGCCAAAGAAATATTTTCAGGAGCACCTCAGGGAACAACAGAACACACTTTGGTGAGTGTACATCTGTGCTCTGCTGGATGTATCCAAGCTAATGTGCAAGGAGCAATGGAATCCATGTGGGAAAACAGACAACTTGTCTCAAATGAGAAATCTCAAATCCTTGTGTTCTCTAGAACTTTAAAAAAGCAAACATTATTCCAGCTTCTCAAGCAGAGACACTGGGAAGGTCAACTTGGGTGGGCAGACTGGGCATTTGCCCTGGCTTCCAGTGACTTTCTATGCCCTTACTCTGTCTCTCAGGTGCCAGATCGGCTAGGAATCCTCACCCACCTGTATAGGGACTTTGATAAATGCCGCTTTGCTGGGTTTTGCCAGAAAATTGCAGAAGGTACTGGAGGTGGGGCAGGGTTTTGTTTGGTTTTGTTTCCCAAAGACCTCTCTAATTGGGGGACTCAATTTGGGAATGGAATGGGACTCATTTGGGAACTGGAAGCTAGTTTCCCTTTGCCCAAGTGACTTTAGTTCTCTGCCACGGTTCTCTGCACCTTGGTACTGGTAGGCCTTGGAGTGGAGCCAGAAGGACATGTGGTTTGTATTGACAGTTATTTTATATTCTCTGTGTTTTTGTTATTGACAGCTGTCAATGGCTTGTGCAGGCTCTATGTCTATTTCTGAGAAATTTAGGAAGCAATTGTCCTTTGAGCAAATCTATAATTAAAAAGCAACCACCACCAATGATGTCCAGAGAACTAGGAGATCATAGAGAAGTTCAGCATATCCGGTTGGGGGTCAGGAGAAGATAAACCATATGGCTTGTCTGCAGTATAAGGTTCATACTCCCTTCATTTGGATTCCTACAGCCTCATGGCATGGTAGGTCCCTCTTAGACCTTGCTGGATGGAGGCCCTTTCAGAGCAGAGCTAGGGAGAGGCTGGCCACCAGCAGACGGTTGGATAGGGGGGTGGGGTGGAGCAGGAGCACCAGCCAGCTGCTCAGGTAAGGTCCCCAGAGGTGAGAGACCTTCAGGGACAGGCTCGGAAACTCTCTGTAAGCTGGGGTACAGACTAGATGCCACTGTGCTCCTCTAGTGGGGGCTGCCCTTCTCCTGCACCTGGAATGAGCCACCTCCATACAGGACACCTCTTCTGGGGTGGAAGTACCGGGTGGGGTCAGGGCAGTAAGGATGGAGAGACAGCTTTGGGGGCTTGCTTACCTATATGGTGTGAGGTGGGCAGACATTCGAATTTAGACTCTTGCTAGCCATAGGTGCTCCTCCTGTTGCTGCCCTGCGACAAAAGGAGTAACAGTGGACGGACAGCAACCTAGGCACTCACCAGGTCCACCCGTCCCCCCCCCCCCCCAACAGGTGCTCAGCAGGGAGATCCCCTTTGCCGGTTTATCTTCAGGAAGGCTGGGGAGATGCTGGGCAGGCACGTGGTAGCAGTGCTGCCGGAGATTGACCCGGTGAGTCGAGGTGGGAGGTGAAACCTGGATGCTGCTGGGCCACATTGGGCTCTCTTGTCAGGGATGAGGCTATCCTATCAAACTCCGTAAATGGGGCAGCCCTGGTGGCTCAGCAGTTTAGCACCGCCTTTAGTCCAGGGCCTGATCCTGGAGTCCCAGGATCAAGTCCCACGTCGGGCTCCCTGCATGGAGCCTGCTTCTCCCTCTGCCTGTGTCTCTACCTCTCTCTCTCTCTCTCTCTCTCTCTCTGTATTTCTCATGAATAAATAAATAAATAAAATCTTAAAAAAAAAAACTCCATAAATGGGCCACAATTTTACACTTGATCTTAGCCAAAAGGCCGAGAAGCGATGGGCCACAATTTTAAATGAACTTAGGGTATGAGGAAAAATTCTGTACAAAGTCTGTAGCACATAAAGTTCTTCGGTCCTGCACCTCCCCACTATGACCTCGGCAGCCTGTATTCACCTGTAGTAAATTGGTTTAACGTGGTGCATGTTTCCAGCCATTTCCCTCCCTGCTGTTTCCTTCCTCTGTATTGCTGCTTAACCCTTTTTCCTTTACATTCTCTCCCTTGGCTTATGAATCTGTTTTCCTCTTTTTTCCCCTCTTTTATTCAGCCCACCTTGGCTTGAGGGAGAGGAACAGGGAGAGGGTGGGCTGGTCTTCAGAAACTACGCACTTCCATGCTGGAGAGGTTTGGTGGCCCCGTGTCCGTTTCTGCTTCCCTCAGGTCTTGTTCCAGGGGGAGCTGGGCCTCCCCATCCTGTGTGTGGGCTCTGTGTGGAAGAGCTGGGAGCTGCTGAGGGAAGGTGAGTACAGGGTGGGTGGGTGGGGTACCCAGGAAAGCTGCCTGCCCCAGGGAAGCCTTGGGACCTGGGCCCCAAGGCCTTGACAGGCCACAGCCCTCAGTCGGCCAGGGAACCTTTCGGCAGTGTCCCATCCAGCTTCCTCACACTCTTAAAGTGATGGTCTTTTTAAAGGATTTATTAAATATGCACCACTTCTTAAAAATCAAGGATAAACTTCCTTTGAAATCGAAGCTTCTGACCAGAATGTGGTGACATCTCTAGTCAGCACAGTTGCAGACAGAAGGGAAAAAAGGCGCCTTCTTTCGCCCTTTCAGTGTTGGTGCAGGTAGCTGTGTGGTTTCCATTAGACATTCTGAAGTAGTTGGAGGGACCCCATTGCTTCCTTGGAGTTCCCGGCGTGCGGTGCCTAGTTGCTGCACGCTCCAGTAGCCCGTGGCTGTTACTGAGCTCGTGTACCCTGGTGCCCTGCCTGTTAGAGATTTGGCATGTGGGCCCCTTGAGGACCTGCACAGGAATGCCCCAGGGCCTGGGCCTCTCCTTTCCCTCCCTGTCTTTGTCCCACCTTCTCCTGGTCTAAACCACAGGGTGCTGGTCTATTCTCACCTTGGCCCTCTGCCCTCTTTCCCTTCAGGTTTCCTTCTGGCGCTGACCCAGGGCCGAGATATCCAGGCCCAGAACTCCTTCTCCAGCTTCACCCTGATGAAGCTGCAACACTCATCTGCCCTGGGTGGGGCCAGCCTCGGGGCCAGGCACATCGGGCACCTCCTCCCCATGGACTACACTGCCAATGCCGTTGCCTTCTACTCCCACACCTTCTCTTAGGGCCTGGCCCTGGCTCCACGTCTCCAAACCCATTGGACACTGGGTGCTGGAAAGGAGGAGGCTTTTTTCCTTCTCCTTTTTTTTTAAAAAAATGGAAAACACATATAAAAGAAAATAAATGCACTTTATCTACTTTTCAGTTGGATTGTGTTATCAAGCATGCTTGCTGTGTACATCCTCAGCAGGAATCCCAGAGAGCCTGATCAGGGATGTCCAGACAAAGCCCTGTGCCCAGGTGCTTGACCTTTGGTTTGCAATCTGCTTGCCATACAGTTGGGCAGATAATTCATGTGTGCCGTCTCTCCCCATCAGCCCCCAACGTTAGCATACTTCTATGCTGTGCCGCTCCCAGGTAAATATTGACCTCAGTTTCTCCTGTCAAAGTGGGTAATGATTCCTACACAACTGTTTGTAGTGGAACTAAATGTTCTCTGTGGAGAGCATCACTGGGAGTAACCCTAGACACATAGGTCACATCCTCTCCTCCTGAGAGTCCCCAGTAGGATTTAGGAGATGGTACCATTCTGGTCTGGGAGAATGACCTCACTGGATTTGGTACTTCTAGGTAAACAGCACATTTTGCAGTTTCTTTCCTCATGAATGAGTTTTTGAGAAGTTATGAAGATGGTTGAGATCCAAGAAAGCCAATTAGACACAACTAGGTGGCCTCCTCCTTCCTGGTGATTTCTACCCTGGCTCTGGCTATAGTATGACATTTTGCATTTGTTATGTGACACGGAATGATGAACATGATGTTCAGTGAAGAGCAAACATGATTCCTGTCCTCTAGATACTGTTTGATTGGTAAAGACAAGCCCAAAGCTTCCTGATGTGCTTACTTGGAGAACTGAAGACAGAGTCTTGATCCACGATGGCTGCCTCTACAGGTGTTCAGAGTGTAAGCCATTAGAGGGCGTGGAACATGTACATCAGTTATTCTAGATCTTGTTTTCAACTAAGATTTTTGTTTCCTCCTCCATCAGGTCTAAGTTAATAGATCCAAGGAGGAAGTGGAAATGTTCATTTCTACTGAATCACCTTGGGTGATCTGTGCTGCAGAGATCCGAGATCTGCACTTTTGAGGGAGGTCTACCCTATAGCTTTTGAGTTCTGATTAAGCCCTTGAAAAGGTCTTGGATACTTGTTTCTCAAGTCAAATGACACTTCTTCCACAGTGTAGAACAGCGTGGCAGTGGCTCTCCCATCAGCCCTAGCTCAACACATAAAGCCAGGGTTTTAAGCAATAAGAATTCAAGCCAACTCCCTTCTTAGGAGACAGCCAGCCATCTTCTCATTTCCTGTGGTCCAAACCAGTAGGGCCCAGCTCTTAGCAAGTCCCACATATCTTCTGGTAAAAAGTTTGCAAAGAGAAGGACATAGAGGAGGTGTCTTTGCTGTATCTCACAGTCCTAAGAACACATACTAATGTGCAGGGAGCTTTGGAGAAGTTTGGTTTTTGTTTTTTTAATATTTATTTTTAGTGAGCACATGAATGAGAGGGGCAGAGGAAGAGGGAGAAAGAGTCTCAAGCAGACTCCACGCTGAGTGCAGCACTTGATGTGGGGCTCGATCTCATAACCCTTGAGATCACGACCTAAGCCAAAACCAGGAGTTGGCAGCTTAACTGACTGTGCCACCCAGGTGTCCCTGAAGAAGTTTTTTTTTTTTTTTTTACAGATTTTGGCACCATGAACAAGAAGTATTTTTGGATTTAGAATCTAAAACCTCATTGGTGGAGAGATTATAAATAGAACATAAAGAGTTTACATTCTTCAAGAATCTGGCTATCGGATGAGCACTGGGTGTTATATGTTGGCAAATTGAACTTAAACAAATGTAAAAAGAATCTAGCCATCTCTCTTCCTTATCATTGTCTAGGCTCTACTGTTCCAGTGGGACAGTGCAAGTTTTAGAGCTGAGCAAGGAGCACATCTAGGTTGATATTTTTAGTCCTAGCACATAGTACTGAATAAATGTTAGTTGAAAAAAAATAAAGGCAATGGGGTGCCTGGGTGGCTCCGTTGGTTGAGAGTCTGACTCGAGATTTCAGTTCAGGTCATGATCTCAGGATTATGGGACTGAGCCCCGAATCTGTGCTCTGTGCTCAGAGGAGAGTCTACTTGAGATTCTCTCTCCCTCCTTTTGGCCCTCCCCCAACTTGTGTGTTCTCTCTCTCTTGAATAAATCTTAAAAAAAAAAAAAAAAAAGTAATATTAAAGAGTACAAGGTCTGAGGTGTTCCTACTTCCTTTAGTGAAAGATGTGATAAAGTGGCTTATTTTCCAGTTAGGCTCTGTTACCAGAGGTTGCAGTGCAGAGTCATGTGATTTTTGATGAGTTTCTCCCCCTTTCATTTAGACGTTCAGTCTCCTTCCCTAATAACAGGAGCAATTAATGGGATTCCATACTATCAAGGCATTGGAGATGAGCTTTTAACAGCCCTGTGACAAGGCAAGAGCCTGGAATAAGAACTGGACTCAAACGAAGCCAGCACTGCTTTAATCTTACCTGTGTGATTTCATAACCAGCACAGCCTCATCTGTTGTTCATTCAGCAAACACTGAAATGTCTTATGGCTGTGATGGGTGCTCTGAGGATTAAAAATGGGTACACCCTTAAATACCTTACACCAACTGAGAAGTTGGCAAAAATTTATGGAACTACATGTTTACAGTATCTGCTTTTCTATATTCTACTTCAAATAAGTTTAATGAAGTGGATTTTTTTTTTTTTTTTTTTTTACTTTTATTTATTCACGAGAGAGAGGCAGAGGGAGAAGCAGGCTCCATGCAGGGAGCCCAACATGGGACTCGATCCCAGGTCTCCAGGATCATGCCTTGGGCTGAAGGCAGGCACTAAAACACTGAGCCACCCAGGGATCCCCTAATGAAGTGTTTTAAGTGGATGAATACAACATTCACATCTTCAAGGATGTGAACAGTTGAGGCCCTATGTATACATAATTACAAAAGGTCTAATAGGTCAGCTCAGCTTCCTGCTCCCCATCAACCCCTTGTTTTTAGGAAGGAGCACTCAAAGCAAAACCTATGGGCCATGGTCTGGTCCCACAATCTTTCTGCCACATGCTGAAGCTCCTCAGAGAATCACTGGGAAGTTCAAGCTAGCTGTAAACTGAATAAATATGAATTACCAAACATCCCCCACAACAGAACAGATGATGTCTGCTTGTTAATCCAGTAGCTCTTGTACCTAGGACAGTGCTTGGTACCTAGCAGGCTCTTAAACTTGTGCAGTACTTGAAAGGCAGATTCATAACCTTTACTTGTTTTCTAGATAGGAGTCCATTTTTCACCTGAAGCAGGAAGATAACAGCTATCCAATTTCAAGTCCAAGGATTTCCTGTTACCACCTTGTCCAAAGCTGTACACATTACTGTGCTCATTAGTGCCACTATGTATTGAACACCTTTCTTGTGCTAGGCAGTATTTTGAAATTTAATTCAGTCTAATTTTCACAGCAGTCCTAGGAGGGAGGTGTCCCGTCTTTATAAATAAACTGAAGTGCAGCCTGAAGGCACTAAGAAAGTGTTGGAGGTGGGATTCAGGTCTGCAACTTCCAAACCAAAGCTTCTACTATTTTGTAACACTATTTAGAGTGGAAAGCGATGCGACTAAAACCATGATCCATCTGGAGACAAAAATCTCTCAATAGGGGCTCATGGGTGGCCCAGTCGATTAAGCTCTCTTGATCTCAGCTCGGGTCATGGTCTCAGGGTTGTGAGATGGAGCCCTGCATCGGGCTCCGTGCTCAGTGGGGAGTCTGTGTGAGAGTCTTTCTCCCTCTCCTTCTGCCCCTCCTGCTCTCTCCCTCTCTCCCCATAAATAATGTTTTTTTAAAAAAGAACCAAAAACCTCACACACACCACACATACCTTCCATGCACAATGATACATAATCACCCAACCTTAAGAAAAACAGTACCACTGCCGGCAAGCAAATGCATTTTATTCTCATTTTATTGAGATTTTTCCACAGCTGCCATTTGATTTGTATAGCAAAATTTTTAAAAAGTAACTTTCCCCACATTTTTTATATTTTTATGAAAACCATCTTCAATTTTAAAGCCCTCCCCCTCCCCCAAAGACATATTAATAACTACCATGTAATATTTATTTAAAGGAGAAAAAAGGAACAAAAACAGCTTTAAACTTGTGAAACGAGGATCAGCTTTAAACTTGTGAAACAAGGATCAAAGTCGAAAGTCAAGACGTAGTCCTGTTAGAGGTGCTAAGCTGCCTCGGGGCACGAGGGGCACTTGGCCATCCACACCTGCAGATGTGTAAACCACACACAGACTCTCTGGGACTTCATGTTTCCACAGGCTCTACTCCCTTTCTCCCCTTGACCTCCTCTGCTGGCTGTCCTGCTCTCCAAATCCACCCAACAAAGGCAGCACAATCTTTAATACATGTTCAACTCTGTAATGGAGACAATACTGTATTCATAAAGTTCAGAGATTCCCCTCCATCCAGTTAGGGAGGATAAAATAGTCAACAGAGTACAGATGGTTTCACTTTTGTGTTCATGCAAAATATACTCATTAAATTATCAGATGGTTCAAGAGTCCTGATGTGTTGTAGACAGCACAAAAGTCCCTTATAAAAAATAAGTTGCAAAGTTATAAAAATTTCTGCAGCAGTTTGGGCTCCTCCCATGGAGCCTCTTATGACAAGGCTGGTTCTGAAAAGCAGTTCATCTCATATGCGCAGCGGCCTGCCCTAGGAGTCCTGTGTTCTGAGGGTTCTCTTTAGACCACAGGAGGCTGAAATCCAGGTAGGTAAGATTCTCTGCTGACAAAATGTGGCATTTCCATCAGTGGACTAGTACTGAGCACTCTAAAGGAAGAGACTATCGACACATGTTATGCCTTATGCGTGAAACTCAAAAATGTGCTAAGTGAAAAAAGGCAGCTATAAGAGACCACAGCTTGTGGGATTCTATTGATATGACGCCCAGAAAAGGCAAATTTGTAGAGACAAAAATATGTGGCTGCCCAGAGCTGGGATTATCATGTAAATGGACACAAAGGATCTCACGGGGCAGGATGAAAACGTCTACGATTGAGTATGAGTTATGGCCCTACTACTTGGGAAACTTACTAAAATAACTGAATTGTATACTTGAAAAGGGTGAATTAAAATATGCCTCAATAAAGTTGTTAAAAAAAAAATCGCTGCTTCCCAACCACACATCAAGCATTAAACATTTCTGAAGGCTCAATCAATAGGGCAGAATTATCAGTGTTGAGTTACATGGTGAAAATACGGTAGTATTTTATAGTGAATAGCTTAGAGTCTCCCAGTGCACACCAGAACTGCGTCAATCCTCCTGTACCCTCTGCTTATTTCCCAAACTAAGGTGTTATCCCCCGGGGGGAGTGGCTGGAGATACAGCCTTCCCCATTAGGTAGGCATCCCCAGATCTTGGTCAAATTTGTCAGGTGTCTGCTCGTGCTCACATCTAAACATCATCTAAACCAAGAAACATTATTCACCTGGGATGCTGGGACCCTTATGGAAGGACAGCAGTCCCCTCCAATCACAGCAGGTTCACTTCCAGGCACCTGATGTTTCTTTTTTTTTTGCACCTGATGTTTCTACATGGGGTCTGCAGCAGCACCAAACAGGAGGATTCAGTCAAGCGGTTTCCTTTAGCTCCTTCTTCACACAACTTTCCTCTCTGATGTACATAATGGCCAGAGTATTGTAATAACCTCCTTACTCCCTAGCCTCTCCGAAATCAAGACAAAGCAGATGCTAGGACAAGACACAATGTCAGAAATGCTGCTTAGTCTTTCCCTAAAAACATATTTTTCAGCTATAGTTAGCATTATAACCTCAATTAAAGAGCCTCCAGCTGTTTTGACTTTGGAAACTAAAGGTGCTGCAAAGGACCGCCTTTTCCTTACAATGTTTTGGTTTGACCATATGTGACCCCAAAAGTCAACTGCTGCAGTCAGAAATGCGCAGAGACACACAGTCACAGGTGCTCAGGTCTGGGCTGTAGCTGTCATATTTTCCACTGCAGTTCAAAGACCTGGAGAAAGTGAAAAATCATTTCCTTGTTTTTTTTTTTTTTCCTCTTGAAGAGCAAGAGATAAAATAATTTTAATCTTGGGGTTTTAGAGTTCAATAATCACAAAACTCAGAAATCAGTCACTAATAAACCAACACTGGGATGGGCCAGAACTGGCACTCATTGAAAATACACGGTCTAGGGGCACCTGGGTGGCTCAGTGGTTAAGCATCCGCCTTCAGCTCAGTTCGTGATCCCAGGGTCCTGGGATGGAGCCCCACGTGGGGCTCTCCATTCAGTAGGGAGCCTACTTCTCCCTCTCCTTCTGCCTGCTGCTCTGCCTACTTGTCAAATAAGAGAATGAAATCTTGAAGAAAAAAAAAAGAGAAAGAAAGAAAATACACATTCTATTTCTATACAAATTCTCAAACTTCCAGTTGCCAATAGGAAAAGTTTAAACAAAGTCGTGGCTTAAATTCAACGTCAAAATAATCACTTATAAAACACCTGCCTCGCCCTTTAAGGGTCAAGGTGGCTGGCTGGCATGCACCCAGACTGTTTCCTACAAGGAAACATCAGGGACAAGGGTGCCCAGCCTTTCCCCAGCAAAGGTCCAACAAGACCCACACGCATTTTCTAATAAGGAGCCTATGACCTGGGTGGCAACTGTGCTCCCACCTCACAACATACTGACGATGGAGGAAAGGGCCGGACTATGGAAAGAAACGGTCTGTGGCACAAGCTACTTGCTAAGAAAGGGGTCGTGCTGCCAGTGGCTTCCTGCTCCTGCAGTCAGCACCCTCTCGTGTCTGAATGGGACCAGGAAGTCCAGGCCTCAGGTTCCACTGCTCATCTGGCAGGAAATTCTCTTCCTCCTGCCCAGATCTGCTTTGTGAAACCATGCTAACGACTGACATCCAAAACGGAACCCCAGAGCTGACAGACAAGCCCTCTGCACAGCACCCAACACCTCAGCCTATCCTGGTCAGGAGAGCAAGCCTTCTTCAGGATGAAGAAATGGCTCCATCCGGATCCCTATAGGGCTCTACTGGGCTGGGAGCCGCACTAGAAGCCGCTGTGTTGTTGTTGACCACAAAGACGCCCACGGTCTAGAAAATGGCTCCTTCTGTGTCTCGATATATTTCCCACAGCCTTCAGGACTCTGAGCTTGGACAACCTAATGGAGACTGAAGAAGGAAATGGAGCCAGGGACAGACAGACCTCTCTGTTCCTACACTTCCGAGGCTCTCTCCCTATTAGAGGCAACGACCCCAGCCTGAGGTAGAGGCTTTGGGAATTAATGGACACAACCGGCTCCTTAAACTCCTTAAGCTACTCTCTCCTAGGACATGTGACCGAACTAACAAGGAAGGCCATTCTGCAAACAATGATATACATAATCCTATAGACTCAAATGAAGAAAGGATGTGGGTTCATATTTTAAATCTGACAATAGTCATCAGCTGTTCAAAAAGTCAACAAGGGAGCACCTAAGAAAAGGGAGACGTTCCTAAGCTTTCTAGACACTAGTCCTTTCCTTCCAACCTCTGTCCCATATCCACATACTGAATTTACATAGACTTCATTCCATGGTCTTTTTCTGATAGGCCTGTCCCACCACACAGCAGCAGTCATACAGAAGCCGCTGTCCCCCTCAGGCCTCTGCACGTCCCAGTCTGAGGACGACGGCCTGGACTACACACGTTCTCCTTTAGACCTGACTCTGCCACCTACATCTTTATCACACAAAAGGCAGTTTCTGGTGCCCAGTTTAATTCCTTATGAGTAGCAACAACAACAACAACAACAAAAAAAACCATGGTTTATAGTCAGGAAAGACAAAAGAAATACCCAAAGAGCCCAACCTAGAAAACTCGTAAAACTGGGCATGTGGGAATAGCAAAATTTTATAATTGCTGAAACTGTCCCAGTGGGTCATGTGGTCACATGGGTCAAGAAGACCTCACTCTCCCAGGCCTTTTTTTTTTTTTTTAAGTTCTTTTGCATAATTCTGTTAGGTGGGGAGAAGCATCCAAATTGTGATCTGAATTTCTTGCTGGTGTCCTGAAAAATACATTTACTTGGGAAAAATTGTTGGGAATAATTTACTAAGGGGAGATACTGGGAGGACCAAGTCTTCATGGGGCTGGCAAAAATTTGTCAAAATACTCTTGAGACAATGAACAGAGTTCAGGGTTGACTGTTCCAGACTAAAGCTGATGCATACCTCTCCTTCCCCTTTGGTAACAACATCCTTCCTTAAAAATAGAGTAGGGAGCGGTGGGAAGGAGACAGGGGACTAGATGCCATGAGAGACAAAGTGACAAACAGAGCTCTTTTGCCTGGTAAATAATGAATAATGAGTTTGATTTTGTCTGGAAGCAGAGGCTTAAGAGGCCAGCAGTGACTGAGTGACCTGAATGACAATCACTGTCACAGCCCACCCCTGCCATTTCCAAACTTCGGTAACCATCAAAGGAGTTACCATCAATCAGTACTTTAAGTCTGTGTTTTCTTGAATGGGGTTCCAGGCAAGGAGTCATTGGCTTGGCAGGCCATTGTAATCTGCTTCATTGCAGGAAAGCCCTGGGGGTCAAGGGAGCTGGGCTGGTGAACTCTGGTTGGCAAACACCTGCTTCTTCCACTCGTGCCTCTTCTCTTCCAGCTGAACGTACTCGATAAATAGTTCCCCAGGTGCTCATTGCCCTTGGTAAGTGTACAGTAGGATGAGAAGGACATTCTCAAACACCCAGATTTTCTTGGTCAGCTTATTTTGGCTAAACACACACACAGCAGAACATTCCTGATGAAGGCAGAAAAAGACTGCAATTTCCTTAACTCAAAAAGCTAATACTACTGCTACTAATAATAATGATAGGAAACTGCTCCAAACCAAAATCAGTAGAACAAAAGAGAAATACTCAGAGACTCAGAGGCTTGTCGAATAAGACTGAGGACATTAGTTACTCCAATCACAGGGTCAAGTTAAATCACTCTCCCCCTTCCCCACGGAGCACCCCTCGCCCGCCCTGCCCCGCCCCCTTCTTCAGCTCTGCCTCTCTGTGCAGCACTGTCCCCAGGTGGAGGGACATACAAATTCTCCTCAAAACTTTCTGCAGCTCAGTACTTCACTCCTGGAATAAATTCCTTGGCATCCGGGTTCAGATTACTTTTGCTCTGAAATAAGAACCAAGAGATAAGAAATCCCACATTAAAAGTTATTTTCTTCCCGCTTCCATTATTACCAGTACCCTCAGCCTCCAAGAGAGGAAAAAACCTCACGCTGCCACTGCTGGGCTCCTGCCCAGGGCTCCAGGCATACTAAACCTTGAGCAACCTCATTTTCTCCTTCCTGCTTTCGATGTCAGTTCTCTTCTTGATGCTTTCGTTGCAAGTTTGACTCCAAAAATAATTTTGCAATTCACCAAGTACCTTAACTCGATGAAAATCAAGAGTATTCCACCAAACCAGTTTGGTGACCACAACCCCTTTATTTTCCACCTCACTGTATTCTCTTTGGTTATCTACTCTCTTGTGAATGTCCAAAACCTGGGCAAACCGCAGGCCAGAGTCATTTGGAACATGAGTTCTGTGAGAACTAAGTCACTCACAGAGCTCTGACTTTAAGTAAACATGAAAGGCAGGAAATTGGTTTATCCAGTCTTCTAATTTTAAGAGGAAAGTGGCCTTTTAGGAGTATGTTCCTTCCAAAACCACATCATTCAAAGCTATAAATACAGATTTGAGGAATAGTAAAAGGAAAGAACAACAGCAAGTGATCATCTGAAACCAAACCTCTTCTGTGTTCAAATTCTTATCCTAATCCCAATTCTACTCTGAAAGGCCCACTGGGGAAAATGAGAGTTGGTGATAATGCCACAGTAATGTTTTCACAATGCTGTATGTGGTGCAATGCCCAGGGGATGGGTGAAGAAAACAGGGGTCAGATGCTCCAGAGGCTCGCCCAAAGTGGTAGGGCCAGAAAGAAACTATGTCACTCCAAATTCTCTATTATTTCCACTAGGTCTCATGTGCAACTATGTAGGCTCTTACCAAAATATCGTCAGAATTGTGACCATCATTGACGGACAGTCCATTTAACTGTTGCTGCAACTGTCCCATTGCCTGAGGCAGGTCCCGTGAGGGAATGAACCAGTCTTGGTCTTCTTCATCCAGCATCTCCTGGAAGCACCGGTCTAAGAAGTCTTGCTCCTGAAGTTCCTCCTCCACCTAGCAAGCAAAGGGGAGGAGCTGACACTTCCCATCCCAGAGGGGACGTTTTCTACCTCTTTCTTGCAGTTAAGAATGATGGGCACCTGGGAGGCTCAGTGATTGAGCATCTGCCTTTGGCTCAGATCGTGATCCTGCGGTCCTGGGATGGAGTCCTGCATTGGGCTCCCCACAGGGAGCCTGTTTCTCCCTCCGCCTAAGTCTCTGCTTCTCTCTCTCTGTGTCGAATGAATGAATGAATGAATGAATGAATGAATGAATGAATGAATCTTTAAAAAAGAAGAACTACATACAAAAGAAAGGCGAACTAAAAAGAAAAGGGGTTAAGGGGCGCCTGGACGGCTCAGTCGGTTAAGCATCTGCCTTTGGCTCAGGTCATGATTCCTGCTCAGTGGGAGCCTGCTTCTCCCCTGCCTATGCCTCTGCCTCTCTCTCTCTCTGTGTCTCTCAGGAATAAATAAATAAAATCTTAAAAAAAAAAAAAAAAAAAAAAAAAAGGAATGATCCTGCATGAGGTATACTAAGAATTAAAATGCTTCGAATGACTGGCTAGAGAAAACACAATTTTTAGTTTTTTCAACCAAATTCCATCAACAATAAGACTAAGGAAACAGTTACTCAGAACAGCAGGAAGTCCAGGCCTTCACACCTCTTCTAACATCTCTAATATGGGACGCAGAAACTTTCCCTTCAGATGGCACTTACAGAAAATCATTTTAAAGCTTGAGATTGTTTTTTCAATCTTGTTAAGAAGCAACTTCTTAAATTTCCCATTTTACAAGTATGAAAAAAGGTACAGGAATTACATAACTAGACCACTACCTGGATAGTGGAGATTAAATCAAAACCAACTCTCAGCTCCTGGCCCTCTTTTCTGGTAATGAGGCCCCTAAAGGAGAAAAATACTTTCAGAACCTTAGAAAGATATAAAGAACACTTTTTGGCAAACCAACAGAAAATGATGTCATCAATGTAGGTATCCTTTCAAAACAAGGAAAAATATGAATATTTAAACACCTCTATTTCTTAAAGATTGCCCTACACTAAAGCAATTTGTATCTAGGATATTTTAGACCTCTTGGCAGACATTGTCAAGTCTTAGTAAAGAATATGGTTCACTCTGCAAACGGAGTGTGATTTTAACAGGCCCCAGGCTTCACATTTGGTCATCTTTTTCCTGTGGGCTAGTGGTGATAGATTCATAGCTCACTAGCACCACCATCAGAGGGGAAGTCAAACAAAAATAATCACCCAGACTAGCCCATACAGTTATTCATGAATTCAGAAGTCATCAGTAGCACAAGATGTAAAAATAGTCTTCAACCTTACAATTAGCCACATTGATCTCAAGTAAATTAGATACTTATGAAGTACTTAATGTAACAACCACCACAAAATATTTCCAACCCATAAGATTAAACATGACTGTTCAAGACCTGCATGATCTATGTGCTAGTCACACAAATCATGACACAGTGAGCTGACTGGGGAGGAAACTGCTGGCTGCTCCGCTCAACTTGTTTCCTTCTTCCCAGAGCACTGGGCTGTTCAGTTAAAACCACATTTCCCATCTCCCACGTTGATGATGGCCACGTAACTATTCATCATATAATGTCATCCAGAAGATGCATCATTCGGTTAAAGGGAGATCCCTTCCTTGGCCTTTAGCTCTCCCCTTTTCCCCGTGGCTAGACTTCTAGTTATCTTTCAGTTACTCAGCTGATAAACATCCTGGCGGTGCCAGAGCAACACCACTGGAGAACCAGGTGGTTGGAGAATCACTGTCTACCTACAATGCCTATCTTGGGCTATTAATGTCACGCGATACAAGACAATGGATTACTGCTGAGTCTTTGTTCAAACAGTCTAGTCTTTCTCCACCTAACACACTTCTCCATCTCAGACATACATTCTATCAGTCCCTGAGTTCCCACGTGGGGAGTATGCCAGGCCGCCCATCTTCCCACAGCTACTGTTCCCCAGAAGTCTACGCCAGGACACCGTGGCATGAGATCCTCTTGTAACCAATGTGATGGAAAAGCATCAAAAAAAAAAAAAAAAAAAAAGAAAAGCATCAGTATCTTCCAAAGTACTATACTCTGGTGTCTTACCAGCTGAAGAGGCTTCTTGGGTCAACCCAGACCAGGCCTCCATGCATTTATTTAAATTATTCTCAAGCTGACAAGCCCATTTCTTTTGCTACAGATTGATGGTAAAATATTATAGCTGTTGAGTTACATGCATCTTGGCCTTCCACTTCTTTCTTTACCTGTCTGTTGAAATCTTCTTCGTTCTCCATCCACATGTACTCTGCAAATGGGTTTTCCTTCTCATCGTGCCCATTTAATCCCTGATCCTCTTTGGATTTTACATTAGGTGATGTATTTGCTACACTGGATCCATTCATTATGATAGAACCTAAACAGAAGCAAAGGAAAGGATCAAGGAAATGAAAACCTAGAACATCCGGATTCTTCCAGATGCTTCTGAAGTTCTAAGTCAAAGTTATTAACTATAGATGAACAGAAACTATTAGTCTGTAACTGTTAGAAAGCTAACCATATTCTGCAGTTATCAACTATACAGGTGTAACTCTTAAAGAGTTAAAAGAAATGTCTAGGCTCAGTTACCTTTCTAGGCAAGTGCGAGGGGGGATATTTTCAAGTCAATTTTTTGCAGGCTCTAGAACCTAATCAAGGTCACACAGCTTCCTTAATGTTTAAATAGGCAGAGAAAATACATTCTCAATGAACACTGTGAGCAACTGCCCCTTATTCTGATTCTCAAGCTGTTTTTCTCTAAAACATATTTCAAAAAATAATACGTGCTAACTGTATTGATAAACAAATAAGAGAAAATTAAGGTTACCAGTTGTCCAACTACCCAGAGTTAAAAACTATTGTTAATAGTGATATGTATGTAATACAATGTGGTGCATATAACCATTCTGAGTTCTCTTATGTGTATGCAGACACATATACACACACATATTCCCCCAAGCATCCATTCTTAGAGTAACAGCATGATGCTCTATCATTTGCCTTTTCTCATTTCTGTGTTAATACCACCATAGTGTCTTTTGGGATATTTTCAATGTTTCCATGTTATAAGAGTTAGATTAACTTCTTGCATTCATCTTTTTCAATGTTTTCCTTAGGATAACTCCAGAAACTGAACTGCTATATTGGAAACTATGTTTTTTTTTAAGGTTCTTGATTTATTGTCACATTGCCATGAGCATTTAAATTCCCACCAGTAGAATGTAAGTGCCTATTCCTCTGTACTATTATTATTATTTTTTAAGATTTTATTTATTTATTCATGAGAGACACAGAGATAGAGAGGCAGAGACACAGGCAGAGGGAGAGGCTCCCCTGCAGGGAGCCTGATGTGGGACTCGATCCCAGGACTCCAGGATCACACCCTGAGCCAAAGGCAGACGCTCAACCACTGAGCCACCCAGGTGTCCCACTGAATTTTATTATTTTTTAAACCACTGCCAGTCTCAGAAGAGAAAAATTGTCACTTATGATTTACATTTACATTTCTGTGATTTTTACTGAGGCTGAATATTTTGAGATTTACTTCCTGGGTCATTTGATTTCTTATTTTGTCATTTTTCTGCTCAAGTATTTTGACCATTTTTCTATCAGGGTACGTATCTTTTTTTAATCTGTTACAAGGACTTTTATTATATATATCATAATTTTTATGTTTCATAAAAGAATTTATAAATTAAAAATGCTGTGTTTGTTTTATTTTCTTAATTTTTTTTTTTGGTGGCAGTTTTTGCTGGCCTTAAGTTTTGTCTACCTCTTGTGAGTGTCTGCCTATAACTCTTTAAAGTACATACGTATTTTTTGAATTGCTTATACTTGGCTTCCAATTCCACACTGATATGTTTGCTATCATCTGGAATGTGTCTTTTTTCTGTTCTTTATTTAAATCTTAATTATTCTTCAAAAATCATTTCAGTCTTTACTCACTGCTTCCCCCCTCCATGTTCTTATACCTTGTGAGGTCAGTGTTCATACTAAAGTAACTAGTCTCTTCTTTTTTTAAAATATTTTATTTATTCATGAGACACACACTCATGAGAGAGGCAGAGATATAGGCAGAGGGAGAAGCAGGCTCCCTGAGGGGAGCCCCAGTGTGGGGCTCAATCCTAGGACCCCAGGATCACACCCTGAGCTGAAGGCAGACACTCAACCACTGTGCTACCCAGCAGTCCCTAACTATTCTGTTTCATAGGCATAATTTTTCTCTTTCCAATTAGATTCTCAACTTGTGAAAAGCAAGATGGAGGCTTATATTCTCAATCTCTCTTCCTTTCTCCTTGGGGCATCTTTAAATTTCCTTTAATAATTTTTTTCTTCACTCATTTCCATCTTGTCAACATTCATGAGAAAGTCTTTCGCTGCTTCTGGGTACATTAAAAAAATTACTGCTTACTCCCCTTTAAAGTTCTTATAACTTTATAACTTTTTAATCCATTATGAACATTAGAAAATCAAATCTTAAAAAAAAAAAAAGAAAGAAAATCAAATCTTAAAAGACAAGGAAAGGGCAGCCTGGGTGGCTCAGCGGTTTAGCGCTGCCTTCAACCTGGGGCCTGATCCTGGAGACCCGGGATCGAGTCCCACGTCGTTTGGCAGTTGGTTATAATCAGCACAGTGATTTCTCCCCATCAGTATGGAAATCACCCAGAGATAACCAGTATTCAGTTTTCTAAAATATCTGCCTTTGCCTAAAAAACAAATCCTAAGTGCATATGACCATAAGGAAAAAGAGAGGGCAGAGAAACAAAGAACAGAATAACCCATTTAATTCAAGAGCAAGGTGAAACTTGCAGAGCAAAACTGCAGGATGCTCTCCTTCATCAGAAAGGGAATGGAGACATACTATAATCCCAACATAGGGATGTTACCCAATTTAATGCAAACACTTTAGAGAAGTTGAAAACACTGAGATATGGGACTGATAACACTAGGAAAGTGGTTCTCAGCAGGCTACATAGTGTTGATTGTAGTTTATACTATTCTAACCTGTGTTTTCCACACAATTGGCAAGCTTAGGTTTCTCTAAGTAGAAGCAATCCAACAACTTAATGTGTATAATGTTTAACAATTTATAAAGTACTTCTGTATCTATGTTCAAACTTCAGGCACATAATCTGTCCAACTTCACTCTAAAAAGAAAACCATCCAGATAGTGAGTGCTATATGTAGGACCAAAGAAGGTACCAGATTTTGACCTTTGATGTTCATTATTTCACTTGATCTTCACCCACAACAAGGTACATTATGTGTCATCCTAGCGTAGTGGGGACATAATAAATACCCTCCAAGTTTCTAGAGATGAGGGAAATGCTTGTGTACATAAGTAGGATCACAAATCAGAATGGCCACCTATGTTATGGAGGCCCATGTGACAAGGAATTGAATTCTGTTAACAACCATGTGAGTGAGCTTAGTTCATCTTCCCCCAGTCAAGGCTTCAGATGAAGCCAAGGGACAACTTGACAACAACAACTTCATGAGACTCTGAGGTAGTGGCATACCCAGCTAAGCTGCTCCTAGATTCCTGACTCAACAGAAGTTCTGAGATAACAAATGTTTGCTGCTTCAAACCGCTAAGCTTTGCGGTAAGATGTCACATGGCAATAGGTAATACAAGATTTGATAAACAATGACAACTAGTTCCGCCATACAAATCATCTGTTGCCACATCTTTCCTCTTATCTATCCAAACAACAAATGTGCAGTTTGAAGTAGGTCACGGCTTGAGAAGTTCTTCAAGAACTGGACCTCAACAGTAGATAAAAGGGTTTTTTATGTCTGGCTTGCATGTATACTGCATTATGAAATCCAAGAACTATTTGACATTTATTCTCCCCTACCTCAGTTTCCCTTCTATACACATGGCAAACATGCTGAAAATGGAAAATAAGAGTTGTTATTTTGGGTTAAGATGGAAAAGCATGTAGCCAGCACAGAGTCAAAATAGGGGTGCTAAGACCTGCTAGGCATTTGATTTAGTACTTTACCATGGTCAAGGGTATTTGGCTTGAAATAAAAGCCCAGTTCCCAGCCATAAAGAACTTCAAGACTTTTAATGTGCCTAGGACATTTCTACAATACATGCTTCATCAGTTCAATACTTTGAATGCCCACAACTTTCAGATCCAATGCGCTCATACCAAAAACTGGCTATTCTTTGAACCTGAAATTTTTCAGAAGCTATAAACCTGGATTGTGCCCATGGTAACAGCTTGACTGTGAAGAATACTTGGGACTTTTGGCTGAATTATCTGGAATTTGGCTGAATTGTCTGAGAAATTGCTATAAAAACTAGTCTCTACTATTCTGTTTCCTATAGTTTTGTGAACTTCGTTCAGTCTGGTTAATACCATTATTTAAATTAAATATTATGAATAGCAGTTTAAAATGTTATTTTACCTCAAATATGCAGTACTAGATTCAGGTTTAGTCCATTCTCAGTTACATCTTAGCAACTCAGGTCATTAGATGCACTCACTCACTCTGGGTGTCTATTTACTCTAGACACTGTACTCGACTGGTGCTTTGACAGGGTATACAGTCCTTGCCCTAGAGGTATCTACATTGTCAGGAGACAATAATTAAGAATACTTCTGATCCGTGTTATAAAAGGAAGTTAAAGGGACTACTGAAAACAACAGGGTGGGAGGGGACCTAATCAAGTCAAAGAGTGGGGGATGGTTAGGAAAGGTTTCCCTGAGAAAGCAATATTTTCTTTGATACCTGAAGAATATAAGTTATCTAGCAATAGGGAAAAGAGGGTGTATGGGCCAAGTGTAAGAACCCCAAGATGAGCCACTTTGGCATAAAGACTATTTTGAGATAAAAGCAGCTGAAACCCAGCAGATTCAGGAAAAGCTCTTTACCTCCCCCTCAACTGCCTAAATTTACATTGGCAAGAAGAGCCTGTACCAGGAAGAGATCTACTAACAAAGATTCCTCTTTACCTAATAAATTTACCTACCTAACAGGGCAACCTTTGTTTTCTAAACATCTCCTCTCACCATCCTGCTAAAGATCTTCTTCCCCTTCCTTTCCTTAGACTCCTACCCCTCTCTTTAACTCAGAATGTCTTATAAGCTTCAAATCACCCAACTGTCTTGGAATTTCATGTCCGTGTGGAGTCCCATACATATGAAACTAAATATGTTTTCACCTGTTAATCTGTCTCATGTGAATTTAATTTAGTCCACCTAGAAAAACCTTGGACCAAGGAAAATTTCTTCCTTCCCAATGAGGAAAACACATGTGCAAAGATTCAGATGCAGGAAGGAACTCTCAGAAACTTCAGAAGGTAGAGATGCATACAGTTGGAGGTCAAAGGAGAATGGCAAGGAAGAGAGATGAAGTTGTAGAGACAGATGGGGCTAGATCATGCAGGACATTAGAGACTACAGGAAAGATTTTAAATGTTATCAATGAAAGCCTTCAAAAAGGGTAATATGATTCAATTTACATTTTGAAATCACTCAGGTTGCCATATGGAAAATGGATTGGAGAGACTGAGAGTGGATAATGGGAGACCAGTAAGGCAGCTAATGCGCTAATCCAGATGAAAATATGGTTGCTGCTTAAGACTAAGGTAATGCAGTAAGAAGAGAGTAGGCAGATTTTGAAACTATTTTCAGTTGTTTTTGATAATGGACGTGGGGAGATAGACTGAGGGAAATATCAAGGATAACTTTGGTACAAGCAACTGGGTGGATGGTAATGTTATTCACTGAGCTAAGGAATCCTGTGGGAAGGGCAAACTTTTTTTGGGTGGTGATGAGGAGGGGTAAAAGGGGTGATGAGTTCTATTTTAGACACATTAAATTTGTAATGCCTTTGAAACACTCAAATGACTATGTCAAGTAGGTTATCCATGCGCATCAAGATTAGGAAAGGTCTGGTTAAATAAAGAAATTTGGAGCAGTTGTTCATATAAATGGTAATAGAAATCATGGGGCTATAAGATATTACCCTAGAGAGAAAGGGCAAAGTGAGATGAGAAGAGGATCCAAGACCCAGACCTGATGTATGTGAACATTTTTAAAAGTCAGGTAGAGGAGAAGAATACAGAAAAGGAGAGAGATAAGAAGCCATAGAGTCAGGAAGGAAATCAGAAGAAGAGTATGGCATCACAGAAATCAAGGGAAGATAGAACTCCATATAATGAGTGGAATGGTAGCCCCCCAAAAGATATGTCCACATTCTAATCCCTAGAATCTTGGAAGGCACCTTACTTGGAAAAAAAGTCTTTGCAGATGTGACTAAATTAAGAACACTGAGATAAGCAGATCATCCTGGATTATCCCAGTAGGCCCTAAAATCATTGACAAATGTCCTTATAAGAGAAAGCAGAGAAGAGAAGGAGGCAATATAACCATGAGGTAGATATCGGCATGATTTGACCACAAGTCAAGGAATGCCTATAGCCACCAGAAGCTGAAGAGGCAAAGTACAGAGTTTCCCTCCCCTAAAGCCTCCAGAGGGAGTGTAGTCTGGATGACACCTTGATTTTTTACTTCTGGCCTCCAAAAACTGCAAGAAAATACATTTATGTTAATTTAAGCTACCAGTTTGTGGTAATTTGTTACAATAACCACTGAAAACTAATAAATCCAGTATGGTGGGTATGTTGAAGGCTTCTGAAAGGTCAAGAGGAAGGCTGAGGAATATCCATAGAATTTAGGACACAGAGGTCTCTGATGACCTTAATGAGAGTGGTTGCCATGAACATAAATGAAAAGGAAAGCCAAATGGAGGGTATGTGAGTTGCATGTGACAGAAGTATTAGATAACTCTTTGGAGGAATCTAGCTGTCAAGAAAAGGGACATGAATGGACAAAAACTAGAGTGTGAGAGGTCCCTGGAAAGTATATTTAATAACTGGAGAGTCTAGAGCTTGTTTAAATGTTCATAGAAATGGTCTAGTGGAGAGGAAGAGGCTACAAAAACCAGAGAAAGAAGGAATGACTGATAGTGCAGGCCATGGGAAGGCAGGAAGGGATACTGAACTACTCATGTTTTGAATAGCTCATACATTCCCTGATTCAAAATCTAAATGCCGGGAATTTTTAATTAGTAATATAGGTAGTTGCAAGATGAGCACGTAGTGAGAGCTGAGAGAAGAAAAGCATCAGGAGAGAGATTTTATCCATCACAAAGCCATATGAAACATCTTTACTCCATGGCAGGATATTTACTTCCCTGGTGGCAAGAATGCTTAGGGTCTTGTTGGGGAGGAAAAAAATTTTCTCGACCTTTCAAGATTCTTCTAGTTGGTCTAAGAATCAAATTGACACGAGACAGATTAGCAGGAGAAAATCAAAAGTTTAACATGTATACCTCTTGTAGATATGGGAGAGACCCATGAAAACTCAGTAACTCATCAAAATGGCTAAAGGCATGACCTTAAATACCACCTCCAGCTAAAGACAAAAAATCTTTGGGGTGGAAAGTAAGTTATGGAAGTTTACAAGAAAAGCACAGTAAACAAGGGTAAGGTTGTTACACAGATTTAAGTCTGCTTTAAGATTTAAGTCCATTCCTTCTCCATTAATAACAGTTTCAAGAGATTTGGAGTCATCCCCTTCTTCCTGGTACTGAGGGAGACACTCTTACAATGAATGGAGATTTCCCTTATAAAAGTAAGTGTCTTGGGGCACCTGGGTTAAGCAATCAGTTAAGCATCAGCCTTCAACTCAGGTCATGACCCCAGGGTCCTGGGATGGAGCCCTGCATTGGGCTCCCTGTTCAACAGGGAACCTGCTTCTCCCTCTCCCCCTGTTCCTTCCCCCATACTCGAGTTCTCAAATGTGCCATGATCTCTCTCATAAATAAATAAATAAATAAATAAATAAATAATCAATCTTTTTTAAAACATAAATGTCTCTGCTTAGTTTTAAGAACTTCTTTTAGATCTGTAGTTTCTTAAAAAATAAACAGCTTGAAATAACCAATATACCAAAGGGGCATTTTTTGGGGTGGCTAAATTTGCTCCCTTTCATTCCCTAAGTATAAGTCTCCCTGCCTGGACAGTTGCTGGATAAACCTACCCAACTCCAACTTTCTGGGTTTCTTTTTATTTCCTCTTCTAAGTTTTTGCAGTGTCATGAGTGTGTGTGTGTGTGTGTGTGTGTGTGTATTTTATTTTAAAGTGACATAAGCAATACAAGAAATAATTTCATAAAGACTTTTAAATTCATATAGAATATATTTTTGTATATACCATGTTATACTTTGCACTAAAATAATTTCTCTGTTTCCTTCTTCAACAGTCTTCTTTTACTAAGTAAATAAACCCATCAGCTTTTCTCCATTATTTGGTAGAAGATCCAGGTGGTAGAAGCAGGATGAGCTTTTTCAGAGTGACGTGGGAAGAACATGTAGAATACATACATGGTGATTAAAAAGCAGGTTCCAGGTCAGTCTCTAATTTCCATTTCATTTGTTCTTGGAGAGGCTACATGGACTTAACAAAAGATAAATAAGTAACACCTTGGTAAACTTTCCTATACTGACCTCAATACACAAATGCTCCATTAGTTATCTTCCTTTTGATGCAAGAAAAGGGCTTGCAAATAGAGTATCAAAGCCTTTGTTAAGCACACAGAAAACTGAGCTTACCTGCAATTAGAAGCTGACAAGTCACTTTCAAAGCTTATTAGCATACTCAAATAGGATTAAGAATGCAGTTAGCCAGTGTCCAGAGGCATATTTTTATTCAGTAGTTTTCAATCTCTAGAATACATTAGACTCACTAGGAAACTTTTCCACATCATACCTTTCAGACATTATAATTTGTTAGGCCCAAGCCAAC
This sequence comes from Canis aureus, assembly GCF_053574225.1. Lineage (NCBI taxonomy): Eukaryota > Metazoa > Chordata > Mammalia > Carnivora > Canidae > Canis > Canis aureus. Next base: position 13,289,154 of record NC_135622.1, read on the forward strand.
GCCCAACATTTGTATTTTTGCTTGTTAACTGCCATAGGTTATTATGAGTATAGAAAGACTAAAGACTAAGAACAATTCTTCCAACAAAGTGGCAAATTCTATGCGGAATAATCCAAATCTCAATGACCCTAATTCCCACATCAGCAGTTCCAAAATTAGTGACTGCTCTTTGCAAAAAATAAACAAAAAATACAGCCAAATAAATTCATTTCTCTGAGAAGACCTATTTAACTCGAACTACCAAGCATTTCCCTAATCAATTGCCTTTATTATTCATTTATTACATTTTTAATCTAACACCTATTAACCCACAAGCTTTTAGAAACACTGCCTCAAGGATGCCTGTGCCATTATACTATTGGCAATGTATAAAACAGACATAAAATGCACTCCATAAAGCATATAAAGCACTTCTAAGGTAGAATAAACACACTTGCCTAGTCAGTGGTAAGCTCTCTGTATCCCAGAGGTATGCCCTCAAGTTCTACTTATCCAGGTAAAGGCCATCAATTGTCCTCCCGGGATAACATCAAATGGTGGTCATTACAGGACCCTGACTTCCCCATATCCAGCTCCAGATGGATATATGCTATTAACAGGGGAAACACTCTGAACTCTTTAGCAGATTATGCTAATTGAAAACATTGTTATGGGCAAATTATTACAAATGAAATAGGTGTAACTTTTCTCAATCACAAAATAAAGGCCTCTAAATGTCTTAGACTAATCTGTTGATACTTTGTCTTTTAAATGCACAATAATATCAGAAATGCCACTATAGAAATTTGAATACAACCTCTGCCTAAGGTCTCTCCTACGTCTACCCCATTTCACATTTGATTATAAATATACTTGAGTATTTACTATTCATTTGTTTTGGGCCCAGTCTACTTATAACCTCAGAAGTTTCTTGAGGGCAAGAATCAAGTCTTTATAGCTTTTAGTATGCCTTGTGCCCACCAGGTCCTCAATAAATAATTTGTTGACTAAGTGCCATTTTCAGAAGGCTGTATTCTAAATCTCATTTCCTAGGAAGGAAGCCCATGCCCTTAGGGGCTATGATCTGTGGTTGAGCATTCCTTATTGAGTATTAACAGATACTCCCCGCAGCCAATGACAACATGACTCAGGAATCTGTTTTTGACAGGTTAAATTACTCTTGAGGAGGCAAAAATTCCTACTTCTATTCTAAGAAATATTTTTATATGTTCTTGTTTACTATTTTAGCATTTAATAACACCAGGTGGATTTAATAGTCTCATCAGGAGTTGTAGGCTAGGGATAAAAGCTTGCTACCGTGCAATTATCTAACCTGGAAGAAATTCATACCATGGATTCTCAACAAATATCACCAAAAGGGACTGCATGCTCATTTTATCTGATATATTTTTGGAAAAAATATAAAGTGGGAAGAAAGGAGCCACCCACTCTAAATACATATGTAATGAGGGTGAGAAAACTGTTTTCACTACGAGTTTTTACAGGAAAGGTGTACCGTTTTTGAGGGGAGAAACTCCTTGAAAATTAATTTGGGGTAGAAGAGTCCTTGAAGGACCAAGGTAAGAGTACGACTCCATGGAAGAGAGGGAAACGTTTCCCTAGGGGACTGAGGGGGAACACAGTGCTGGAACATGACAAAGAAAAACAAGGAGTCAAAAGTAGTACCTTTCAGAGAGCGGGGAGGCCTGACACTGTGTAATGTGGTCTCCACTTTAAGACTTTTAGTGTTCAGCAAACTACTGGGGCCATATTAAGCTTAGGAGCAGATGGATTTTTTGGTGTGGAATCACTGAAGAGGCAGGATTTAATGTCTAAATTGTAGAGGCAGACCAGAAGTCAGTTGTGAATTGGGAAAGTACTTGAAGCAAATTGATCCAGATTGTCCAAGGGAAAAAGAGGGCACCAGAAGACATCCAGTTATAAAGAGGAAACAAGTAATCTACCCAAATACAAAGGGAAAAGACACAAATAAAATAATGGCTCTTCTAAATACTTCACACTAACATTCTCTCTTTTATGTTCACAACAATTCTTTGACGTAGGTGCTGACATTATCCTTGCTTTTCAGATTAATCTGCCACCATTCAAACATTTATTAAACACCTTGCCTAAGGGATGATACAGTCAGAGCAGGAATTGGGGCTTAAGTTCAGGTCTTCCTGTATCCAAAGCTCATGCTCTTAGCTACTACCCTACACTCTTACACTTCCCAGTTGAGCTCCAGAATACTTATGATATAAAATGCTAAGTTTTCTCAAATATTGTTAATGGAAGTAGGGGAAGCAGGATGAAGAAAAATGCTATTCAACAAAAGGATTAGGTCTTTGGAAGGAAAATATGAACAGGGTCATACCACATGCTGGTGTATTTAAATAAAAATAAACTCTGTTCTCTGTCATAAACATAAAAGCTCCATTTAATTTGAAGCTTGCTAGTCCTTTTAGGATGAGAATGCAGACCCCCACAAATATGTATATAATCCCTTATGCATAATTCCAATATCCAGAAAGCTCTAAAAACTAAGAATTTTCCATACGCTTTCTGTCAAAACTCAGATGACATTAAAACTTGAACTGATGCGAAGCTATATTAGCTTGCATTTATCCACTTAGTGTGAATACTCTTGTTTTGCTCAGAAATACTACTGTGTGTAACTAAGGGTGCTGCAACAGACCATGGGGGTATTACATAACACACAGAGAAAGCATCTCTAAAATTTGAAAAATTCTGAATTCTGAAACTCATCTAGTCAAGGTTTTATACCTTCTATAGACTTGTATTCCAAAGTATTTTAAAAACAATTTCTAAGAATGATTAGTTCAGAGGTACTTAATCTTCAGGATCTCACAAGACAGTAAATTTTCAAAAATATTTTGAAGGCAACATAGAGTTACAATTTTAAAAAAGATTTTATTCATTTATATGAGAGAGAGAGTGAGCGAGAGAGAAAGAGACAGCACATGAGTGGGGGTAGGAAGGGGATGGGGAAGAACAGAGGGAGAGGGAAAAGTAGACTCCCCACTCAGCCGGGAGCCTGATTGTGATTCAATGGGATTCCGGGATCATGACCTGAACCAAAGGCAGATACTTAACCCGCTGAGACACCCAGGTCCCCCTAGAGTTACAATTTTTAAAAACTAAGTAAGGATAACAAAAATATCCTTATCAATATCACTTTAATTTTTTTTCAATTTTTATTTATTTATGATAGAGAGAGAGAGAGAGGCAGAGACATAGGCAGAGGGATAAGCAGGCTCCATGCACCGGGAGCCCGATGTGGGATTCGATCCCGGGTTTTCAGGATTGCGCCCTGGGCCAAAGGCAGGCGCCAAACGGCTGCGCCACCCAGGGATCCCTCAATATCACTTTATAAAAGGGTATTTTCAACACCAGAAAACACAAGAAGACCTTAATTCAATGCAAAAGACAGTTCTTTAAATTGAATAAATTTAACTTTACAAAAAACACTATAGTCCTAATTTTTCTTATTTCACCACAGGCTGGTGAAAATTCATTGGAGACCAGCACCTTTCTGGCCAGAGGCATAGAGCTCAGTTGGCTACAAAAAAATTGCTTCAGGAAATGATTAAAAAATGCAGTCCCTCAGGATCCCTGGGTGGCGGCAGCGGTTTAGCGCCTGCCTTTGGCCCAAGGCGCGATCCTGGAGACCCGGGATTGAATCCCACGTCGGGCTCCCGGTGCATGGAGCCTGCTTCTCCCTCTGCCTGTGTCTCTGCCTCTCTCTCTCTCTCTCTGTGTGTGACTATCATAAATAAATAAAAATTAAAAAAAAAATGCAGTCCCTGAGGCTCCATCCTAGGGGAAGGTCTCGGGGTGGGCCATACCTATATCATGTTTTAGAAAGCTTGTGGGTTGTCTCTGATGTACAGCCAAGCTTCAGAACCACTGGTCTAGTCTATAGGATCTAGTTCCACCTTTTTTATTTCCCTCTCGTCAATTCTTTTCTGAGGGAGTAAGAGGAGCAAAACTGCTTCCATGTAGGGAATCTGACCAACCCACTGTCTTTTATATGTTATTCCTCCTACAGTCAATGTTAGACCAGTTCATCAACTTGCAAACTGAGGTTGTTAGCAGTGGAACAACTGAAATTAGGTGGTAGAAAAGCCTGCTGAAGCAAAACTCCTCCATGAAAAGGTTGGCTTCCTGAGTTTCTTTCTCTCAACTCAAAGATTCTATATGATGCCTAAATTCAGCACAGGTATACTTGTCTTTGCCAGAAAAAAAAATAATTTAAAAAATGTATGTGTGTATGAATATATATTTAAACATATATGCATGTGTGTATATCTATCTAATTCTTCATAGCTGTCTTCTGTGTCTAGCTGCTAATAAGCCAGGTCTATGATTTTGACTTTCATTTTTCATTTTTAGAGGGATTACAAAAATTACTAGTATTACCTCAAACAATATAATGACAAATCATGAAAACAACGGAAAATCCACAGTATACCTGATGTCTAATGCAGCAGGCTACATTCTCCAACATTCCAATAAGATAAAAATTAATTCCAAAAATTTCCTTTTTTGGCAAAAAAAATTATCTTATTCTCTTGTTACTGTTTTTAAAAAATCTTAAGAATACACATAGCTAATACCTTTTAAAACAACAAAACTTTCAATAAGCATTCAAACATCTGTCCCAGGGATGCCTAGGTGGCTCAGTGGTTGAGCATCTGCCTTCGGCTCAGCGTGATCCTGGGGTCCTGGGATAGAGTCCTGCATCGGGCTCCCCACAGGGGGCATGCTTCTCTCTCTGCCTATGTTTCTGCCTCTCTCTGTCTCTCATAAATAAATAAATAAAATCTTAAAACAAAAACAAAAACCTGTCCCAACTAAAAAAATTAGTGGAACCTTCTAGAGCAAGGTTAAATGGCCAGTGACAGGGGAGACAAAAAGGACATATAAATAACTCCTATTCTCATGGGGTTAATCACTAAATCCTATTTCAACAGAATCCCTTCACCTCTAAGCTTTGCAGATGAAACAGCTTCTCTCATTTGATTTGACTTCCAATTATGAAACAAGAATTGTTTATGTCACTGTGTATTGCTGATTACCTGAATTCAACACCATGCTGGCAGCAAAGGAGGTAAATCTTTCATGATTTGCTCCATAACCGGTTTACTTCCTATCCTCCTAGACCAAATTCAGCCTTCTTCTAAAGCCAGAATTCTAGTATTTAATTAATATATAGCAGTGGTTCCCAAAATTTATTCCCAGGCCCAGCAGCATCCTCATTACTTGGGAACTTGCTAGAAATGCAAATTCACAGTCCCACCCCAGACCTATTGAATCAGAAACTCTAGGTGGGGCCCAGCAATCTGTGTCATAATAAGCCCTCCAGCTGATTCAGAAACACTCAACTTTGAGAACCACTGATAAACAATAAGGAAAAAAATGTGATTCCTTCTGTTGGTCCAAAGCCAGGGGTGCTGTATATTCTATCTTCATATGAAATAAAGACATCCAATTAAAAGACAATCTCCTTAAAACTCCTATCCTCAATCCAATGTGTTTTATTTTTGTGAGCTAAATAAGAAAACAAGCTGCGTTCTGAGATTTAGTAAAAAATGTACACTTAACAAGCATCAGTTCCCTTCTAGCTTGATTTCACATGATACCATTTATATCTTCTTACATCTAAAGTTCCAAAAAAGAACCTTCATAATGTAAGCTTCGGACACTTCAGGAATTGTATAATAAAACATCAACTAGGTCTGAATATATCAAGCTTATTAGAGAAGAAAAGTGGAATTATTTTCTACATCTCAGAACTGTATTCAATAGGGAATTAGAGATTTCTTTTCACCTTTATACTTCCAAGTTAACATAATTAAATCAGAACACTCTATTATTTAAAAGTTCTAGCTAGGCAAAGTTTCACTGCACTACTTTTTGCTTTGGTGGGGATAAAACAGAGCCCTGGGAGGCCCATTTTGTGTATCTGCAAGGCTGCAGAACAAAACAGTCACATCTGTTCAATGCTGAAACAAAGGATGTGTAAACCCTCAGCACTTGCCTAGGTAATAAAAAGACACCAAGAACACCACCATCAAACAAAAGCAATTACATATTGTTCTACTCATGTTTATACTAAAATCACTATGTTAAAACTTTACTTCCCCTAGTATTATTGCATTTTAAAGGAGGGCAAGACCAGCCTCCAGTTCAGGAAGCACCACCTTTCAAAAAGCAGATAGTTCCCATGCAACTGTTTCAGAGCACAAGACAGCCTCCTAATGATTAGTTTACAAGTAGCTCAATACACTAAACGGAACAAAAATAGCACCAAAGATAAACCACAGACCAATTTCCATGCTATAGATATACACTTTCAAATAAGACATGAGCAAAAAAGTCAAGCAACTTATTTAAAAATAAAACCATAACACTGATCACCAAAGTTCAGCCCAGAAATGCAAGGATAGTCTGAAATTGTGAAATATAAAATGTATTTTTTTATATTAACAGGTAAAAGGGGAAAAAAAACCTAAACGAGTATCTCAGCAGTTCCCAGGATACATATATTATGATTCTACCTTTAAAAATGTTTCTATACAAAAAATATATATAAAAAAATAAAATAATAAAATAAAGTAAAATGAGAAGTAAAAAAAAAAAACTTTTAAGTAGTGAACTTTTTACTTTATGTGTTAAATATTTCTGTATTTTTTTTATCATTTTATAGGTGCTACCTTATTAAATGGGTATTATTTTACAGTCAGAAACAAAATCAGTTTAAATAAGATGCCCACACAGCTAGTAAGTGGCATAGTGAAACTTAGGGAAGCTGGTTTCACTGTCTCTAAATCTTGAACTGTTAGGATCATACTGTTAAACTGATAAACGCCATTAAATTACAATATTAATGCGTCAAAAAAAATGTTTCTATATATAAAAAAAGTCTAAAAAGCAAAAAACCAGAATGTTTTGGGTAGCAAAATTACAGATTTTTCTTTATATTTTATTTTCTAATTATTATAAAGAAGAATGTGGCTTCTTTTATAATTAGGGAGAAATGTTTTCATGTATACATATTTAATTCTCTTTCTTATTTTCCTCATGTATGTACATCACATGCAGACTACAGGGCTGGAATTACTGCCTCTTGAGGTTCATCAGCTCACTTCTAAGATGTGCAGTGACAAACTGCCCTATCTTCATTATTTTTAAAGGTCCTCCAATAGCAACACAGAAAAAACATAATTAGGTAAGTTAAAAAATATGAAAAGTGTGATTACAATTGAAAATAATATGTACTCACTAAAAAATACTACAAGTGAACATGAAAAAGAAAGCAGCTACTGAAGCCATGGGGCGATCATTTGGAAATGTTGTTTTCGGTTGTTTCGCTGTGTTCAAAGTATTTTTTATTTTTATTTTTATTTTTTTAATTATTTATTTATTTATGATAGTCACACAGAGAGAGAGAGAGAGGCAGAGACACAGGCAGAGGGAGAAGCAGGCTCCATGCACCGGGAGCCCGACGCGGGATTCAATCCCAGGTCTCCAGGATTGCGCCCTGGGCCAAAGGCAGGCGCCAAACCGCTGCGCCACTCAGGGATCCCCAAAGTATTTTTTAAACATACAAAATTGAGTAAAAAGGAAAAAAAGCCCTGCCAAACCCTTGCAGGGGCCACTCTTCCAATCTTTGCTACTGTTGTTATGTATTCACCTGACATCAAAAGATGGGCAGCTCCTCAGACCCTTTCTTCTTCCTTAAAACCCTACTTCAAATCATGTATTCATATATTTTTTAAAGATTTTATTTACTTATTCATGAGAGACACAGAGACAGAGAAGTGGCCCCCTGCGGGGAGACTAGGGACTCATCCCAGCACCCCAGGATCACGCCCTGAGCCGAAGACAGATGCTCATCCACTGAGCCACCTAGGTCTCCCCATTCACATATTTCTTGAAAATGTAACACAAACTCATGATTTGAAAAATGTTTTAAATATATATAAAGGCATATGGTGAAATCCTATCTCCACTCCTATTTCTTCCATTGGTATCTTATATTATCATTTCAGAATTTCTTTTTGTAACTATAAGCAAATATAAATAAATGTATATTCTTATTCCACCCTTCTTTCTCTCTCAGCACAAAAAGTAACCTACTAAATAGATGGCTGCGTGCTGTGCCCCCTATTTATTTATTTATTTATTTATTTATTTATTTATTTATTGTGCCCCCTTTTTTACAACTATCCAATATTCCATGGTTTGCTTGCACAATTTACTTAACAAGTTCCCTGCTGACAAACACCAGGGTCATCCCTATCATGCTATTAGAAACAATAATGCCAAGCATAACCACATGCATACATCAAATTCATTTCTGAGTGTGCCTTTGATGAAGCTTCTGGAATGGTTCAAGATACTAGATGATTACAAGTTCACGAACACATTCATCAGGCTCAGAAGTTACCCCTTTTCTAGTTCTCATTATATACAGCATTATGTAGCAAAAGATGGAATGATTCCACTAAATCAAGCAATTGTACTCTTAGGGGATTCATCTCATAAAAATAAAATGACTAAAACACGCAGATGAACCCATTTCCATAAAAAATGATGAATGTACATAAAAAGTATAAAATATACCCATCAAAATGTGAACCACTGCCTTAGTTTGGTGGATCTATGGAATGCTTTGTAGCCCCCCCCCCTTTTTTGCCTATCAATGCTTTTTAATTTTATAAAAGTAATATACTATTTCTGTAATATAAAATTAAAAGCTATAAATAAAATGTTAATTCAAATTGAGCTGGATATATTTCTTTGGTCTGTCTTATATTTATACAGTGAGTGCTTCAGAGTTCCTAAAGTATGTTTATGTGCATCATTTAATTCTATACTATGTATTTTCATTCTATCAAAATGGAAAGGGAAACAGATGGTTAGGCAGTTGTGCTCAAGGTCATTCAAATAGTAAGCCTGGCAGAGACAAATTTCAAACCTAGATCTTCTGCTGCAAAATCAGTGCACTACCAAAACCATAACTGTTGCTTCCTTAACTTTAATAATACTTTCGGAGTTAGTTACATAATTAGAATTTGATGGATGAATGAAAATTATACAGTATAAGGCCTCAGTCCTTAAAGCTCATATAATCAGATCTTCTTAAAGGGAGAATGCTAGCATACAACTCCCAAAACTCCAGAGTTAGGAGAGGGTGTGGGTGCTTCTACAAAAATCACCTAACTGGCAAAGTTAATGTCTAATATGACCCAAAATGAATGTATAATAAAAGCAATATCCTCTAAAGTTAGAAGATTCTCACTCTCAAAACAACCTTTGTCTCTGAATAAGCCATATTTTCAAGGGGGTAATTATAAAATATATTTTTTTAGGTTTGGGACTTATAGACCAAGATGGTAATAAGTTAACTAGAGTATATTCTTTCTCTCCAGTGTCTCTCCTTTCCTATAAAATTATACAGGTTATTTTATAACACATATGGAGACCACTGATAAACCTTGGTTTGTTAAGGTGTATTTGTTTAAAGAGGAGCAGATAAATGGTGCTGGGAAAATTGGACAGCCACATGCAGAAGAATGAAACTAGACCATTCTCTTACACCATACACAAATATAAACTCAAAATGGATGAAAGATCTAAATGTGAGACAAGATTCCATCAAAATCCTAGAGGAGAACACAGGCAACACCCTTTTTGAACTTGGCCACAGTAACTTCTTGCAAGATACATCCATGAAAGCAAGAGAAACAAAAGCAAAAATGAACTATTGGGACTTCATCAAGATAAGAAGCTTTTGCAAAGCAAAGGAAACAGTCAACAAAACTAAAAGACAACCTACAGAATGGGAGAAGATATTTGCAAATGACCTATCAGATAAAGGGCTAGTATCCAAGATCTATAAAGAACTTCTTAAACTCAACAGCAAAGAAACAAACAATCCAATCATGAAATGGGCAAAAGACATGAAGAGAAATCTCACAGAGGAAGACACAGACACGGCCAACAAGCACATGAGAAAATGTTCCGCATCACTTGCCATCAGGGAAATACAAATCAAAACCACAAAGAGATACCACCTCACCCCAGGGAGAATGGGGAAAATCAACAAGGCAGGAAACCACAAATGTTGGAGAGGATGTGGAGAAAGGGGAACCCTCTTGCACTGTCGGTGGAATTGTGAACTGGTGCAGCCACTCTGGAAAACTGTGTGGAGGTTCCTCAAAGAGTTAAAAATAGATTTGCCCTATGACCCAGCAATTGCACTGCTGGGGATTTACCCCAAAGATACAGATGCAGTGAAACGCCAGGACACCTGCACCCCGATGTTTCTAGCAGCAATGTCCACAATGGCCAAACTGTGGAAGGAGCCTCGGTGTCCATCAAAAGATGAATGGATAAAGAAGCTGTGGTCTATGTAAACAATGGAATATTACTCAGCCATTAGAAACGACGAATACCCACCATTTGCTTCGACGTGGATGGAACTGGAGGGTATTATGCTGAGTGAAATAAGTCAATCAGAGAAGGACAAACATTATATGGTCTCATTCATTTGGGGAATATAAAAAATAGTGAAAGGGAATAAAGGGAAAAGGAGAAAAAAATGAGTGGGAAATATCAGAAAAGGAGACAGAACATGAGAGACTCCTAACTCTGGGAAACGAACAAGGGGTGGTAGAAAGGGAGGTGGGCGGGGGGTGGGGGTGACTGGGTGACCGGCACTGAGGGGGGCACTTGATGGGATGAGCACTGGGTGTTATTCTATATGTTGGCAAACTGAACACCAATAAAAAATAAATTAAAAAAATAAAAAATAAAGAGGAGCAGAGAGAGAGAGGGAGAGAGAAAATCTTAAGCAGGCTCCACGCCCAGCAAGGAGCCTGATGCAGAGCTCAATTTCACAATCCTGAGATCATGCATGACCTGAGCTGATATCAAAAATTGGATGCCTAACAGATTGAGCCACCCAGGTGCTCCAAAGTATATTTAATTCATCATTCCTTAAACTATGTCTCATATAATCCTGTTCCAAAAGATAATTAGATATATTGCAGAGGGGTGGAAAGGAAAAGTCATGGTTAAATACAATGCACCCCTTCTGGAGATCCACAAATCACAGTAAACATTAATATAATAAAGGCTCTAGAGAAGTCTTACATCATAGAAACCTTTGTTTAACCCAGCTTATTTTGACACAAAATTCTTCTACGACAGCCTAACTATTTGCATCATATGTTTAGACTAACTGCCCGGATAAAAGTAATTATTAACTGAACACCCACAATAGATACAGTAAAAATAGATAGTTCTTAAATTTTTCCTAACACAAAAATACTAATTCTTTTAGAAGTTCCTATGTTCAGTCTAGTGAACTCCTACCTCTTTACACACCAAAGCCTTGCTCAAATATTATCTCATTATCTCACCCAGTGCTCTCTATATTACTAACTATTCCTTTTTTCCTGGTTTTCTATAAAACCAGCATTTAGTTATAACTCTATTATCTCACTTAACACAGGATAAATCAGTTCATCCATCTGTCTCCTTGCTAGATGGTGAGCTCTTTGAGAGTAAGTTGGATTATATTTTCAGCACCTTGAAACAGTGTAGGGCACATATGAGCCTCACAATGAAGAAGTAAACAAAGTCACTACGTTATAACAGTTCCCCAGAATTCAATTCTTGTATTTCTGAACTGTTAGTGATACCTTGCCATCAGCTTGAGAACATTATGCTTTCTCCCTAAAACTTGCATCCACTATGGAACAGCAGTGGTCAGAGTTAACTCAGTTGTGGCAAGCCCTCTCGCCAAGCCTATTCACAGTTTTTTCCTTAGGTGATTTTTGTTTGTTTATGTCTCTGTGCCTTTGCACCTGCTGATCCCTGCTTGGAATGCTGTCTCAAAGTTCTATGCACCTGGAAAACATTCCTATGAGTCAGGTTAATGGAGAGAGGCTTAAAAGGAAGAGTTTAAGCACAGAGTTAAACAGAAATGTCCTAAAAGTCAATATGCTAGGGGATGTGAAGTGGGAGAGGGCACACCAGGTTTTACTTTGGTCAATTTATCATTCCAACCTGGACCTCTCCCCTGAGCTGTTAACTGTTTCTTTTTCTCAAATATAATATCAGGAAGGACAAGAGCTTAATCTATTTGTTCACCAGAGTCTAAAATAAAGCCTTGGTTACAGTAAGCGCTTAATAAATATTTGTTGAATAAGTGAACAAATTCTCAAAGAAGCTAAAAGAACATTCTACAGTGGGCTGCAAAAAGGGCTATCATGAAATAGACACCAGAGGTCATTTACAAGTACAGCTGATCCTCACTTTTTTATGGATCCTGTATTTGTGAATTCTCCTACTTGCTAAAATATTTTTGTAACCACAAAACCAACCCTCACGGTTGCTTTCTCTGTCGTCCACAGACATGCACAAGGTGCAAAAGTGGAGTCACCCCTCAAACAGATTCCCAGCTAAGGTAGAACAAGGTAGTGCTCTGCATTTGTGTTTCCAGTCTCATACAAGGATGACTAAAAGACACGGATGGCAGGGGGCAGTGGAGTATAGCACAAGAAGCTCTGGCTTAGGGGCCAGTCAGAGTTTGAATCCTAACTCAGGCACTTGTTCGAAGGTGGGCTCAGAGAAATCACTTAACACTTCTGAACCTCATTTTCTCTTTTGAAATAAAATAAAATTTACCAGGATGAACTGTATTTATATAAGATTATAACCTACGTAAGATATATACATGTACATATTTTCCCTAGGAGCATTGGTTCAGTATTTGCTAATTTAGTGCTCTAGGTGGCTTTATAGACCAAAATTACTGCAAATAATGAGAATTAAAGATAATTATTTATAATGAAATAACGGAAAGATATAGAAAACAATTATTTGGATGGAGTGCAGGCCAGTGTCAAGCTTCAGGAGATTTTGAAATAGAATCTCACTAAGCATATAAGGTGTGGAAAAGGCTTTCAAGAAGAGAGAAACAGAACAGAGAGAGACCCAAGTGTGTAAAACAAACAGACAGGTTTAGGAAATGGCGGGAACATGGGGTCACACTGCCTGTCGGTGCCCTACATACACCCTGCACTGCAGAACCTCTCCCTCTGCATTTAATTTTTGGTTTACAGGCCCCTCTCTTTAAACTGTTAGTTCCTTAAAGACAAGATCTCTAGGAAGAAATCATAGTTACAATCTTTTAAATCTGCAAATGAGTTATTACTAAGCACCAATACACCTGAAAAGACTGTAAAAAAAAATACCTTTGGTTTTTCAACCACAGCCTTATGCCAACTCATAATAGCAACTAACTCATAGATTTGCAGTTTTTCCAGAACTTTTCTTTGATGACTGCTAATAATTCTGTAATTAATACTCTTTATTGTTCTCAATACCTGGGCATTTGTTAGAATAGCTTTAAGAGCTTCCTCTTTTTCATGTGATTTATTAACAGGGCTCAAACATATGGTCTATTAATGCAACGTTGCCTCCTCAGAGTAAAGATTCCTCTTAATTCACTCTACTAGACTTATTTCTCTATATACAAGGTACAGTCTTACCATAGCAAAATACAAGGAAAAATACACATGTATTACAAATAAGATAAAACAGTAAGACTTTTTTTTACAAAAACTTGCTAAATTCTGGCCAAAACACACTTTACATATCAAACTCATTGCTTACATTTCACCTCTGTGTACTGAGAAAAATAATTACAATTTATATGAATTCGTGAAACTAAGTACTTTTAGAACCTACAAAGTTTTGTACACGTGTATTTTCTCCTGCACACTCTCATACACACATAGCCTAAGGGGCCCATCACACTTAATCCAATACTTCTATTTCCTCAAAATAAAACCCTTACTGTCCAATATCTAAATTAACATTTTCTTTTTTATTTTTTTATTTTTATTTATTTATGATAGTCACAGAGAGAGAGAGAGAGAGAGAGAGGCAGAGACACAGGCAGAGGGAGAAGCAGGCTCCATGCACCAGGAGCCCGACGTGGGATTCGATCCCGGGTCTCCAGGATCGTGCCCCGGGCCAAAGGCAGGCGCTAAACCGCTGCGCCACCCAGGGATCCCTAAATTAACATTTTCAAAACTCTAAAGTGATAAGCTACTTTTCCCCATAAATTTCTTGGCATAATTTTATTTAGGCACAACACAGTTTGCACGATTATCTAGAACTGACATCATTATGTGGCTAGAACCAACATCATTAAAACACAGACTGATATACTATAAATGTGAATACAAATCCTCTGTGAATGGGGAAAAGAGAATATTGTTTTTAAGTAGTTTTAATGCCGTATTATCCATAGTCTGGGTGTGATCAAATCACATGGTGCTACACAGCTAAAATATGTCATATATTTTATGATAAAGTAAGGTGGACAGGCCCTTACATTGGAAACTCTCTGCTACTCCAGTTAAGCTTTTTAAGGTACAATGAAAAAAGAAAGAAAGGAGGAATAACGAAAACTGCCTACTTAAAATAACAATACATTTTAAATTGCTTGTGGCCAGTAAACCCTTCTCACGTCCATTTTCAGAAACTATCACCCAAACAACTACCGGGACAAAGATTTCGCAGAGGATATTACGACCAAATACCATTTTTAAGGAAGGCGAGAATAGTTCACCATTAACGAAACCGGTTAAAGTTCCCAATCTTGCAAAGCTCCCTGTACTGAGTATTCCGCGTCTCTGGCGTTCACCTTCCAGCTGCTTGGACCGAGCAAGTGGAAAATGTTAGTTTTCATGAGCGATGTGGATGAAATTTAGGGGGTGGGAGGGGCGAGGGACTCACTCGCAGAACAGAAGGCGGCAGAGAAGTGGCCTGGGTTCCTAACTCAAATTAGGTTTCAAGAACCAAAGCCGGAGTAAAGTGGGGAGGAGGAGGGAGTAGACGCAAAGCAAGTAACGCACCGGGGCCCGCGAGTGGGGGAGGGGTGAAAACGCGCACCTCCTCCGCCTCGCCGCCGGGAGGGGGACCGCGGGAGGCGGCGCCCGTCAGTTTGCCTCGCCGTGTGGCACCGGGGTAGTGAGGGGACTCGCAAGCCGGAGGGGTCAGTCCGGAGGAGGCTGAGGGGGCTCCGGGAAACTGAGGGGCGAGGGAGGGGAGAACGGGGCTAAGACCCCCTCACGCCCGCGAGAGGCAGAGGGTAACCCCAGCGGACGCCCCTTCTCTCCGACGGCCACGACCTGGGACCCTCCCCACAGGAGCCCGGACGGGCGCGCGTCGCCCCTCACAGCCCCGACGGCTGCGGAGGAAAGGGAGGCGCAGGGCGCCCCCAGAGCCCGGAGACAGACAGACGCTTCCCGTGGGTCCCCCTCCCTGGCAGCCCGGCTGCCCAAGCCCACCTGGGCTGATCAGAAGCCCTTCCTCCAGATCGTACTCTGCCCCTCCTCCGAGAGCCTCAGCCGTCGCCGCAGAGGTCGCCGTCGCCAGAAGAGTCTCGGCCTCCAATACCAAAGCGTGAGCCACAGCACGGGAGAAGCGCCGCTCGCCACTCGCCAGGTTACCCCTTACAGCACACTGGCTCCTTACTCCGCCCCCGAACCCAAGCCATTGGTTGCTGGGCACCGCCCCACTCGCCTATTGGGCCGGAGATGATGCCGCTCAGTCGCCTAGAAGGGCATGTGTGATGCTTATTGGTCCAGACGGGAGGCAGTTCCCGCCCGCTCCTTCAGAAGTTCCAGCTTCCGATTGGTGTTAACATCTGTCTTTTCGCCGCCTTCGTTCTTTCTCTCAGGGTGGAGCGCCTCCTTTCGGGAGACACCAGCTCTGATTGGTTGAAAGGACACTACGCTAGTCTTGAATGGGCGTAGAGCCGAGGAAGCGTCCAGCCCCCACGTGGGGGAGGAACCCAGGGCGCCGCACCTCGCGGTTTGTTTACACGGGCTCCGGCTGGCGCTTCCTTCTATTGGCTGAGCCCGCGGCCCCTCCCAGCGGGTTGCGCCATTCAACCTCGCCGGGAGGGGCACAGGGGCGGGCCCCAGCGGGATCTCCCCGACTGTCCAGGGCCCCGGGAGGAGCCTTAGAACTAGGCTGGCGCTGGCGCTGCGCTTCACCCTCGGGAAGCTGCGGAGCTGGGCTCCCTGGAGGGGGTCGAAAGCAGCAGAGAGATGTCTCACACTTCTAGAAACAAACCCAAATTCTTGAGTGCTTTTAAATCTCCCCCTTAAACTTAGGGTGTCCCTTTTTTGCTTGCTAGGGACTTTAAATTTTATACCTCAGGAAGCGAGGATTTCTTTACGGAAGTCTTTATACGTCTTTGTCTCTCCCCACCTCTCATGCTGCCTATACACATAACACAAAGTAGAGGTTTAATAAGTGATTACATGATGAGTGGATAAAAATGAAAAGGGCAGTGAAATAAAGTCAGATTAAGTAACAATAATTAAATGTTACATATTTAATATAAATATAAATAATATAATAAAGTTAATATAAATAATGTAACAAAGTTGATACATAAATAAATTCATTCATTCAACAAATATTATTGAGCATATGCTATGACATTGCAGGCTCGGATCTAGGCTCCAGGTGTATGATATGAATAAGACAATGAACATGGAAAAAGTGCTTTCCTTCTAGTGGAAGAGAGTGACAATGAACAAGTACCCAACAAATAATAAAATGTCAAGTTGTGATTGAGGGCTACAAAGAAAAATAAAGCAAGGATTAAAGAATGGTTGAAGGAATGGCTGCTTTAGGTAGAATGGTGAGTTTAAGATCTTTTTGAGGAAACAGC
Source organism: Canis aureus (assembly GCF_053574225.1). NCBI lineage: Eukaryota > Metazoa > Chordata > Mammalia > Carnivora > Canidae > Canis > Canis aureus. The sequence goes on from NC_135622.1 coordinate 13,305,928, forward strand.
GTTGCAAAGAGATGTGAATAATGTGAAGAGCAGGAAAGAGACTGTTAAGCTGGGCCTCTGCTTCGTGTAACACCAGGATCACTAGTCACACTGCTTCATGTATTTCCAATTTGTGTTATTAGGTATAATTTTAGGATTGCTTGCTCTGGTTTTAATTTGATCTCAGTTGGGGCGCCTGGGTGGCTCAGCAATTGAGCATCTGCCTTTGGCTCAGGTTGTGATCCCAGGCTCCTGAGATGGAGTCCCACATCCATCCCTGCAGGGGGCCTGCCTCTCCCTCTGCCTGTGTCTCTTCCTCTCTCTGTGTCTCTCATGAATAAATAAATAAAATATTTTAACAAATAAAAGTAAAAAAATAATAATTTGATCTCAGTTAAATAATGTAAGTGGATCCTACTAGAAGTACTTACCTTCTTCAGGAAAAAAAAAATCCAACTATAAAATAACTTCCCCACCCTCCATTGCTTCTTTTCCTAAAGTTGTCTTCAGCTATTTGGTGAGAGTGTGCTTACAGGATCTCAAAGCTTTGAAAAATAGGGTCCTCAAGTCCATATTGTGTTCTTGCAGAATCAGAAATACTATTATAGGATGTAGGTATACTACAGAATAGCAATGATGTGGGGAAGTACTGGTGGGCTACTATTGTTTCCCTACCTACCAGTGACACTGTCTTGCAACTTCATGACTGGATATCACCAACGACAAAGAGAAAATCTTAAAAGTTGACAGAGAAAAAAGGTATGTTACATTTGCGGGGGCGGGGGCGTGATGGGGGGGAAGATAAGAATTACAGCAGACTTCCTATCAGAAACTATGGAAGCCAAAAGACAATGAATGAGGGAGGTAACCAGGTGGATATCTGATAGTGGTATGCAGAATACATAGGCATCCCAAGCGAGAGGTAGTAAAAAATATCCAGTCACAAAGTTATAGGGGATAGTGTCAGTTGGAGAAAGGAAAACAAGAGGAGTCCACCAATCCTTCCTGCACATCCTGTTTCTGTCATGGATGATAAATCTTCATCTTCAAAGAATATCTCTAATTTTTATTGTGGTAAAATACACATGATATAAGTTTTACTATTTTTTTTTTACCATTTTTAAGTGTACAGTTCATAAGTATATTCATTGTTGTGCAATCAGCACTACTAACCATCTCCAGAATGTTTTCATCATCCTAACTGAAATTTTATACTCAGTAAACAATAACTTCCTATCTTCCCTTCCCGTACCCTCTGGAAATCACCATTTGACTTTGTGTCTCTGTGAATTTGATGATTATAGGTACCTCATTTAAGCAGAATCATATAATATTTGTGCTTTTGTGACTGGCTTATTGCATTAGGCATAATATCTTTAAGGTTCATCCATGTTGTAACATATATCAAACTTTCACTATCTTTTATTTTTTATTTTTTAAAATTTTTATTTATTTATGATGGGCACACAGTGAGAGAGAGAGAGGCAGAGACACAGGCACAGGGAGAAGCAGGCTCCATGCACCGGGAGCCTGATGTGGGATTCGATCCCAGGTCTCCAGGATCGTGCCCTGGGCCAAAGGCAGGCGCTAAACTGCTGCGCCACCCAGGGATCCCTCACTCTCTTTTAAAGCTAAATAGTATTCCATTGTATATACATACCATCTTTTGTTTATCCATTCATCCATCAATGAAATTTGACTTTTGTGAATAATGCTGCTATAAACACTGGTGTACAAGTATCTATTCAAGTCCCTGATTTCAATTCTTTTGAGTTTATACTCAGAAGCAGAATTGCTGGATCATATGGTAATTCTAGGTTTAAGTTCTTGTGGAACTTCCATACTATTTCCCACAGCAGCTATACTATTTTACATTCCCACCAACAGTACGTAAGGCTTCCAATTTCTCCACATCCTCACCAACACTTGTTATTTTCTGCTTGGGGTTTGTTTGGGTTTTGTTTTTTTTTTATAATACTTATTCTAAGGAGTGCGAAGTAGTATCTTCTATTTTTGGTTTGCACTGTTCTAATTATTGGTAATGCTGAGCATCTTTTCATGTGCTTTTCGGATTTGTTGGAGAAATGTCTATACCAGTCCTTTGCATATTTTTAACAGTATTGTTTTTGAGTTTTAGAAGTTCTGTACATACTCTGGATATTAATCCCTTATTAGATATAGGATTTGTAAACATTTTCTTCCATTCTGTGGGTTGCCTTTTTTCCCTCTGTTGATAGTATCCTTTGATGCTCAGAGAGTATTTCTCACTCTGCTAGGTCTGGATGACCAATTGGGTAGTTAAAAACCAGGGATCTACTATTAATTAAAGAGGAGAACAGAGGGGTACCTGACTAGCTCAGTCAGTAGAGCATATGACTCTTGATCTTGGGCTTGTAAATTTGAGCCCCATGTCGGGTGTAGAGATTACTTTAAAATATTTATTTTTAAAGGAGAATGAGTATAAAGGTCACAGAAGATAAAGCTGGAAGATAAAGTTGAGGAAATGTCCCATAAAGCAAAACAAAGGCAGCCCGGGAGGGCTCCCCGGTTTAGCGCCACCTTTGGCATAGGGCTGCTCCTGGGGACCCGGGATTGAGTCCCACATCGGGCTCTCTGCATGGAGCCTGTTTCTCCCTCTGGCTGTGTCTCTGCCTCTCTCTCTCTCCTCTCTGTGTCTCTCATGAATAAATGAATACAATCTTTTTTTTTTTTTTTAAAGGCAAAACAAAAGTAAATTTGATGGAAAATAGGAGACAAAGTGTGAGATAGGTTCCAGAAGTAGAGAAGAGAGGCAAGGATATGAATTAAATGATACCAAAAATATGTATCATAACTGAATTAACCTGAGTCCTTTAATTGAAAGAACTCAAGTGCCCCAAACTTTAAATTAAAAAGGTTCACATCAGTAGGAACACTTGTTAAATTTTCACTATGTGCTACGCACTGTTTTAAGTTCTTAACATGTATTAACCCATTTAATCTTCAAAACAATAGGAGTACTGTTATTATCCCCATTTATAAACAGATATACTGAAGTAAAAAAGATTATGTAATTTACCCAAATCATTCAGCTCGTTAGTGGGGCAGCTTCGTTGTGGTCCCTCTTCAGATGATAATGGATTTGGATGTCATTACTAATGGATGCCACACATGTACCAAGAGGGCATTAAGAGATTTGTTGTGTATATAATGAGGTCTTTTATGCCTCAGGCTCCCACGTAGGGCAGACTATGTCCTGAGAAAGTCAGGAGGGCAACTGACTTTGACTTTAATTGTGGTTAGAGAGTAGTACTGTGGTAAGGGTTTTCATGTACAGGTTGGTGGCTTGCATGGCTTGAACTTCCCAAAGGAGGAAGCACGGGGCTAATTGCTTTGCCCACTATGGGGGCAAGAGAAGAAAGAAGGGTGGGGATCACAAATTATAATCAGTCAAATGTAAAGAATGGAGACAGGTTCTCTATTACAAGTCAAATTCGGGACACCTGGATGGCTCAGTAGTTGAGCATCTGCCTTCTGCTCAGGACACGATCCCAGGGTCTTGGAATAGAGTCCCACATCGGGCTCCCTGAGAGGAGCCTGCTTCTCTCTCTGCGTATGTCTCTGCCTTTCTCTGTGTGTCTCTCATGAGTAAATAAATAAAATCTTTTTTTAAAAAGGTCAAATTCAAGTCAAAGCATTTTCAAAGCAGTAAGGATAAGGAGATGATCCTGAAAGTTTCCAGAGAGCAATAGGTCACACATAAAATTAGGAATAAGAAACTCAGACTTCCCATAGGTAACACAGGAAGACAGAGCAATGGAGCAATACCTTCAAAATTCAAGAGAAACTGTTTCTAACCTGGCCCAGATGGTTTAAAAACAACAGAAATCTATTGTTTGCAGCTCTGATGGCTGGGAAGTCCAAGATCAAGGTACCAGCAGATTCAGTGTCTGGTGAAAGCCATCTTCCTGGTTCACAGCTGGCAGTCTTTCCACTATAACCTCACAGGGTAGAAGGGGTGAGGTATCTCCCTAGGGCCTCCTTCATAATGGCACTAATCTCATTCATGAGGTCTTGTTCCTCATGACCTCCCAAAAGCCCCACCTTCAAGTACCATCACATTGGGGATTAAGTATCAACAAGAATTTTGGGGGGACACAGACATTTGGTCTATGGCACTAGAAGCTACACCCAGCCATACCATCAATTAAGTGTGAGGGTGGAATAAAAACATTTTCACACAATCAACTTCTCAACAAATTTACCTCTCAGTTATCCTTTATGAGGGGCTATTGGAGGATGTGTACCATCAAAATTAGAAAGTAAATCAAGAAAGAGAGGGACACAATTCTATCCCAGTTAAGCTGGGGGTAAAAAAAAAAAAAAGTGAAAGAGGAAGCCACAGAATTAAGGAAAGCAGTTCTAACAAAAGAGAAGAATGAAGGGAATCCCCAGAGTAATAATTATGTTACCTGTATATATGGCCATGTTGACAGGCAATTTTACAGCTGGGAGTTAGGGATAAATCACAGAAGCCTTGAAATTGTAAGCACCAGGAAAAGACAAAAGAAGAGGTACATGGTCATACTACTCTTGGTGGATTAGCTACAAAAATAAGAGCAAATATAACTGTATGCTAGGTGCTGATCTAAATGTTTTACCCTTATTAACTCATTTAATCCTCACAGCAATGCATTTTGTAGATAAGAAATCTTCCACAAAGAGGTCACACAGTGTATTAGTTTCCTCTTGTTACTTCAACAAATACCACAAACTTAAATGCACCAAACAACACAAACTTATGATCTTACAGTCCTGGAGGCCAGAAGTCCAAAATAAGTTTCAATGAGCTAAAGTCAAGGTGTCTGTCTGCAGACCCGCATCCATCTGGAGGCTCTCAGGGAAAATATACATCCTTGCCTTTCTAGAGGTCACCCACATTCTTTGATTTGTGGGCCTCCTCCATCTTCAAAGCAAGCAACCCAGCATCTTCTCTCACTCTGACATCTGCTTCTGTCCTTCCATCTTCTCTCTCAGACTGATTTTCCTGCCCTCCTGAGAGAACTCTGGTGATTACTTTGGGCCCACCTGGTAGTCCAAGACAATTTCTCCACTTCAAAATCCTTAACTTAGTCACTTCTACAAAGTCCCCTTTACTATGTAAGGTAACATATCCATAGATTCTAGAGATTAGGGTGTGGGCATCTTTAAGGAGACATTATTCAGCTTAGTACACATAGCTAATGGTGGCTCTGAATTCTTACTCTCTGAATTCTTACTCTCAAGCATTGTGCTCTGCTGCTTCTATGACAATATTTATATGTCATCACAGTAACACTAAATAATGGATTTAACAAAATTTGGGATGTAAACACATTGGGAGGGTAAGGAAAAAGAAAGTATGTAGGGAGTAGCATAATCAAACTAATTACCCATATTTCACAGCAGAAAAGTGATAGACTAGTCTAGAAAAATTCTAAGAATAAGCATATAACCAAATTATTAATATGTGAGGATATACATTAAAGAAAGAGGTACACATACATACACACAAAATCAGTAAAAATGTTGAAAAAGGTTGCTGCAAGGACCAAGGAGGGGACTGCTGATTTTTTTTTTTTTAAAGCTTGGTTTAAAAAAAAAGGGTATGATAAAACCAATTGATTTTGTAAAACACATGTAGGAAAAAACAAAACAAAAGATGTGTAGTCATGGCTTTGATTAAAGACATTTAATTAGGAATTAGGGGCACCTGGGTGGCTCAGTCAGCTAAGTGTCTTCCTTCAGCTTAGGTCATGATCCCAGGGTCCCAGGATCAAGCCTCACATCCAGACTCCCTGCTTCATAGGGAGCCTGCTTCTCCCTATCCTTCCTGCTTGTGCTCTCTTGGTCACTATTTCTGTCTGTCTGTCTGTCTGTCTCTCTCAAATAAATAAAATATTTTTAAAAACCATAAAGGCATTTAATTAGAAAACACTAAGGTGTGAATATGGGACCCAGCTGGTGGAGTTTCTATTTGCAGTGTCCTCCCTGCTGATCTCCACTCTCATGTTCCCCAGCTCCCTGACCTTGTCTCAGGATCTTGTTACTTGCCTCTGGCTCCTTGCATGATGACTAGACTGGCTAAGCTCCTCAGTGTTGGCACCCATCCTTGGACACAGCTTTGGTATTTGTCCTCCAGTCTGGGAATCTAAAACTCTGATGTCAGAAGGGGGCCAGACAAGGACTAAAGCCAGATGAGTCCGATTAGGCTTTGGTGGGTTCCGGGCATAGTATGTGGGCAGAGCACCTCCTTCCCATGTTTAAATGGCCTGGAGCCAGAAAGCAGAAATCAGAATCAGAGGCAAAAGTAGAGACTATACACCGGCGAGGTCGTCCTCAGGACAATGCAGAATAGGAGCCAGGTTGTAAAGCCAATGTGGAACATGGGTGAAGGAATGAAAGTTTCTTCTAACAACAAGGAGTGACAGGGGGAACTGAGGCACTGGAGTGGGCCTTGACTAGGGATGACATAATAAGTGGGTCCTCACTGACGAATACATTGGCTGTGGAGGTACAGAGAGGGGCCAATATGGAAAATGTCTGATTAGAGTTTGGGTCAGAAACACACAAGGAAGCACTGGAAGGATGCAGTAAATCCTCGGGATTCCCAGGCACTCCTTGACGTCAGCGTGAGTCTCACATTAGCAGTAATGCACAGGATGTCAACTTTGATATTGCACTTTGTAGATCATATTCAGAGCTAGTTACAGCTAGCCAAGGAGCATGGTAACAGCATCAGCCTGAGCACATGCTCCCTGAACTTCAGGGAAAGAGTGTCTAGCTGGCAGTTTTGGCTGTCTAGAGTGTATGAAGTTGAAAATCCTGAACATTAAAAGAGGAGCTGGCCTGGTGTGAATAGAACTTTTCTGCATGTGGCAGCTGCCAACAGGCTGATGGGGTGGATCCCCTACCCTCAGATGTGTGGAGCCCTTAGGAAACAGTGCCTAAAAGCTGATTTTAGGCTGGAATTCCCATTCCCTTGATAATATTGGCCCTGCACTGGGATCATCTTCTGTGAGAGATGGGCACAGGTTAAAGTACCAAACCCAATGTTCATCAGGGATATAGTTGCCTCTGTACTTTTGTTGTAAGCTAAGCGTCTAGAGACAATAAAACGCCAGACAGGCTGAGATCAGGTTAGATAAACAAAGCCTACTGCCTCTGGATTGTAAAGCAACTTCCAGGGATCTAACAAATCACCTTGCCTTCTGAACAGTCAAATGTGGTGCTTTCAGAGTGTGATGAAAGGAGTAAATGAGCATTCGGAATATTTAATGCCCCCGGGTATGGTGATGAGCTCTATTGAGGCCTCAGTAATCCTGGTAGGAGTTCTTTACAAAGGTCACTGGGGTCTCACTGGGGTACTCGTGTTGTGGTTAGTGAGAAGAGCTTTAGCTTCAGGCTAGAAGAGGGAATGCAGCTGCTTGGCAAGAACTCAGGTGAGCACCTGTTCATCTGCACATTCGTGATAACAGGGGAGCTCCTCAGCTTCTCTGTAGGTGGTGTACATCTGGCTCTAGTGGCCCAAGCAACACTGGTGGATGGCAGGCATGAATCCTTCAAGGGATGCTTTGCGTGTTGGCCCCCTGTCTGGTAAGGCCAAGGAACTCAAATAGTGTAGGCAGCATGGGACTAATAGCAGACGGTTCTGAACATTTTGCTCCTAAGAACAGCTAGAACAAAGTGGTCTTCTGGGTCACTGTCCCTCCTTCCATTCAACCTCAGCAAGGTTGCTTCCTTTCTTTTCTCCAACTATTTAAAGAAGAGTAGGTTCAGTTAATTGCAGTCTTTGTTTTCCTTAGTCAAGTATGCAAGTGGTATGTGATAGTCTACTATTGTCCACACCTCTCTACAGAGTGTGTAACTTATCCTCTAAAGAAACATTGGAGCAAATATTCTTTAAGCATTGATTTAACGGGGCATCAAATCATTAGCTTCCCTGCGCACCTGTGTGTCCTGAACTGGCCCTTTTCTCTACCTACCCTAAGAAGGAAGACCCTATGCAAGTACAACTGGAATGCAGAAAAACTCTTCTTGTAGTTGAGGTCCTGGAGTACACCAAACCTATTGTTCAATGAAGCATTAATCTGAAAATGCCAGATGGAGAGATAGGAGCAGCTAAGGCCATGGAAGAGTGGTCAGCCACAGCTAAGATAGGGCATGATAAACCTACTTGGTGCTTAGAATCCCTCTCTACCCCACTCACCATGGGCTAAATGCAAAAATGTCCCATCCCACTAGATGGGAAGCCTGGAAGACCTCCAAGGCATAGCTTGGCCAATGTTGGCACCAGTTTGGTAAAGCAGGGTAGAAACAGCTAAGGAACAGATTCGGAGGAGGATCCAAAAACCATCCAGGAGAGAGCCAAAACCAAGACCGGAGAGGCCAATGGTGTTTGGCTAGAAGAATGGCAAAAAGGAGGTAAAACTAAAAAGTTGGGAGCCAAGTAAAAGAAAGGTGAGGAACAAAGGCAAAAAAAAAAAAAAAGGGGGGGGGGGGAAAGGGCCTAGTCAGGGCTTGTGAAAGGGACTGAGATACACAAAGTTCCTTTGTGTTAAGTTTCAACCTAACACAGCATAGGAGAGGTTATTAGGTAAGAATGTAAGTGATACTAACAGTAATTACTTAATGATAATGGTGATTTCAGTGAGCTCTTAAGTAATAGGCTAAAACAGCTGTAAAATATATTTGGAATAGTTGGGAAAATAAAATGTGTACTAGATATTAGCAAGAGAAGTATTGTTCATTTTGTTAGTATATATTGGTAGTATTGTGGTTAATAAGGAGAATATTCTTAATTTTTTAGAGCTACAAGATAAAATATTTAAGGATGAAATGTCATGATACCTGAAATTAACTTTGAAATAGTTTAGCAATGCACACATATATACACCTAGAAAAAGTCAATATGGCAAAATGTTAACTAGTTTTGGATTCAAGTAATGAGTATACAGCTGTCTGGTGTACTATTCTTTCTAATTTTCTGTTTGTTTATTTTTCTTAACATAACTTAAAAAGAAGAAAACTAGGGCAGCCCAGGAGGCTCAGCAGTTTAGTGCCACCTTCAGCCCAGGGCGTGATCCTGGAGACCCGGGATCGAGTCCCACATCAAGCTCCCTGCGTGGAGCCTGCTTCTCCCTCTGCATGTGTCTCTGCCTCTCTCTCTCTCTCTCTGTATGTCTCTCATGAATAAATAAAACCTTAAAAAAAAAAAGAAGAAAACTAAAGCATTAGCTTTTAAAAATCAGATGAATCAGAAACTAAAATACAGTTATGTAATAAATTGCTGATTATATTAATGGAAATCAAGACTATGTGAATGAAAATGTTATCAATTATCAGTATTGACCAGGGCCATTTGGCCAAAGGTCTTCAATATAGACTCTGTAGATTAAATCTGAGATCAGATTTTTTTATTTGGCTAATAAAATAGTTTCTGAAGCTCTCTAGCAGTTTCCTAGGTTATTTCCTGATTTCAGTATAATCTAAATACTCATTTGCAAATTGATCTACCTCAAAGACATTGGGAGTAATGATTTCTTTCTTCTTTTGAGTGCTTGTATCTGTGATTCTTACCATTTTTTTTTTTTTTTTTGCATAGCATTTTTATGTTGTGACTGCCTGATTTATTCCTCAATAAAACTGCATTCTCTTTAAGGGTCATAATTTAGAATTCTTGATTTTTCTACCCCATATGAACATATCCCCAAAAGTACTTATTTATGGTTGGATTTTAAAGTTGCATGTGCGAATATGTTTGCAGAACCCATAAACTCTACTACTACTACTACACAATTTCTGTTTTGCAAACCATTATTTTTTTATATAGTAGCTAGCATTCTGAAAGCAAATGACCAGATGACCATTCCCAATGACTAGCAGGGTCCCACTACACTATGGGAATCAAAATTCCAAGAATGCCTCCAGTTCCAAATTTACACCTCCTGTAATGGAAAAATCCAGTGCTCACCTCTTCTGCTGAGGTGGTAGTTTCTGATTGCACAATACTGTGTTCCAGTCTCAGGGCCACAGGAGCAAACACTCTTTTGAGAACCTCTCTCTCACTAGAAACACAGACTGTTCATTTAGTAATTAGAGCTGTCAGCACTGCAAGCTGGCAAGAGAGAGAACAGCTTCTGTCTCTGGGCAGGAAGCCTTTGGCAGAGCCCAGACTTTGGGGCCTCGGAAAATACGTAGGACAGTAACTAATTTGTTACTTCCCCAACACTTACTTATTTGCATCTTGTATCCTGGCAAATGACATATGTGTTAATTGCACCTGCATGGGAGAGAGGAAAGTTAGAAAATGTAGGAAGGAAGCACAGGAATGGTCTGTGGGTCTCCAATGGCTTTGATCTAGATGATGCTGCTTCATTCACTCATCCTGCCATCCCTCCATCCAACACCCACCCACTGACCACCTACGCTACACCAGCTGCTGAGCTTCTTGCCGGGGATTCACCAATGAATGTGACATTGTTCTTGTCTTTGAGGGACACACAGGGAGTGGAAAAAAAACAAAATATAAACAAGACCAACAACAAATTTCAGACTCTATGGACCGTAGAGAGAACATACAAATAGGAATGGAATAAACTGTGGGTCTCCAGAGTTTCCACTTGCCTCTTTGCCCTAACGAGCTAAATTTGCTAATCATTTCAGCATACTAATACTTTTCAAGTTCTTCACCTCTTTCTCCCTCTTCCATCATCTGACCAGAAAACTCTGAAATTTCTCAAATTTTTATGGTACATGGTATTTGCACATTTTATTTTGGCCTATAAAATGCATTGAACCTGTGATAGCTACTTAGGTATTGCATTATTCTAAATCTTATCTCCTGGAGATCCCTTAATTAATGCTCATGATTATCTTGCACTTTCACATAGTGGTAAGCATAGTGCCAATTATATAATAGCTATGCAATATACATTTTGAAATGAATAGCTATTTAGTTATGAGAAGGCCTTTCATCTTTCTTTCAGGTGCTTTGTATGAAAAATGAAGAGAATTTCCCTGCCTTCCTTACCCCTTCCTAGAGTTGATAATCAAGTCCTCTGAAGAATGAATAAATTTTGGCTGGATAAGGGTGAATAATTAGCATTCTCCCTTTCACATAGTTTAAGATACAGATGTCAGAGAGGGATCAAGGGTAGTGACCTTGCTAGTCAAGACTCTTTATGTACAGCTGACAGAAACCCAACTCCAAATTGCCTTAAGCAGAAAGGAATTTGTTGGTTCAATTAATTGCCTAGGATTGGTATTAGCTTCAAGCATGGCTCGATCTAGGTGTTCAAACAACGTTATTAGGTCCTATTCCTTATTCCCTCTCTTAGCTCTGCTCTCTTCTGTGGTAGGAAAAAAAGGACACATGAAGCTTTTGACTTTATGATTCTGACAACTTTTAGTTCCAGAAAAAGCTTTGCTCTCCAACCACCATATCTCATGTAGTGACTCTGATTATCTGTGATTGTGTCACATGGCCCTTTATTTGACTATTGTGGACAGTAGAAGGAAGCATCACAATTGTCTAGGCCTAGGACACTTTCTCACCCATGCTCCACAATGTGGGTACAGCATTGTGATTTATAATGCTACCAGCACTACTAAAGACAGGGAAGAGGGATTCCCAGGTGGCTCAGCAGTTTAGTGCCTGCCTTCAGCCCAGGGTGTGATCCTGGGGTCCTGGGATCGAGTCCCACATTGGGCTCCCTGCATGGAGCCTGCTTCTCCCTCTTTCTCTCTCTCTCTCTCTCTCTCTATCTGTATCTCTATCTCTGAATAAATAAATAAAATCTTAAAAAAAAAAAAAGAGAGACAAGGGAATGTTCTCAGTGGAAAAAGGGAAATTGGACAGACAACAGATATCCACAGGCTCCTTGATCATTCTTACCTAGTCCAGAAGCAGGGAGAATTCAAGTGCATATATGAGCCATGGAACCTACTGAGACACCATTATTTATCCTTTGATATATAACTGCATCCTAACTTCCCTTTCCAGACGTTGGTGGCATCTAACTAGTAGAAAGTAAGGTAACTGTTCTGTTCCTTACTAGTTCTCTCCTACTCTTCGATGAGGTAAGTGAGCTCTAAGCAGGTTGTATTCCTTGTTATAACTGTGGGAAGTTGTGGTTTATTTCATAGGTGGGTCAAGGCATGATACATGGCCAAGTCACCTCAGAGTAAAGAACAAAGGGCCAAGTATGAAACAGATTGCAGGCTCCAAGTCTAGGTGGAGCTGTAGTGTACAGTGCCTGCCTCAAAGCCCAGTTATAGACTGCGTCCATCAGAGTTTCAATTTGATGGGCTCCACTCAGGGGCCAACCAGAAACCAAGTGTATGTGCAAAATAAATTCCCCACATCAACTACTGGTGGATTGGGGGTTACTAATAATTTTCCCATCCCTTCTAACTCCTCCATCTCTTCTCTAGGAAAAAGAAATTTCTGATCTGATTGAGTAGATTGTAAAATATTAATTGGGTTCTATTCATTAGGGATCAAAATCATTTGGGGTTGGAAGATTCACTTACATCAGTGGTAGTTGATGCAGGCTCAGTTGGGGCTGTCAACTGGAGTGTCTTGATTCTGATTCACATGACTTTTCCATGTGACTTGGGCTCCTCCCACCATAGTAACTGGGTTCTTAAAAGTATTGCAAGAAAAAAGAGCAAAAGTAACCAGTTTTCTGAGGTTTGGATTCAGAAGTCCCAGAACAGCACATCCATTTCAATCTATTGGTAAAAACAGTCACAGGGCTGTAATCCTCAGTTATAGTGAGGTTATGAAATTTTATATATATTTTTATATATATAAATATATTTATAAATAATTTATAAATAATTTTTGTATTTTATTTTATAAAATATTTTATTTATAATGTTTATATATTTATATGCATAAAAATATATATAATTTCATAACCTCACTATAGCTATCTATCTATCTATATGAGATATTCAGATATACAGTTGAATAATGCTGGAGATTAGGAACATCTACCCCACACCATGCAGTCAAAGATCCACATATAACTTTTAACTTTCCAAAAACAACTACTAACAGCCTATTGTTGACTGGAAACCTTAGCAGTCGATTGACACCTATTTTGTATATTATAGGTATTATGTACTATATTTTTACAATAAAGATAGAGAAAAGAAAATATTATTTAAAAATAAGAGAAAATACATTTATAATACTGTACTGTACTAATTTTTTAAAATCCACATATTAATTAATCCATGAAGTTCAAACCCATATATACACACATATATATAGCCACTTGAATATTTTTCTAGGAATTGTCTTTATATCTTTGCTCATTTTCTCCCTATGATATCATACTGATTTATAGGAGCCATTTATATGTCATGAATATTAATCTTTTGATATTTGTTGAAAATATTTTCCTCACATTTGTCTTTTAACTTTATTCATTTTGCTATTTGAAATTTTAAAAATGTCAGTGTCAAATCTATTAGTGTTTCCCTTCAGATGTTTTGAGTTTCAACTCCTTGGGAAGGCCTTCCTTATCTTAACATCATAAAAATCCTGTCCTCCATCTTTTTCACTATGTCTAGTTTTCAAATACTTATCTACAGAGGTATTAGGTTTTCCTTCTTTTTTTTTTAAATTCTTTTTATTGGAGTTCAATTTGCCAACATTTAGCATAACACCCAGTGCTCATCCCACCAACTGCCTCCCTCAGTGCCCATCACCTAGTCACGCCCCCCGCCCACCTCCCTTTCCACTCTTCCTTGTTTGTTTCCCAGAGTTAGGTGTCTTGGGATCCCTGGGTGGCTCAGTGGTTTAGTGCCTGCCTTTGGCCCAGAGCATGATCCTGGAGACCCAGGATCGAGTCCCACATCAGAATCCCTGCATGGAGCCTGCTTCTCCCTCTGCCTGTGTCTTTGCCTCTCTCTCTATGTCTATCACAAATAAATAAATAAATAAATAAATAAATAAATAAATCTTTTTTTTTAAAAAAAAGGTGTCTCTCATGTTTTGTCACCCTCACTGATATTTTCACTCATTTTCTCTCCTTTCCCTTTATTCCCTTTCACTAACTTTTATATTCCCCAAATGAATGAGACCATATAATGTTTGTCCTTTTCTGATTGATTTATTTCACTCAGCATAACACCCTCCAGTTCTATCCACGTTGAAGCCAATGGTGGGTATTTGTCGTTTCTAATGGCTGAGTAATATTCCATTGTATACATGGTATTAGGTTTTCATACCAATTATAAGAATTGGATATATATTAACTCCTTGTTAGTCATATTTGCTACATATATATTTCAAGTGTAGCAATTTAGTGATATCATTTTGGATTAAGTACAAAATTCAAATTTTCATAAAGTTGATTTGCTGACTAGAGTTATCCTACTGCATTAATGCTTACAAGGATTTTCCTTCTAAAATCTGATACAAAATTATGTTTTATTTCATTACTTTTTAATATATTTTACTACTTTTTAATATTTCACTCTTTTATGCATCTAGAGGTTACTTTGGGTTATAAACCACTCACTATAATAACATTTATTAAGTAATCCTCACTCATTTATTTTAGTGGTGTCTCTTTTAGTATTAAATTCTGGCATACTTCTGTGGCATTCATCATAGTCCAATTTACAGAAGGATACTATGTTATTTTGATTATAGTTACTCTACTGTACATTTTAATATCTAGGAGGATTAGATTCCCTTCTGTGTTATTCTTTATGTTTTAGGGTAATCTCTTTCTTTCACTTAATTATTCTTACCGATGTAAAAGTTAGGTGGTATGCCAGGAGTCCAGTCAACCAGAGTTTCTAGAATGGCTCTATTAATGGGACAGGAGACTATGCAGTTCTACCAAGAGAAATAAGATACAACACAGGGACACAAATCTCTGTGTGGGGTTGGGGATCAGCGTGGACTTGAGGTGCAGAGTAAGAGAAGGGAAGGGAATGCTAAAATTCTAGAGCTATATGAAATCCTGGGTCGATAGGGATGGGATATGTTTAATTATTTTTAATTAATGAAAACACTCATAATACTTTTTCAATTTTTAAAAACCACAAATTATTTTATGGACCAAATGGTAGGTTTTATTAACAAACATCCAATGATTCAAAAAAATATGAAGAAGGCAAATGTGTCCACAAATAACATTATCCAGAGATAACTGCTATTAATAGTTCCTTCCACATACTTCTCTCTTTATTTAATGACATGCATACATATGTACAGACAGGACCATTGTACACGTGATGTTTTCTAATCTCCTTTAAAAAAAAAGATTTTATTTATTTATTCATGAGAAACACACTGAAAGAGAGAGAGAGAGAGAGAGAGAGAGAGAGAGGCAAAGACACAGGCAGAGGGAGAAGCAGGCTCCATGCAAGGAGCCCGACGTGGGACCCGATCGCGGGTCTCCAGGATCACACCCTGGGCCAAAGGCAGGTGCTAAACCCCTGAGCCACCCAGGCTGCCCTCTAATCTCCTTTTTTAAGTGAAAAAATATTGTGGGTGTCTTTTCATATTAATATATTGAGACTAACATAATTTTTAATGTGCTTGTAGAATTCCATTGCTTGTATGTATGTTATATTTTATTTAACCAGATCCCTATTAATGAACTTCTGTTTCTTTTTCTTTCTTTCTTTTTTTTTTTTTGAACTTCTGTTTCACTTACAATGTATAATACTGGTATTAACACTCTGCAAATATATCTTTAGAAATTTGTATTATTCACTCCGTAGGATAATTTAAAGGAGTAAAATCCTGAGTAACTTTCTCCACAAAGGTTACCATTATACAGAATTTTGTGCTAATCACATCTTGTTTTTCTTTATAATTGGCCTCATCTATAATTAATCTAAAATGACCACGTAGAAGCTTTTTAAATTCTTGTGTAGGTCAAACTTAACTATTCTGCTTGATGATTTGTGACTTTTTTTTGTGTATAGAAATTTCTCTCTCATCTATTTATTCACTGTATAGAATTCTACAGTATAAAATTCACTATTTTCTTGTAACACCAGTTTCAAATTTTTACATTTAAGTGCAAAAACATCTGGAATTTATCTATTTGATTTAGGAATTGAGGTAGAAAACAAAATAATTATTTTTCCCAGTTGGTTAACTAGCTGCCCCAATAGTATGAGTTAGAATAATCTGTTTCTTAAGAAGGATAATACAGTCCCTTTCCTGCTCTCTTATAGAAACCAAGGAAGATGTGGTTCTGGGCTAAGAATGTAATCCAGTTACTAAGAGCATTATAGTAATCTCCACAGCCTTGGCCAAGTCTTTGTGCAACTGAGGAAAGACCATAAAGAGCCACTGGGCTTCTTTTTCTCAGCAAGCCAGAATGCGCACAACCTGTGAGCCAAGAAAGGGGAGAGGAGCTAAAAGCACTCTGCATAATAATGCGGGACCCTGACACCAGTGTGAGAGTAATCTAGTTGCACAAGTGAAGAAGTGCCTTTCCTCTTTAAGGATTTATACTGAATCAGGAGTCATGTGTGTCTGATTTAATAGTTCCTTCTTTTGTCCATTCATTCATTTATTCAAAAAATACTTATTGGGAGCATACTGTGTGTCATGTACTGAGGCTGGGTTTCAAGGCCCCATTTGTCCCTCTGGCCAGTGGCCTTGGGTAGGGAGGATAGCACTCAGAAGGAGACACTTGAGCAAATGTCTAAAGGAGGTGAAAGATAATTGAGGAAAGAGCATTCTGAGTAGAGAGAACAGCAAGTTGCAAAGGTCCTAAAATGGAAATGTGCCTGGCATTTAAGGAAAAGCAAGAAAGGCCCATATGGCTGGAATGAAGCAAGAGAGAGAGTATTAAGCACTGAGGTAAGAGGGAATGTACACAGTGTGGCATCTTGTAGGCCATTGTAAGAACTTTGGCTTTTATCCTGAGATGATCTCATTTTAAAAGGATTTCTTCTGTTTCTGAGCTGGAATAAATTATAGGAGAAGCAAAGGGCAAAAGAGGGAGACCAATAAGGCAGGGATAATGAGGGCCTGGACCAAGATGGCAGCAGTGGAGGTGGTGAGAAGTAACTGTGTTCTGGATATATTTTCGAGGCAGAGCTGACAGGATCTGCTGCTGGATTAGATGAGAGAGGTGAATGAGAGGAGTCAAAGGTGACCCTATTGTCATGGCATGGGGGACACTGGAGGGATGAAGGGATGAAGTTGCCCATTTACTGAGATGGGGGAAGACATCTCAGTGAGAGGAGAAAGTTTAGGAAGAAGACTAGGATTTTGGCTTTGACATGTTAAATTTGAGATGTCTGTTAGACATCCAAGTGGAGACAGGTAGTTAGATTTATGAGTATGGGTTCCAGGAAAGAGGTCCAGCTGGAGATATGACTATGGGAGTTGAAAGTCTATAGATGGTGCTCAAACCCACAAGACTTGATGGCATCACCAAACGAATAAGTATAGATGGAGAAGAGGAAAGTGGGTCTTCTTGTTGTATTTCAAACATTAGAATTCATTCTTGCTGCTTTGCCCATTGCCCAGAATGTTCTTCTACTAAACATTTACCATATTCCCTCCTTGGCTTCATTTAAGCTTCTCCCAAATATTACTTCCTCAGAGGCTCTTTCCTTGCTCACTCTATCTAAATAGTATCCCTTCCTCCTACATCCACTAATCACTATCTCTATCCTTTGCTTTTTCTTCGTAACACTGCTTTTTCCTAAACTCATATATTCATTCGTTTACTTACTTATTGTTTATCTTCTTCATGATGTCAAGACTCTGCCTTTTTTTGAATTTTAAAATTTTATATATTTATTTATTGGACAGAGAGAGAGCACAAGCAGGGGGAGTGGGAGAGGGAGATGCAGGTTTCTCACTGAGCAGGGAGCCCAATGTGGGGCTGTAGGGAAGGCAGATACTAAACAGACTAAGCACCCCAGGACTTTGCCTTTTTAAAAGTTTTTTTTTTTTTAAAGTATTTTTTGGGCAGCCCAGGAGGCTCAGTGGTTTAGTGCCGCCTTCAGTCCAGGGCCTGATCCTGGAGACCCAGGATCAAGTCCCACATCAGTCTCCCTGAATGGAGCCTGCTTCTCCCTCCGCCTGTGTTTCTGCCTCTCTCTCTCTCTCTCTCTCTCTCTCTCTCTCTGTGTCTCATGAATAAATAAATAAAGTCTTTTTTAAAAAAGTATTTTCCAATCATTTACTTTAGTTTGGGTTTCCCTAGAAGTAGAATTGAAATGAGAGTTTGAGTGTGATTGCTTCTATGAGCTAAACCCCCAGAGAATACCAGCAGGAGCATGGAGAAGTGAGGCAGAGATGAGAAGGCCATCAATAAAGGATGCATTATCCACAAGACATCACTGTGTGTAACTACAGCTTCATCCTGAAGAGGAACCTGGGCCTCCACCAATACACCCTGGGGAGTGTAGTTGCTGAGATATTCACACACCAACTCCTGTTAGTCACCAATAATGGCTGTTTCTAGGGTATGTTAATTCCTATGTACTCCTGGCCTGATGGATCCACTTGTCCATGGCCATGCCATATTCTGCCTGCTAAAGAAAATCAATAGGCAAAAAGATGCAGATCCTAATGATAAGAAATGAGATGAGGTGCATTCTAAGGCCCAAGGTATAAGGGTGCAGCCATAACACCATCTGCTACATCATTCTATCCCCAGCACTCAGAACTGCCTCTGATACATAGAGGATAACTCAATAAATACATGTTAAATAAACACTATTGACATCTTAAATAAACATCATAGGCATTTTCTGGAGAAAAAAAAAAAACACATTTTTCACTCAGCTCTTAAGTTCCGCTCCCTACCTTATGATTCCTATGATTTTCCCCAATCCTTCAGTAGAGTAGAATGTACTTGGGCAGCCTTGTGTGGTGGTGATGTGGACATCAAGGAGCAGAATCTATGGGGGATGTGTCCAGGAGCCCCAGGTAGAGAAGGGCAAGCTGGGTAGCACACACAGAGTTGATAACTCAGGAGGAAAGAGGGATGTCTGACAAATGTCTACTTTTCCAATGCCTACCAGATGAAGCTGACTCTTACATGAGAGAATGGGCATCTATCTTCTCCCTACCCCCCATGTCAAATATGAAATTTCAGTGTATCCTTGTGTCTATTTCTAGATTCTATTTTGCTTGAGGGATCCTTATCTCTATTTTTCGTCATTCCTAAAATGAGATTATTTCTTTTATTTATTTTTTTAATTTTTATTTATTTATGATAGTCACACAGGGAGAGAGAGAGAGAGGCAGAGACATAGGCAGAGACATAGGCAGAGGGAGAAGCAGGCTCCATGCACCGGGAGCCTGACGTGGGATTCGATCCTGGGTCTCCAGGATCGCGCCCTGGGCCAAAGGCAGGCGCCAAACCGCTGCGCCACCCAGGGATCCCAATTATTTCTTTTAATTTATGCCTGCCTAAGTTGCCTATAGTAACTGAGCCTGAGCTAACTCTTAAGGGAGGTGCAGGAATGTGCAGGTAGAGGGGAAGCAACAGGTGCAGAAGGGAAAGGCCAGAAGTTTGTGTGACCAGAGCACAGAGATAGCAAGTGGGGAGGCTGGGTTTGTCAGCAGGTTCTGGTATAGTTTGTATGGCACACTGTATTTTCCATGGATGGCCACCATACCATCCCATCTCATATACTCATCTACAGTGTGACCAGATACTCTCAATTGAGAGGTTAAGTCTATGTCCCCTCACCTTGAATCTGGACAAATTTGCCTGTAACCAACAGAATGTAGACTGTGTGAACCTAAAGGCTGTCATAAATGGTATGTAGCTTCCGCCTTGTTTCCTGGAGCACTGGTACTTCGAACTCTGAAATGTCATGTAAGACATTGAGACCACCAAGCTATAAGGAAACCAAGCCAGAAGGAGAAGCTACACGCAGGTGCTCTAGTCAGTAAGCCTAATCTTCTCCACATACCCCAGGTACCAGATGTGACTTCAGATGGTCCCAGTCACCAGCTATGGAGACAGCCCCAGGTAAGGCCAAAGACATCAAGGAGAAGAGATAAACCATTCCTCCTATGCCCTCTCCAAATTTATGGCCCACAGAAGCCACAAGTCTAACAAGTTGGTTACTGCTACATTTACAGTAGTTTGCTACACAGCCATAATAACTGGAACAGCGTGTTGGGGTTTGGGCTTTATCCCGAAGGCAACAGGGAATCATGAGAGTGGTTTCAGGCTGTGGAGTGACCAGTCACACATAGGACTTAGAAGGCATATTTCAACAGCAATGTGTACAAAGCCTGAGTGTTGCACAAGTCCAGGAAGTACCAATAATATAGGATATGATGTAATGACAGTATCTAGGTCATGCAGAAGAGCAGCTTCTGCTGCTGTGGATGAACTGTCAGGAGCCAGAACTAGATGAAAGTGAGCTACTAATAAGGCTTGTGTAATAATCTGAGTATAGAAGAGGAGGGTCTGAGCTAGGGTCAGGGACATTTTAGAAATGTTTCAGAGGCAGATCCAGAAGAACCATGGGGCAGATCCTAGGTAGAGGGGAGGTAAGAAAAGTGTGGAAAGTCCCCCAAGCGTCTGGCTCACAGAGGATGGTTGGTATAATTCCCTGGGTCAAAGACCACAGGAGGAGTGATCACTTTAAAGGGAGAGATGATCCGTCCCAAGGGATTGGATGTGTGAAGGTGCCTGAGGAATGCGTATACATCATTTGGACATATGACAGGGAACTGAGCTGTAAATAATGACTCTGGGTGTCAATAGTGTATATTTAGTAATTAAAGCCATGGAGGTAAATGATGTGGCAGTTGGCGAATTTAAGAATGAGAGGAAAAATGGGCCTACAACCTAACTGACACTGAGGAATGAAGATGTTTAAGGGATGGGCCAAGAAAAAGATACCTCATAAAGAATTTTCTGAAAAGAATTTACTGGAGAAGTGGTTGAGAGAAATAGAAGTGTCTGGTGTCAGAATAACCAATAGAGGAGAGAATTTTTTTTAAAGATTTTATTTATTTATTCATGAGAGACACACAGAGAGAAGCAGAGACATAGACAGAGGGAGAAGCAGGGAGCCTGCAGATGCTTAACCACTGAGCCACCCACATGTCCAGAGGAGAGAATTTTAATAAAAAAGAAAATGGCCAATAATATCCCATGTCTCAAAGAGCAAGGAGGATGAGGACTGAAAAGTAGTCACTGAATCCGGTCATTATCTGGTCATTGGTGCCTTTGAGAGAGCAGCTTCTGTGGAGTGGGGGGGTGGGGGGGAATAATGAACAACAGGCAATGTACAAGGATTTACTGCAGAGTGAAAAGGAATATGAGTTCCTGAAACACACAAAGGAAAGAGAAAAGAGCATTGAAATCTAAAATGGCAGGGAGAAGGGGGTGGAGAAGGGGTGAATGAGTGGAATGACTCAACCCTTTGTGATTTATACTGCAGCCCTTTGTCCCTGGGAGAGGCAGGGCAGTACAGTGGTTAGCACAGGCTCTGGAGTCAGGCTGCCGTGTTTGTACCTCCAGCTTCACCACCCCTTGCTGGCTATGGAAACTTGGGCAAGTTACTTCGCTTCTTTGTCCTTATCTGGAAAATCGAATTATAAATGCTTCTTTGGTTCTAGTGAGTTCTTAGAATAGCATATAGTCAGCACCCAATGCGTGGTAGATATCGATATTATTAATAGTATTCTTGGGGCACCTGGGTGGCTCAGTGGTTGAGCATCTGCCTTCAGCTCAGGTCATGATACCAGGGTCCTCGAATCAGGTCCTGCATCAAGCTCCCCGCAGGGAGGCTGCTTCTCCCTCTGCCTATGTCTCTGCCTCTCTCTTGGTGTCTCTCATGAATAAATATAAAATCTTTTAAAAAAATAGTATTCTCATCACCAATTACCACATGTGTAAATTCTGGCTTTTTCTCTCAGGAACATCTACTGCTCTTGCTCCAGGGCAGTGATTCTCGAAGTGTGGCCCAGGGACTTCTGTGGGTCCCCATAACCCTTTCAGAGGGCCTGGGAGATCAAAACTGTTTGCATAAATGAAAACCTACTTTGTTGTTTTCACTCTTATTCTCTCACAAGCATCAAGTGCCCTCTTCCAGAGGCAATGTGATGTGTGAGATTGTAAGAGATTGATGCAGAAACAGATATGAAAATCCAGTTGCCTTGTATCAAACCAGACATTAAAAAGATTTTCAAAAATGTAAAAGAATGCCACTCTCTCACTTATTTCTGTTGTGTTTTAGGAAATGTAGATAATTTTCCTTAAAATATGCTATTTATATTAATAGGTTTATTATCGTTATTTTAGATGCTTTCAAACTAAATATTCTTTTTTTAAGTTACCGGCTTTAATTCCTAATACAGTAAATATTCAAAAGATATTAACCACAGAAATAAAAGCTCTTTGAGGTCATCAGTAATTTCTAAGACTGCGAAGGAAAACCAACACCCAAAATCTGGTCTAGAAACTAAATCAGAGCCAGAATAGTTTTTTTTTTTTTTAAGATTTATTTATTTATTTATTTATTATTTATTTATTTATTTATTTATTTATTTATTTATTTATTTATTTATGATAGACACAGAGAGAGAGAGAGAAAGAGGCAGAGACACAGGCAGAGGGAGAAGCAGGTTCCATGCAAGGAGCCCGACGTGGGACCCGATCCCGGGACTCCAGGATCACCCCCTGGGCCAAAGGCAGGCGCTAAACCGCTGAGCCACCCAGGGATCCCCCAGAATAGGAGATGTTAACTAGTTTGTACTCCTTTCCCTGATCACCCAGGACTACTTGTTTTTCCCTAAAGAAATGACTTCTCTTCACAGCTCTGAATCTTTATATGGGCTGTTCCCTTAGTTTAGAATGTCTGTTTACCTTTCTTTGCCTGTCAGAACTCTGCATGTCCTCTAAGACACCTATAACCCACTGCCCTGGCTTATGGTGACATAGGTCCTCAGCTTTCCTTCTCAGAGGCTGCCCAGAATCAAGTGTGCTTATGCTCCTTTCCCATAGTCTCTTTTACTGTTCACCAACCACAAACAGAAATAGCTATGTGCCAGTCTCAGTAGAAGCAGGAGGGCCTGGTCACCTCCACTGTGGCCAGTGTCCCTCATGAGATCCCTTCTTTCCTGCCAAGGGTCCTATGCTCCATGCTCCCAAGGTATGAGCTGAACAATTGCACTATCCCTTGACTTCTGTTTATTGCTGTAGCCATGCTCCAACCTGAACAGAAGTGGAAGAATGATCCTCTCCCCAGTTCTTGGTGACGCTCCGTCACCTGGGCTCCCATGCAATGTTTCTTATTCACTGGCTCTCACAAACCTGCTACTTCTAGTTCTGCTCACAAGCCCCTTTCTATCAGAGTCAGACATAGTCTGAGCCTGATTGAGAAATATGATACCCTGTTCTTCATACTTTATTCTCTCCTGTACTTCTCAGGAGGCTAAAGCACTAAAAATAACTTTACAATAGCAGCATTTCCACCAGGTTCTGCGTCTTAATTTAAGCTTAGCTGGGATCCCCTGTTGTCATTGTCATTATTATTATCGTCATTCTTCTAATCCTTGTATACATTCTAATCCCTGTGATAATTCTTCAAGGAACATGTTATCCCATTGTACTAGTTATCTATCACTTTATAACAAATTACCCCCCCCCCAAGTGTAGTGGGTTTCAACAACATTTATTATCTTATAGTTTCCACAAGGTCAGAGGTCCAGGCTGGCTTAGCCTGGTCCCTGACATCACAGGCTGCAGCCAACCATGACAAGCTATGGTCATTGCAAGCCCCTATTGGGAAAGGATTTGCTTCCAGGCTGACTTATGTGCTTGCTGGCAGGATTCAGTTCCTCGCTGGCTGTTGGCTGGAGGCTTCTCTCCATTCTTTACCACGTGGGGCTCTCTAACATGGCAGCTTGCTTCATTAAAGCACATAAGCTAAGAAGGTAAGAGAGAAAAGCCAGGAGGACAGAAGTCAGTTTTTTGAATTCCCACAATGGAAGTCACATCCCATCACTTTTGTAGTGTTCACTTTTTAAAAGCATGTCTCTAGGTCCAGCCCACATTTGAGGCAGGGGGATTATATAAGCTCATGAATATCAGGATCCTGAGGGCCATCTTGAAAGTGAACTGCCAAACTCTTTTTCCTGGATGGTGAAACAGACAGTAAGGTTCAATAATTCAACCAAGGTCACTTGGTTAGTGTATAGCAGAGCTGGTTTGAACACAAGTCTTTCTGAACCTCAAAGCTTACCTCTAGCACTTACTTCATATATTCTTACATTGTGTTTGTCATGGTTGCTATCTCCCTCATTCAATTGCAGCCTTAGAAGTGTAGTGGATACTTATGTCTCCGGGAGGGACAGAAATCTTTGTGAAAAAATGGACAAATACGTGAAATCAAATAAAATAGTCCATATGTTGGAACTCTGCATACAGAAATGGCTAAATGAAGGTTCATAATAAAGCAAAACTGGACAACAGAGTATAGGTCCAACTGAGAAAGGAGGAGTAGAAGTGAGCAAAGGGGTGACCCAGGTACACTGTTGACTCTTTGGAGCTCTTCTGTATGAAACATAGGCTACCTGTTTCAGTGAGCAGAGACAAACCCTGTGTACAGCTAGAATTTAGACAGAATGGCCAAAAATACTCAAAAGGTATTCTGAATAATGCTAGATCCACTTCCCACATTAAACGTATTTAAACTATCTATTTATGTTAATATAACTCAGAAAATCCTGACCTATGTCACCGTGCTGCTTAAAAGGGGGGGAAAAAAACCTGGAAGCAGCCAAAATATTTATGCTAAAAGAGACTGAAAGAGCAAAAAAATTTCATGCAAATTTGGATGTCTGGATTTTCCCTTCACCTCACCGTAATTGCCTTTTTAATACATTAATAAAATATGGCCTGCAAAAGATAACATTTCTAATAATCCTGATTTTATCCTGGACACTTTGATCTACATTTTGTTCAGGCAGTTCTGTCATTTCCTGCTTTTTATGGGGTCTCTGTAAGATGGTTTCAGATAGGATGTTATGTTATGGAAAGGGGTCTAGCTTCCACCACTCTTAACAATGAAATGAGAGTTCTCTGAGAAATAGTTGCCAGATATATCACTTTCTTTTTTCTATTGTACAGAGTTTATCTTTTTGGTCAGGGTCTTATAGAAGGCAGGAGACTGAAGCACTGAGCTAAAGCAGTAAAAGTGCAGCCTCACATGTGATGGGAAGGAAACTGGCAGTCAGGTCCATAGTCTGTGATCATTTGTGATATTCTTTTAGAGCTGGCCCATAAGTGTTAATCCAGTACAGCAATCATCAAGAAGAACCCACTCTAAAAACTGGGAACGGGATTAACAACACTTCTGAAGACATAAATTTGTAAAGCTTTTTGTTGACTAGATCAGTGCAATGTCAAAATCTACTCTAGAGAAGAGTCACCTAACAGTGGTACTAGCTTTTGTTGTTTTTCCTGAAAATAGGAGCACGGTAGCTCAGGTGCAGCATAGTAGCTGGCTAAGCAATCCTTTCATAGCCTGGGTAACCCAAGAGGCATAAATTTAGTGGCTAAGCCTTATGGCTCTAACTATCTGACTATCCCATTGTACTTTCTAATTCTCTTCATTTAGTAAGGAAACTTACAGAATGTCAACACTGAGGCCTAAAATCCTACTCTTTGAGAAATCCGGAAAAATCCTACACTTCTGAAAATGTTTAGGCAGTCAGCCAGATCCCATAAGCTTGCTGGTATTAGAGTGTTGAGAGTCATCATTTGGAAGTTTAGTCTTCAGAGGAAGAGGACAACCAGCTCTACAGTACTACACATTATACAAATAGTAGCTTCAAAATTTGCTATGGTCAAAAAAGTAAATTTTTTTCCTGACACTTTTGCTTAATTTTGTCTATAATGTTACTGTTTACAAGATGAAGTAGGTCATTTGCTGTTGTCAAGTAGCATTTTGCAATTGTTGAGGAAAGCTCCTTTAGCCATAAAACTAGGCTAACCTCTCCAGGACATTGACTCCTCAATTCTGCGGACAGTACACAAGTTATCATGTAGCTTGCATGGCAGTGTGAGGTACAGTTCTATTTTCGGCTCACCCTCTGGCTTGCTCTATAACCTTGGGAAAATCACCTCTAGGCCCTCTGCCACAGACCTGCCATCTGTAAATTAGGCCTGGTTAGTAACCTGCCTCTGGCTAAGTCAGTGAAAGTCATGAATTGTGGAGTTAGCCAATTAAGAACCTCAACATGCATACTGAGAGTCATTTACACCTTAGTTCTTTTGAACTTTTTGCACAGACCAGCCTTCTTGAACATTTGATCCTATTTTTACTCTAATAACACTTTAATGCAGAACACATAAAACAATGTTTCTATAATGGGACAGCCTAACTACCCCCTTCAGGCCTTCCTTACTGCTAAAGAGAAAGGGTATACATTTTTCCATCTTACACATTCATTTCCATTCCCCTAGCCATTATCCAGGGTTTACTTGAACATGTAAAATTTACACATGTAAAAAATCTTCCCCCAGATTTTTGCCACAGTAGAGGCTTAGCCAGGATCCATTCATTCTGTTTTAGTCTGTGGATAAGGATCAATATTTTTAGAACAAATGAGAATTAAAAAAAAAAAATCATACACTTAAGCCTGCTATAAACTTAAAACACCTGCATTTACTACATGTTACTTTCGTATCCTTTATGTAAGGCAAATGTCAGCCAGAGCCTCCCTTCCCTTTGTAATCTCAAGGAGAATGCCCCAAACATCCAATCTGGGTGTTCAGAGTCCTTCCCAAGATTACTGACATCTTTCTCCCAGGGACTCATTTTCTTGTCTTATCTCCCCTGAGTCCCTATATCCATGGCTGCTGTCTTTTCACTGTTCCAACTGTCCCATCTTCAGGCTCTTCTTCAGTTTCTACAAAACCCCATTCACACACAGCATTAGTGAGATTTTAAGATTTGAGAAAACAATTTAAAATGTATATATTAGACATTCCTGTCTTTAGGGTCCATTTTGCTACCCTATCACCAGAGATTTCCCACTAGCAAATGTAAATATAAGTTCCTCTAGTGTTTACAGAGACAGCAGCTTTTCTTGTGTTGCTGGGGCTTTCAACTACTCCCATGTTTTTGTTTTGTTTTGTTTTGTTTTTGGGTTTGTTTTTTTTTTTTTTTAGTTTTTTAAAGATTTTATTTATTTATTCATGAGAGACACAGAGAGAGGCAGAGGGAAAAGTGGTCTCCCTGCAGGGAGCCTGATGCAGGACTTGATCCCAGGACCCCGGGATGAGCTGAGCCAAAGGCAGACACTCAACCACTGAGCCACCCAGGTGTCCCCATGTCTTTTTTGGAGTATCACCTTATACCAGAAAGAGCTTATCAGGTTATTTTTCCAAATGAATACAGTTTCTTTCTAAGAGGAATACTGGTGCCATTTAATACTATATTTCCTCTTCATTATACTCAACAATGTACATTTATTTATGTACACTTATCAGCATTCCCAAACTCATTTGAATTCTATTTTCCGCATTATTTTGGATATACTTTCCCATTTATGAATGCAGCCCAGCCTTCCCACTTTGATAAACATCCTCCGAATTATCAGGTTCTTGAGGTATTTCCAGTTTAGTTTCACATTATAAAGAGTGGTGCTATAAACATTTAGTGAAAATTGGTTTTCTCACTTGGGTTGTTTTGGGGGAATATATTCCCAAATGTAGATTATGGCACAAACATGAATAACCTCATAGATTTTGTGCTTCTTTCATCAACAGTTGTCCCAGTAAGTAATTGTATCAATTTATGAGTTTAGCCATTTTGCTTAGCTCTGCCAACATTCTTCTTTGTGACTTTCAATTAACCTCGCAGCAAGGCTAATCATTTCCCCAAACTTTACTTCTCTGAGTTTTCCCATTACGGAATATTTGATCATATACTTTGGCCTCATGTCCAGTAAAGTTTGGGTATTGATTTTAACATCTTTATTGAGATATAATTCACATACCATACAACTGACACACTGAAAGTGTATAACTCAGTGAATGTTAGTATATTCACAGAGCTATGCAATCATCTCCACAATAAATTTTAGAACATTTCATTACCCTAAAAAGAATCCCCATACCCCTAGCCTTTACTTACCCTACATCTCACCCCGGACCTAGATAACCATGAATCTTTCTGTTTCTATAGATTTGCCTATTCTGGACATTTCATATAAATGGAATCATATAATATGTGGTCCTTAATGACTGGCTTCTTTCACTTGGCATAGTGTTTTCAACGTTCATCCATCCTGTAGCATGTATCATCCCTTCACTGCTTTTTATTGCCAAATAATGTTCCACCATAGAGCTATATCACATTTACTTATTCATCAATTGACGGGCATGTGCGTTGCCTCCACTTTTTGCCTTGTGAATAATTTTGCTACGAACATTCATGTACAGGTTTTTGTGTGGACATATGTTTTGGGGTATATATATGTAGGAGTGTAATTCCTGGGTCATACAGTCAGTAACTCTATATTTAACATTCCCACCAGTAGTGTATGAGGATTCTGATTTCTTCACATTCTTGCTGCATTAGCTTTGTAGGGCTGCCAAAACAAAATACCACAGGCTGGGTGTCTTAAACAATAGAAATTAATTTTCTTAGAGTTCTGGAGACCAGAAGTTCCAGATCAAGATGTCAACAGGTTTCCTTTCTCCTGAGGTTTCTCTCCTTGGCTGGCAGATAGTAACATTTATTGTTGTGTGCTCACATAGTCTTTTCTATGTGTGTCCTTGCATATCTCTGGTATCTCTTCCTTTTTTTTTTTTAAGCATACCAGGCATATTAGATTAGGGCCCCCTTATGACCTCATTTCATTTTGATTACCTCTCTAAACACCTTATCTCCAAATACAGTCACATTGGAAGTTAGGGCTCAATGTATGAATTTGGAGGGACAGTTTGGCTTGTAACACTTGCCAGATGCTACAGACTGAAATGTTTACATTTCCCCAAAATTCATATGTTGAAACCTAATCCCCAACATGATAGTATTTGGAGGTGGGACCTTTGGGAGACGATGAGGTCACAAAGGTGGAACCTTCATACATGGTATTAGTGCCCTCTAAAAGAGACCCCAGAGAGTTGCCTCACCCCTTCTGCCATATAGAATAAGACAGGCTTTTTATTTTTTCATCAGAGATTTCTTTTTTTTATTAGTTCAATTTGCCAATATATAGCATAACACCCAATGCTCATTCCGCGAAGTGACCCCTCAGTGCCCATCACCCAGTCATCCCAACCCCCCACCCACCTCTCCTTCCACCACCCCTTGTTCATTTCCCAGAGCTAGATGTCTCTCATGTTTAAGACACGCATTTTTGAACCAGGAAGCAAATCCCCACAAGACACAGAATCTGCCCAGTGCCTTAAGTTTGGACTTCTCAGTCTTCAGAACTGTGAGAAATCAATGTTCATTGTTTCAGCTATCCAGGCTATGATATTTTTGTTACAGTGACTCAAAGAGACTAAGCATCAACATTTATTATCTGTCTTTTTGATTTTAGCCATTCTGGTGAGTGTGAAGTGGTATCTCATTGTGGTGTTGATTTTCATTTTGTTGATGGCTACTGACAATATAAGCATCTTTTTATTGCTTATTTGCCATTTGGATACCTTCTTTGGAGAGTTATCTGATCATATCCTTTGCTCTGATTTATTTCCTTATCATAACATATATTTTTTTATTGTGGATTATCTGCATTATGGATTAATCATATAGATATCAAACATACCAAAGGAAACATGGAAGAATCTTAATTTGGGGGTAGTGACAACCAATCTTAGAATCTTTCTAAGATTAAAAAACCTAGAAACATAAATAAAAATCAATTAGTGTGACTATATGAAAATAAAAAATAATTCATTGCAAAAAATACAAAAAACAAAACCAAAAGACAAGGTGGAGGAAAGAGAAGCAATTTATTCACAATGGACTGATTTTATTTATATAGAGAGGGATAGATAAATATAGATATCTATATCTCCAATAATAAAGAAAAAAAGATCAATAGTTGAATAGAAAAATGGGCAAAGGATATGAATAGCCAATCCACAGAATGGCAATTCAAAGAACTTAAGTTTGATAACACACTGTATGGAGAGCAGTGTGGCAACATTTACCAGAATTTTTAAAGCCCATACCCTGGGATCCAGCATTCAACACCTAGCTATTTGGCCTAGACAGACATTTGTTCACATGCCAAGTGGCTATAAATAGGAGTATAACTACTGACTGCAGCCCTGTTTGGAAAAGCAAAAGAATGGAAAAAAACTTGAAATGATAATTTGGTAAAATACTATGCAATCATCACAAACAATAAAAGTTGTCCAAAATACAGTGTTAAGTGAAGAAAACCAAGGTGGCAAAACTCCATAGAATACTAGGTGTGAGAGAGAGGGAGAGAGAGGGAGGGAGGGAGATTGAGGGAAGACTTTATGTTATAACATACATGGCATATAATATATATTTACTGCAGAGAGTGTCTTTGAAAGGACATAAAACAAATTAGTTAACAGGAAAGAAAACTGAGGGAGTGGGAGGGAGCAATGGCTAATGGAAACTTTCTTTTCATTGCACATCACTGTATTTTGATGCTACTGAAATTTTTAACTGTCGCGCATATTATCAGGTCACCATTAGGAAAAAAGAAAATGAAAAAGATGTGTGCACTGTCCTCCACTGTGAATCATGGCTACAAGTACTGCCGGGTAACCAGTCTTCCAGTTCTCTCCTGGGAGAACCCACCCCCCCACCTTCACATACCACCCCCCCACCCCACCCCCCGCATTGCAAAACAGGACTTTTGATTTGGGAATGCACCTCCTGAGGTGCTCTCCTAGTCACCTGTTTCCTTATCTGCTCCCCCACCCGACTGACCGGGAGATCTTTCAAGTAGGGACTGTTTATGGTTCCCGTGCATCCCCAAACACTGTGGCTGGTGCCCGCGCATCCCCAAACACTGTGGCTGGTGCTCGGTTATCAGCGGACCAAGAAGTCTGAAAAGAGAGGGATCCCTGGGTGGCGCAGCGGTTTAGCGCCTGCCTTTGGCCCAGGGCGCGATCCTGGAGACCCGGAATCGAGTCCCACGTCGGGCTCCCGGTGCATGGAGCCCGCTTCTCCCTCTGCCTTGTGTCTCTGCCTCTCTCTCTCTCTCTCTCTCTTTGTGACTATCATAAATAAAAAAAAAAAAAAAAAAAAAAGGAGAAAGGGACTCCGCAAAGTCAGAAGTGTGTCCCCGGCGCCTCCGACTCTCACAGATCTTTATTTGCGGACTGTGCGTTCCTGCCCCCTCCACACTCACCCGACACACACGATTACAAGCAGGGGAGGGGGGGGGGTCCTCCGAAACTCTGCAGGCCCGGGGCGGGCGGCTCGGACCTCGGAGCGCACGGCGTCGTGGGCCTACCCGCCGCTCGCGCCCCGCCCCGGGCTTCCCGCGCTCCGCGCCCATTGGCCCTCCTCGGGAGTGGGCGGGGCCGCGCCGGGGTGCCCTGCGCCCTACGGCCCAAGAGGCGGCGTGCGCCCAGCGCTGGGGGCTGCGCGCGGGTGCCGTGGAGGCCGCCGGCGATGCCCCGGGAGCCGGTTCCTGCCCGGGCTACCCCCCGGGCCGCAGCCGGGGCCTCGGCGCCGAGTTTGATCTCCGCGACCACCGCAGCTGGGCGGGCTTCGGACCATCTGAAGCGGTGAGCGCTGCCTTCGCCCCCGGGCGCCCGGCCCTGCTGCGTCCTCTGGGGCTCTCGGCAGTGGGTGGGATGGCGAAGGCGGGTGGGCGGGCCCTGGCCATGCCAAGGCATCCTCGCGTCACGGGGTTCGGGTCCAGAGTCCGCTTCCCTCCTCGCCCCTCCTCGCCCTCCGCGTGACTGTCACTCCCCAGCAGGCCGGTCTTCAGCGCTGCGCAAGTTTGTGTGCGGAGGCGCCAGACGGCCAGCAAGCAGCCCTGGGACGCCTCGCCGGCCCCTGTCGCTTGGCTTCGCGGTCCCAGCGCTCTTCCCCGGGTCGGGACGGGCGCCGTGCGGGCGGTCTAGGGGGTCCGCGACGAAGTTAACGACCCTTTACACGGCAGCGACACGGCGCCGTGGTGACGAGGAGTCTTCGAATAGCGTGGTGCTCGCTTCTCAAGAGAAACATCCGACGAGCTCGAGCTCTTTTTAAAGATTGCTCTTTAAAAAAAAAAAAAAAAGTACTTTGTGGAGTTGCCTAATACGCTGCATCTCATCCAAAAACAGTTTTTGATCTCACGGGAGTAGTCATTTGAATGCAACGCTGACCCTTTTGTTCCTTAAATAATAAGTTGGAGCTTTCTTATTTCAAGAGCAATAGATTTCTTCATGAAAGGAGTTTCTCGTAGTACAGAAAGATAAAAGAAAGACCATGGATAGTGTTTTGAGTCATCTATCTCTGTATATTTTTTCTTTCTTTCTCTCTCTTCTTTCTTCTTTCTTTCTTCTTTCTTTCTTTTCTTTCTTCTTTTTTTTTTTAATTTTTATTTATTTATGATAGTCACAGAGAGAGAGAGGAGAGAGGCAGAGACACAGGCAGAGGGAGAAGCAGGCTCCATGCACCGGGAGCCTGACGTGGGATTCGATCCCGGGTCTCCAGGATCGCGCCCTGGGCCAAAGGCAGGCGCCAAACCGCTGCGCCACCCAGGGATCCCCTCTTCTTTCTTTCTTTTCTTTCTTTTCTTTCTTTTCCTTCTTCCTTTCTTTTCTTTCGCTTAGGTTTGCTTTCCCCCACAACCGCAAACTAGGTTCCAGACTTCGGAATACTGTGCAAACAGCGCGTGCGGCCCGACCCCCCAGCCCGCCCGCCCGACCGAGGCGGGGAATCCGCCCACCCGGGAGCCCCCCTCGGCCTGCGGACTCCAGGCTGTCCCCGCGCGGGGAGGCTGCCGCGCCGCTCCGGGAGGGCAAGAGGACGCCCGCCCGGCCCGGCTGTTGATGGCAGCGATTTGTACCTTCCAAGAGTCCCCAGAAAGGCGAGCTGCGCGTCTGTTAGGACACCGGTCACGTCCCAGCCGGGAGGGCGGGGTGGGGCGGCTCTCGGTAGCAGCATCAGCTCTTCTCCCTCGGTGGCCGGAGTCTGCGTCCGGTGGTCTTGCTGGACCGGGCTGAGCCCACGCTTGGCTTAGTTGCTCTGCCAACCCTGTACGCACTGCAAGGCCCTCTCCCAATCTCGGTGGCGTTTGTGCGCGTCGGTGGGAGTCGGGAGAGGAGAACCCTAGGTATTTTGCAGAACGGAACGTCCAGTGTTCCGTTTTTAGATCTGAGTTCTCCGTGGCATTGTTTCAGCTTGCTTTGCTCTTTCCTGGGAGCCCGTTGGTTACTTTGAGTTGAGGAGTGTCTTTTTTATTATTCCGTAAGGATTCCCTTATTCCATCAGGGAAAGGAATTCCTGGCTTCAGAAAAAGGTGCCGGAATTTAGTCCGCTGCCTTCCAACTGTGGATGTCGCTGTGAATGGTCTTGTAAAATCAAAAAGCACCCTTAATTCATCTTTTCTGTATATCCTTTTTTTTTTTTTTTTCATATGCTTTAAAGGACTTGGGGAGTGTTTTGCTGTCCCTAGTCGTCAGGATTCGTAGTAACTTATTTGAACTTTAAGTATTTATCTTTTTTTTTTTTTTTTTAACAAGGGTGCTTTTTAATTGCAATCAATCAAAAAAAATTTTTTTTCCTTGAACTGTAAATGTGTTTTAGAGAAGGGAGGTGAGTGAGCTATCACATGCAGTAATTCTTTACCTTTTGCCGCTGGGGACATTTTGTGGTGGTGAGGGAGACTTATTCAGTTTTCATTTATGAGAATAATCTGGTTTAAAGAATTTGTTGGGATCGCTCTTTTTAAAGAAAGTTACATTATGTTTCTTATGATTTCTAGAATTGTATAATAGGCTGTATATCATCCAAAAATGGTTTTTGATATCAGGGTAATCACTTGAATGCAACACCCATAGTTTTGTTTCCTAAATAATAAGTTTGAGCTTTCTTAATTTATGTTTATGCACTTTTTTTATTAAGGAAATTTTGAAAAATGCAGAAAAATAAAAGAAAAACTCACGCATAGTGTTTTGAGTCATCAGTTTTGAAAGATTTTTTTTTTTCCCAGTTTACTTAAGGCCTGCTTTTACCTACAACTACATATTCAGGCTCCAAATTTTGAATGGTATTAAATTGCGGTGTTGAATATGCAACTTCAGAGAATGTTGGTCTTATTCATTGTATTAAAAGTTTTATTTTTCTTCATCGAAATGTCAGCACCAGCAAAATCTTTTTTGACATTACTCCTTTAATATATGGCTGTGATGACAAAATACTTTAATAATTTTGAATATTATAATTACTAACAGGAAATACTTCTTCAAATGACATTAAACTAGAAGGCTTTTGAGAACTTGAGTCTGCTATTTTTCAGTGATGTATCACTGCCAAGAGATCTTTTTCCTCTTTCTCTGATGCTTCTACATTTCTTGCAACATTCATGTAAGAGGTATGGTTTTAATATCAAGGTTCATTACCCTCTTTTTTTGACTTTTTGACATGTTACATGTGGAACATTTTGCAGTTTGAGATTTGGGGATTCACTGAGGTACCTGAAGACTCACAGATCGACTCAGTAAAGCATCCTGTCATTTCCCTTAATTACCTTATGTTTAGGTTTCCATTAACAGTTAAGTAGGTTTTTGGAGAGCATTTTGTTCATAGTTGTTAAAATTCTTGTGCTCATTTCGGCAGCACATATACTAAAATTGGAACCGTAGTTGTTAAAATTCTTGAATTTTTAGATACATTTTTTTTTAAGATACATTTTGACCCAGCAATTCTACCTCTAAGGAAATATTAATGGAGATGTATATAGGGTTAGTTACTTGGATGTTTGTTGTGATGTT
This sequence comes from Canis aureus, assembly GCF_053574225.1. NCBI lineage: Eukaryota > Metazoa > Chordata > Mammalia > Carnivora > Canidae > Canis > Canis aureus. The sequence goes on from NC_135622.1 coordinate 13,340,844, forward strand.
GCCTATGATGGTGAAACTTTGAAAACACTCAATGTCCCAAAATACGGAAATAGTAAAATAATTTAAGCTAGAAAATATCTATACAATGTAGTAATATTACAGTATATTAATTAACAGTAATAAAATATAATATTAATATTATATTGATCAATATAATATATTGATTAATATGTTGCATTAATATATTAATATCACATAAACTAATGCAGCCATTACTAATCATGTTGTAGAAAAAATTGACAAAAAATCAAAAGATGGTCATAATATGATATCAGGGTAAAAAAAGAATACTAAAAAAGTATGAATATTTTTCTTTTTTTTGAATATTTTTCTATTTTGGTTAAAAGAAGTGTAAGAAGATTCTGAAGTGTAGTAAAGATTATGCATGATTTAATATTTAGTCTTCTCACTTTGAGAGAAATTCTTCTGCATGGTAAAGTTTAAAAACCCTTGAGCTAGGTTTAAAGAAGTAAAAAAAAGCAAAGACTATATTTTCATATGTAGGCATTGAAACCATTCTGTCTTTGAAATAATCATCAAATCCCTAGAGATAAATGAGGATAATCCATATGTCTCTGCTTATCCCCAAGATTTACTCTATTTTATCTGAACCTTTGTAATTTTAATATGAGTTAATAGATTTATTTGTGTAATGATTAAAAGCCTGGTAATTAAGTTCTCAAGTTGGATGTAATTGTGCAAGATAAAGGGGTAGTACTTAAAATTTTTTTAAATATATTTTTTGAGTAGGCAATGGTTTTATAGGGTTGAAGATCAAAACATAAAAAAAAAAAAAAAAAGTTATACAATGAAAAGTCTGCCTCTTTCCCAAGCTCCTCATCTCCTCAATTCCCATTTCTCCAATTCACTTATCCTGGGTAAGCGTTATTATTCGTTTACTGCTTATCATTCCAGAGATATTTTATGTGTATCTAAGCCAAAACATATTGACATTTTTCCCTTCTCGGATATATATGCCATTTTTTCCTTTGCTTTTTCCATTCAACCGTGCGTCATGAAGATTTTTTCATAGTACATAGAGCATCCTCAAAGATTTTTTCAAAAAAAGTGGTTAGAACATAGAGTATGAAGAAAGGAGATGGATCTTAAAACAATTAGAGGAAGAATTTTCTTCATGGTTGGGGTGTTGAGTGCAAGACTGTCTTGCTGAGTGAAGAGGAAACAATATATTGAGTGTACTTGAACGTGGCGTACGGAATTGTAAAAGCTTCCAGTTTAAATGTCATTAAGTTATTTTTTAAAAGACATTATCTATTTGAGAGAGAGAGAGAGAGCACGCAAGTGAGGTGAAGGAGAGGGACAAGTACACCCCGCACTGAGGTTGGAGCCCAACTTGAGGTTCGGTCTCACCACCCTGATATCATGACCTGAGGGAAATGAAATCCAGAGTCTGTTGCTTAACCAACTGAGCTACCCAGATGCCTCCAATTTAAAAAAAAAAAATTACTTAAAAAAATATATTTATATAATTTAATATATAATATATTGATTATAATCAGGGTAATGAAGCAGCTCTTAAAAATTTGCCACAAAAATATGAGACACTTCATTCGTCTTCAGTCCTTATTTCTCTCCTCTGAGGCAACTACTTTCAACTCTTTATTTTTTTCTTTTTTTTTTTAGAGAGTTTATTTATTTATTCATGAGAGACACACAGAGAGAGGCAGAGACACAGGCAGAGGGAGAAGTAGGCTCCCTGCAAAGAGCCCGATGTGGAACTCTATCCCAGATCCTGGGATCACACCCTGAGCCAAAGGCAGATGCTCAACCGCTGAGCCACTTAGGCATCCCAAATTTTTTCTTCTAGTATTTACCTCCTAAGGTTTTAAAGTATACTGTAACTATTTCTTGACTTAAATGAGTTGGATATTATTTATTTTATTTTCTTTATAAATTGAGAATTGATACTTTATGGTGAGGATGTAACTTCTTTACTCTCTCTTCTACTTCTACTTCCACTTCCTCTATCCTCTCAGTTGACATTTATCTCAATATTTAGTTGAATTAATAGTTAGGTTTTATATGATTATGATTAAGTAAATATGACTAGCCTGTGAGCCAAAAGATAAAGATTGTTTTTTCATTTGCCTAATTTTCTATCTATGAGCTTTTTCCAAGTATTCAAATGCTGTCAAATGCTCAATTACAAGAATCTATCAACTTAATTTTTTTCCTTAAGTCTTCTTCCTGTAGGTCTCATTCTTCACATACATCTGGTTTGTTTCTAGGTTTGCAACCACCCTAAAGATTAGTATCTTTAAGGAGTTAAGAAAAGAGATTGTACCCATGAAATAGGAATTGGATGCTATGGGAAGAAACAATCAGAGCACAAAGTCCTCTATGAAATTAAAAAAATGATAGCCAAAATGGAATTCTGAATAGGAGCAGAAGATAAATTTCTCTAGGTTTGGTGCATAACTATAGTCCTAATTCACCTCTCTCCTAGATCCTGATCTGGTTGACTCAGTCATTTTGCTCAAGCACTTAGTCCCATTACTGTCTAAGAAAAGATAAATTTTCAAAGTCCTTGTATGTCTTAAAATGTTTTTCTTCATGGCTGGGATATTGACTTGCAGTTTGAGTATGAAATTCTAGGTTTTTCCTCAAAATGATTAAGAGTTAATTTTGGAATGTCTGTTGTCAGTATTACTGTGAAGAAATCTGATATCATTAAGTTTTGTATGCCAGTATGGATTGTTTTTCCTTTCTGAAACTTTTGAGAATCTTCTCTTTGGTATCCTGAAATGTGATGATTTGGTGACCTTGATGTGATTCTTTTTTTCACTCATTGTGCTGTACACTTGGTGTGCTCTTTCAACCTGATGCCTCTCGTTTGTTTTTTGTAGTGTGGTGAAATTTGCCTTAATAATTTCTTCCTTTCCATTTTATGCTGTTCTCTTTTTTTCTTAGTTGGAATTTTGGACCTCCTGGATTGATCCTTCAGTTTTCTTATCTTTTCTCTATTGTTTTTCATCTGTTTCTCTCTTTTTTTACCCTCCAACTTCTCTGGGCAAGTTGTCAATACTATCTTCTAGCCATTTGATTCAGAATTTCATTTTATTACATTTTCAATTTCATATTGCTCTTTCTTGTTCTGATTGCTTCTTTTTTATAGCATTCTACTTTTTATAAATGCAGTATATTTTCTTACCTTTTTAAAGACATTAATTGTAGTTTTATTTGGAGACTTTCTTTTGCCTTTTGCAATGTTTCTGCCCTTTGCAGTCCTTTTTTCTCTTCGTTTTTCAGTTTCTTCAGAGAGAAGTCTCTAGTCCTCTGCAGTGTGGGATATAATCCTGGGTGTTGACATTCTGGGAGCAGGGGCCAATGAAAGGGACTGTGTCAAGAGTCCCCCAAATCATCTCCAGGTTCAGTGATTCACTAGGAAGATTCACAGGACTCAACATATGGTTATACTCACGGTTATGATTTATTTTCGAGAAAGGCTTCAAAGCAAAATCAGAAAAAAGAAAAGGAACGTGGAGTGAAGTCCAGAGGAAACAAGGCAGAGACTTCCCAGAATCCTCTTCTAGTGAAGTCACCAGGATGTGCTTAATTTTTTTGTAACTGAATTGTGACTGCATATGTGAAGTGTTGTCTAACATGGGAGCTCATTAGAGACTCCGCATCCAAGGTTTTTACTGGGGACTGTTCACCTAGGCACCCTCTGCCTAGCACTATCAAAATTCCAGACTCTCAGGGAAAGCAGGTGTTCAGCATAAGCGACATTGTTTGTGCAAACTCTGATTAGGCATACTAAACAACTCTTATCAGTTAGGGAATGGTGGGATCCTTTCTGAAATCAAAGTTCCCAGATTCCAGCCAAGGGTTAACCTTGCAAGCAGGCCTTTCAAAGGATAGATATCTCAGGCATGCTAAGAGAATTCTTTTCTGCACAGGGACTGAGGGTCCCACACTTTACTCTGTAGGCTTTCACTTATCCTCCTTATCTTCTGCCTCCTGCTGTATCCTTGCCCTCTGGTGGTAACCTGGAGGCCAAAGCCTCTCACCTGCTCTGGGGCTGAGGAAGTCACCTGTCTGCCACAGGGCTGGAGAGTGGCCCCAGGGAAGGGAGTAGCTAACCATTTTGTATCAGTAAACCATTGCTGTTACTTATCCTACAGCTAGATCTGTGACCCTTTCCATAATAATATTGACTTGATATTTGCACTTTTCTTACGAATGTACAATGGAGTTTTCCAATAGATTAAATGCAGAAATATAAAGCAATGCCACTCTTCTCACTAGTTTATTTTTTGTTTTGGAAAATCTAGTTATTTTTCCGTAACATAATGGGTTTATTATTATTTCTAAACGGACTAAGAAAGATTTTTAAATTTCTATTTTTGTTAGATAATAATTAATGGTAGATATAATCTACATAAATAAAAGTTCTTTGGAGTCTCCATGGTTTTTATTTTTGCATTACTTAGTGTGTGTGATTGCAATTTTTTAATATTGAAATATAATTGACACAATATTATATTAGTTTCAGGTGTACAACATATTGATTCAACAATTCTATACAATACTCCTTGCTCATCATGATATATGGTCACCATCTATCACCATACAATATCATTACAATATTATTGACTATATTCCCTGTGATGTATTTTTCATCTCTGACTTATTTATTCTATTACTAGAATAATCAGTACCTCTTAATACCCTTTATCTGTTTCACCCATCCCCCAATGCAGCATTACTTACAATAGCCATGATATGAAAGCAACCCAAGTGTTCATTGATAGATGAATGGATAAAGAAGTGGTAGTAGAGTATTACTCAGCCATCAAAAAGAATAAGATCTTGTCAGTGCTTTTTAAGCATATAGGTCCTTTCGCCAAAAAGCTCGAGAAGCCTATATCTCCCATTTTTCTGAGTCTAGAAATTTGTCTTTCTGCTAGTATCAATACCTATATTGTCCGACATAGTAGCCACTAGCCACACGTACTTAAATATAAGTTAATTAAATTAAAATTAAAAATTCAATTCCTCAGTCACACTAGTGACATTTCAAGTGCTCAATACCATGTGTGGGTAGTAGTGGCTACTGTATTGAACAGCACAGATCTAGAACATTTCCATTATTACAAAACATTCTGTTGGGGATGCCTGAATGGCTCAGTGGTTGAGCGCCTGCCTTCGGCCCAGGGCGTGATCCTGGAGTCCCAGGATCGAGTCCCACATTGGGCTCCCTGCATGGAGCCTGCTTCTCCCTCTGCCTGTGTTTCTTCCTCTCTCTCTCTCTGTGTCTCTCATGAATAAATAAATAAAATCTTTAAAACAAAATAAAACATTCTGTTGGACAGTACTATCAAAGCTATTAACATTTAAAAGCCATTCTTCTATCTCTTTCCCTTATTTATTTCTACCCCCATGCTGTTTGCTTAATTATGACAGTTAAGCACATATACATGTATTATTCGTTCATAAAACATCTCATTTGTCACCAAGGCAAAGACAAGGGATAGGCTTTCTGCTAAGACACACAGCATGCACACAAATTGCTCTTACAGGGCAAGTGGCATTGCTATGTGGGCAGTGCAGACCTGTGCAAAGTGCTATACAGGGAAGCACCATTCATAGAAACTTGAGTGTGAATGGCATGTCTCTGGAGGTGTGAAGTGCAGTGGTCCTGAGTGCCTCAAAGAGCCAGGATCTGAGTCCAGGTTTGTGTAATTCTGATCTGTGCTTTTTCATTTTGGTTAAGATCACCCAACCAATCCCTCTTGTCCTGTATATATGGGCTGTTGAAGGACATTTTTAAGGAACAGATAAAATCATGATTCTCATACAAATATAAAATTTACAAATGTTAATTTTTTTATTTAACTCATTAATCAAATGAGTGCCCCAGTAAGATGGTACAGCCAGTTCAAAAGGAGAAGCCAGAGAACAGACATATTTATAGATCAGGAAAATGGAAATGAACATGCAAATGAAAGCAGAACTGGCCTCTTTCATTGGAGAGGGAAGTCACTTGAACCTCCACCAGATTTTACTTGCCTAGAGGCAAAAATTATTTTATATCATTCTAACTTTTCTTCAGTATGAAGAAAAGTATATTATAAAGTATAATAGTTAAACAGCAACGAAAGCCTGGAATCAGATAATCTGGAATGGTGTGATCTAAACAAAGATCACTTTCTATTGAAACACACATTTTCTCCTGTAAAACCCACCTAGCGATGTTTAGATTTTAATTTGCCTGCTCCTGTAAAGTTATCTATATGAAAATTCTGGTCGACAGAGAAGTTAAATCTATCATTGAAATGAATAAATTTGTATTCTGGGCTTGTTTTGTTTTCTAGGTTACTTGCTTGTTTTAAGCAAGTCATCTAGGTGTATAAGGCAAATCAGTGATGACCTAAATAGATAATTTATAAGGCTTCTTACATTGGCCACAGACTGGTTTTCCTACCAGAAACTGACAGTGGCTGAAAAAAATTTTTTAATTCAACACTGAGCTTGAAGGGCATCAAAATAAGTAAGCCTCAGTTCTATATTCTCATTGCAGAGACAGCCTTGTACACAATGAACCATCATACAGGGTAATAAGTACTGCACCGGAGTTGAAAATAATGTGATGCAGAATCACGAAGGAGGAGGCAGTGAATTCTGGCTAGAAAGTTAACATGTCATCAGGGCCTTAAAGGAAAACTAGAATTTAACCAGCATGATTTTTCCAGTTATACAGACACAAGAACTTCTGATTATATTTCCAAACAAAAAGCCAATCGCCTAGATGATTCCCAGACCTAGCCTCCTGGTGGTGATACCCTTATGTAGGTTCCTCCCACGTTGTATCAGGATTGGTCTGTATACCTATGTGTATGTGGTGGAAGTGGCAGTGTGTGGATTCCAAGGCTTACTTATAGAAGACATGGGGGCTTCCGCTGTAGTCTCTTGGATTCTCAGAGAAATCAACTGTCATGTCATGAGAACACTCAAGTAGCCTTATGAAGAAGCTCAAATGGGAAGAAACTGAGTTTACTCTGGGTCAGTAGCCACTTACCTACTGCCTGTTTCCTAGTTTCCTTAGCAGCTGGTTTATCTTTGTGATTAAGTTCTTGGGAGCAGAGGATGTGTGCAATTTTTGGTACTTGTCTTTAACATAGAGCTTCTCAACCTTTTTATTATTGTTATTATTATCCCTGCATGAGGAGCCTTTTTAGACTTTTTTTCCAAGTTCTTCCATAAAATTTTAATACCACAGATACATTGTATATCTGTTTATATACTTTATAAGAATATATCTACTGTATCTACAAAAAGACTAGTATTTTTTGCCCTTCTACCCCTTATGAACCAGCTTTTGCCCCCTTAAAAGTGATATTATCCTTGTTGAGAAAGCATATTTTCAAAGGATTGGGTTTGCTCTCTCCTCTTTCTTTCAGCATGTGGGCTGGAAGGCAGACTCCTGTGGTGTGCTAACTTCAACTCTGCAGACAAAGGGAGCTCAAGTGACAAGATGGAAGGAATCTGGGAGATTAACATCATAGAACAACCTAATAGCCTGTGTGTAGAAAGTTAATTGAGAGAGAAACATATTCTGATCTTATTTGAGCCATCTTGTTTTGGGGCCATTGTTATAGTAGCTTAGCCTTTATTCTAACAAATATGCATCTCATTTTTTTCAAAACTGCTTAGAAATTTCAAAAATTTCTTTAATTTCCATGTCACTCAAGTCTGTTTGCCAATGACTATATGAATGTTATTTACCCTTTGCCATCTGCAAACAATCTATGATTACCAGTACTACGAATTGTATAAATATTAACATTATTTGATCCAAAAGTTGGGCACCTCTAGGTGATATCTCATAATCATTGAATGAAGGTGTTACCATGCTTTATTTCATTGCATATATTGCTAGTTTGATGTTGTTTTGTTTTGTTGGGTTTTTAACCACTCATTTTATAGTAATAGAGTGTACTAACAGCACACACTCCTCTCAAGTCAGTTCCCTTGTTTGTAAAATTGGTCTAATAACACCTACCACACAGGATTTAAGGACTAAATGAGATAATGGTAGTAAATTATTGAGCATATTGCCTTATTTGTAAGAGACCACTGCAATTTTTTTTTCTCGAAAGGGAGAAAGAGAGAGAAAAGAGGGGCAGAGAGAGAGAGAATCTTAAACAGGCTCCACACCTAGCCCAGAGCCCGATGGAGGGGTTCCATCTCACAAACCTGAGATCATGACCAGAGCCAAAATCAAAAGTCAGGTGCTTAACCGCCTGAGCCACCCAGGTGCTTAGGATACTGATACTTTTTAATAGTCACGTTTTTGTTAATTTTTCCCCTCTTATGTTCTACATCTTAGCAATGTAATCTTTTATTAGCAATGTAATGTGTACAATCTTAGCAGTGCCCAAGAGTGTGTGTATAGCAATATATATTGCTATTCTTTTCTTCACACTCACATATATATATAGATAGATACAACAAACACATATGAGTTTTTCTCTTTTATAGTGATTCATCTATTCAAATTTTCTATTCTATTCTCAGAGTCAATTTTTATAATTTTTAATTTATACTTTGCTAAGAAGTCATTTTCTTTCTATTTTTAAATTTCTTGTCATGAGGTTGCATGTGATATTCTCTTGCAATTTTAAAGCTCTTTGATATTTCTTTTATTTCTGATCCATGCATTTTTATTCACCCCTTTTCATCCTTCTCCATTCTGCCAAAATTAGAGTTTTGTTTTCTTGTTCTTTAAGAGAACAAGCTTTTGTATTTATATATCCTACTATTACTTTTTAAGATTATTCTTAAGTTTATCTGTATTAATTCCTACTTCCTACTGCTTTTTCCTTTTTATCCTTTTTCCTTATTTTGAATAAATAATTCCTTTACATTTTTAAAAACCCTATGTAGTGAGAAAGGTATTTAAGGCTTTAAAATTTCCCCTAAGGACTGTTTTAGCTCCTAGAATGTTCATTCATTGGTCTAAAATTTTCTCCTTTTGACGGGATAAACACTGGGTGTTATACTATATGTTGGCATATCGAACTTCAATAAAATTTTCTCCTTTTCATCATCTTGTAAATGGTTTGTAATTTCACTTCTGATTTCTTTGGGGTTTTTTTCAAAATTTTATTTATTTATTCATGAGAGACACAGAGAGAGAGAGAGGCAGAGACACAGGCAGAGGGAGAAGCAGACTCCATGCAGGGAGCCTGATGGGGAACTTGATCCCGGGACTCCAGGATCACACCATGAGCTGAAGGCAGGTGCTAAACTGCTGAGCCACCCAGGGATCCCCATGATTTCTTTGATACAAAGATTATTTAGTAGTATATTAATTTCTAAGTATTTATGTTTTTTAAAAAATCTTTTTATTATTTGGAATTTTATTGAATGACTAGAGAATCTGACATATAAAATCTCTACTTCCTTAAAAATATTTCCATCCATTATTTATTTTAAATGACATAGTTGTGGGGTGCCTGTGCCTCAGTTGGTTAAGCATCTGACTCTTGATTCAGCTCATGTCAGGATCTCAGGGTTGTGGGATCAAGCCCCACATGGGGCTCCATGCTCAGTGGGGAACCTGCTGGAAATTCTCTGCCCCTCCGCTGCTCACACACATAAATTTCTCTCTGAATAAATAAAAATAAAATCTTTAAAAAAAAATAAATGACATAGTTGCTTCAGCATTTTTATTCTATAGATTTTTTTTTCACTTTTCATGGAGATAGATGGAATGGCTCTCAGGTAAAGAGAAGCAATATTTAAGATTTTTGACACGAACAGGCTGCAGAAACAGAACAAGAATTTCTCATCCCAGGAGTTTTCTTGTTTGTTTGTTTATCTCTATAGGCATAGTTTAGAAGAGCTAAACAGCTCTACTTTGAGCTCAGTTTTCTTAGAACAGGGGCAGTTTGAATAACAGAAAGTTAGGAGGAAAGGACATTAAAAAAGCAAAAATAAAAAACTTAGGCTTTTTAGATGCAGCTAGGAGTTCTGGGCAGTTAACCAACGTTTGGTAGAACACTGTGAAGGTCCAGCCAAGAGGGGAGGCCTTTTTGTGTGAAAACACTGCTGTTTGCTTTACTAGTTTTACAAAGAATATAGATTGATGTTGGTAGGACTTAAATCTCATGATGGGTTAGGGGAGGATGAATAGAAGGGAATGTCCCAAATTAATGGGCCATGGACATTTGTTGGACCCTCCTAGTGTTTTATATATGTTTTAATTAGTTGCCAACACTTTGAAATAAAGCAGCTTTATATAAACACGCAAACACACACAAATCTGCATTTCCAGCATTTAAAGACTTGGAAGCTCTGAGAACACTGAGGTTACATTAGCACATGGCTGCAAGAAGCTGGAGTTGGGGAGCACCTATCAGTTTCAGAGAGACATGTGCTCTCCACCTAGACCATCCCACTGCGCCCTCTTACTCGCAGTATCTAGGCCGAGTACCTGCAGTCATTTTTCTCTTTGTACTTGCACTGCTCTTTGTCCCCTGTAGCTTTAAGAAGGAAAGCCTGTACATTTCAGATCCATTTATCTTTCAAAAGTGGGGAGAGAAAAAGGCCTTTTTATTATTAAAAAAAAAAAAAAAAGGAAAGAGATTGTGTGTGTGAAGAATATTTCTGTGTTTTAATATGCACACCAAGTGTGTCTGTCAAAAGAATGCAAATTAAGATGCCATTTTAAAACCAACCCCACATAGCACCATAACTAGTGTTTGGAAAAGATTTAATAGGGTTTGCTTTTGGTGAGAAATAAATAAAGAAAGCCACTATGATATGTATTTGTTTATTTAGTAAGAAAAAAAAATCCTGGGATCCCTGGGTGGCGCAGCGGTTTACTTTTTTTATTTTTATTTTTTTTTATTTTTTTGCAGCGGTTTAGCGCCTGCCTTTGGCCCAGGGCCTGATCCTGGAGTCCCGGGATCGAGTCCCGCATCGGGCTCCCTGTGCATGGAGCCTGCTTCTCCCTCTGCCTGTGTCTCTGCCTCTCTCTCTCTCTCTCTCTGTGTGTGTCTATCATGAATAAATAAATCTTAAAAAAAAAATTATAAAAAAAAAAGAAAAAAAATCCTGGGTATCAATATTTTATATGGATGGTAAGTTCCTAAAGCAATGCCTTTTGAGGAAAGCAGAAATCATGTACCTCAAACCTAAAGAAAAGTAAAGAAATGTAAATATTATTGGAAACACTATGTCATAGAATCTTGAAGATATGACTGAGAACTTAAAGGCAGATTACATTTCAAATTTAAATTATTTATGGCATTTTCAATTTGAGCTCATGGAAACACAGATAGATAATATCATATATATGTGGTGGTGTCTGAAAATTTTAATGGGTCAAAGAACTTTTGGATTTGTCACCCATGAAAAGGCCAATATCAAATGATTCATTTACGTGTGTTAGGAAAGTCTGTCAAAATTTTATGAAAATAAGTTAAAAATATATTAGCTTGATTATAGATAGTGCTCCTGGAATAATAAATAGTGCAGGTTAACACTGGACATTTTGATGATATAGTGAAAGAATAAGAAGACATGAATTTAATGATTTATTTATTGCAGATTACACTAGGAATAATTTTAGGACAAAAAGATTTAAAAATGCAATGAATATGGTAATGCCACCATAAACTGGCTACCGATTCTTGAACTTTAGGTGTTTCAAGGCTTTGCAGGATTCATGGTTTGTACAACTCTAGTCTCCCATATACAGTTTAAGGCTGGAATGGTTTTTTCTAACTGTTCAGAGAAATCAATCTGTACTTGTCATCCAAGGGAAAATATTTGCCTCAGTTTACCAGTGAAGAATGCTCAAAGATTTGGCTTTTTTTTGGTTGAATTACAGCTCAAGTAAATACTGCAAATATTTCTTTACAGGGGAATTCACAGGGATTACCACATTTATATGATTCAGTTCTCCCATTTTAGTAAATACATGTTTTTTTGGCAAACATTTGGTAAAGAATAATCTGGATCATTTTTATATGCTGAAGTTAGTTTCCAGAAATGAAACTAACTTTTAGACCACATTTCATGTGGTCTTAACTGAATTCCCCAAATGATAGAATTTGAGACTGAATTCTAAGGCAGGCTCTTTGATTTTATGCTTTATGAAAATGAGCTAATATTTCTCAATTAATAGCAATAATGTGAATGGGTACTACAAATGGAAGTATAAAAACTAAATATTATAACATTGGAGCAACAGAAGTCCATGAATACCTTCTAATTACCCTATATTCAAAACTCACTATGCAAAAATTTCATTTTTGTTTGAAAATGCCTGTGTTAAAAAAAAAAAATGCCTGTGTTTAAGAGGAATTGTCTTCTTTTTATGAAACTCAATTTTAAAAAATACTGTTCTTAGTTTAAGGATTCAGGGATGAATGCCATATTACACATTGCATGCAACTCTAACTACATTAGCATCTTGGTCCAAGGGAAAGGGTGTCAAATTCTTGGTTTTAGGTCTAAGGTGTGAGATATAGGAAAACCTTAATAATTAAGTGTCCCTATTTTTTAATTTGTATTTTGACAGTTTCAAATTGATAATCTCTACTATCATAAACGCTTGTATTATGTTACATATGCCTAAATGATAGTTTATTAAAAACAATGTTTGATTCTATTTCTGGCATTTGAATTTTCTTTGATTTTTTTAAAAGATTTTATTTATTTACTCATGAGAGACACACAGAGAGAGAGACACATAAGCAGAGAGAGAAGCAGGTTCCCTGCAGGGAGCCTGATGTGAGGATCCTTCCCAGGACCCCAGGATCACACCCTGAGCCAAAGGCAGATGCTCAACCACTGAAGCCACCCAGGTGTCTCTGAATTTTCTTTGATTTTGAACACTTCAATTATTTATCATTATTCAATTATTACATATATTCAATTATTTTCTATTTGATATATTCAACTATTAATATGTATTATTCAATTATTGTAAGTTACTAGCTGGTTCTGAGTTTGTTACCCTTCCCAATGGTGGAAGGTAAAATCTTAGCTATATTCTTGGGGCAGATTCCTATGAAAATATGGTGATCATATCATACTAATTAATTTAACACTGTTAACCACTTTTCCATAACTTGGTCACTAAACGTATCATCATGGTGATTTGTTTCATGGTGGTAGCTTTAGGAAGTAAAACTGAAAAATTCCTGCCTATTTATTTCAGCATCATAAGTACAGGTTAGCCATTCCAGTATCATGTAATAAGATTTTTCCCTTCACCCTTCTTTCACCCCTACAGAGTATTCCATGAGAATTCCTTATCAAATCTTCAGGGCAAACTTTAAAAAAATAACACCCATGAGCTTTGATAGGATCAGAGGCTCCATCCAGATTCTGTTATAGGCAAGTAATTGTGTTCAGGTGAGGAATCAGAAGCTGTACTGTGTTTTATAATAACTCCTAAGTTTCTTTGTTGCCTTATTGAAATTCTTGAGTTGGGGACCAGATGACTGCTGTCTATGAGAAGCTGCCTGGTACTCTTCTCTCCCTGGCAGTGCTACCCTCATCCTGGCTCCGATGCAGCTACAGCTCTGCCCTCTCAATTGCTTGCTGTTTGTTGCCTTTTCATAGACTTATAAACCTTAAAGACTCCCTAGTAAAGCTTTTGATGACATACACACAATCTTTTTGTTAAAGTTCCCAAACCAGCTCAAGGAAAACAGAGAAAAAGAGGACAATGGAAAATGTTTTTCTAAATCTCAAATGATTGGTAGTACTGAACTGTCACCATGAATATATATTTTTCTTGTCCAGAAAGTTGTGTCCAGTTGGGTGTTTAAATTTTAATTTTGCTAAATGTTTAGAAGTAACATTTAAGAATGACAGTATCAGGGGGTCCAATGGCAACTTAACACCTTTCACATTTCTCCTGGCTCCCTTTGATCCTTCTTTGGGCTCAGATAGAATTATGCTTCTGAATATACTCTTCAGTGGTTCTCAAGTATGGCCCCTGTGCCAGGCAATGCTGGGAACTTAGTGGAAATGCAAATTTTGGGGCCCCATCCTGACCTACAGTATGAGAAACTCTCGGAGAGTAGGATGGGCAGCAACCTGTGTTTTAACAAACCTTTCAGGTGATTCAGGTGAATGCTAAAGTTTGTGAGCCACTGCTTTATAGAACTTGAATTATACTTGTGTTAGATTTGGAAAAAAAAAAAAAAACTTGTGTTAGATTTGGATGTGGAAACCTATAAAGGTTTTCAAACTCCTGTAGTGTCTTCCTGCTTTCCTTCCGGTTTTCCTGTGGAAACCTATAAAGGTTTTCAAACTCCTGTAGTGTCTTCCTGCTTTCCTTCCTGCTTTCCTTCCTCCTTGCTTTGGGAGTCTGGATGAAGTATATATATTGTGATGAACTGCAGACCTTTATCCCAGCTTTGTGGACTTTTGTGGTGGCTATAGTCAGCTAACTGCCTTGAATATTGTTCAGGTCATGGGTGAGACAGATCCTTGGGCACTTTCAGAAGAGGTCAGAGCAGGCATCCCAAGAACTATCAAAGCTAGTTTTGAAATCTGGCCAAGCAATTATTCCTATCTGGTTATTTAATGTAAGTAATTCACTGGAGGAAAATAAAATCATGGAGGAAATGACTTTGTATGTGAAATTGTGTGTTGTTTTTTGTTATAGTAGAATGTATGTAACGTGAAATTTTTCACTTTAAACATTTTTAAGTATGTAGAGTGTACAGTTCAGTGGCATTAAGCACATTCACATTATTATGCAACCACCACCACCATCCATCCTCAGAAATTTTTCATCATCCCCAACTGAAATTAAGTGCATATCAAGCAATAAGGACCCCTTCCTCACACTCCAAAGCCCCAAATAACCACTCTTCTGACCTTCTTTCTCTATGAATTGACTATTTTAGGTTCCTCATATAAGTGGAATCATACAATTTTTGTACTTTTGTGTCTAGCTTATTTCACTTAGCATAATATCTTCAATATTCATCTACATTGTAGCATATATCAGAATTTCATACTTTTTAAAGGCTGAATAAAATTCCATTGTATGTATATACCACATTTTGCTTATCCATTCGCCTGAGGGTAAGTGTTTGGGTTGTTTTTACCTTTTGGCTATTGTGAACAATGCCACTATGAACACTGATGTACAAATACCTATTCGAGTTCTGCTTTCTATTCTTTTGGGTATGTATCTAGAAGTGGAATTGCAAAATCAAATGGTAATTCTGTTTACTTTCTTGAAGGATTGCCATTTTATTTTCCACAGTGACTGCACCTTCCCACCAGCAATACACAAAGTTCCGAATTTTTCCATATCCTCACCAACACTTTATTTTCAGGGTTTTTTCAAATAATGCATATTCTACTGTATAAAAAGTGTATCTTACTTGGTTTGTGTTTCCATAATTTCATGTGCTTATTGGTCATCTGTATTCTTCTTTGAAGAAATGTCTAAGCTTTTAGCCCATTATTTTAATTGAGTGTTTTGGTTTTGAGTTGCAGGACCTCTTTATATATCCTGAATATTAATATTTTATCAGATAGACAATTTGCAAATATTTTCTCCCCTTCTGTAGGTTACCTTTTTACTCTGTTAATAATGTCCTTTGATGCACAAAAGTTTTTGATTTTGATAAAGCCCAATCTAATGTTTTTTCTTTTTTTTTTTTTTTTTAAAGATTTTATTTATTTATTCATGAGAGGCAAAGAGAGAGAGGCAGAGACATAGGCAGAGGGAGAAGCAGGCTCTGATGTGGGACTCAATCCTGGGACTCCGGAATCATGCCCTGAGCCAAAGGCAGAAGCTCAACCACTAAGCCACCGAGGCGTCCCATGTTTTTTCTTTTGTTACCTGGGCACTGAATGTGTATATCACTTTGGGAATTATTGATATTTTATTTATTTATTTAGAGAGAGAGCCCGGGTGGTGTGGGGTGAGAGAGTTATTGACATTTTAACAATTTTAACTCTTCTAATCTATTTAGTTATTGAGTGTTTTTACCAGGAAAGGATGTTGAAATTTTTTTTAAATTTTTATTTATTTATGATAGTCACAGAGAGAGAGAGAGAGAGAGAGAGAGAGAGGCAGAGACATAGGCAGAGGGAGAAGCAGGCTCCATGCACCGGGAGCCCGATGTGGGATTCGATCCCGGTTCTCCAGGATCGTGCCCTGGGCCAAAGGCAGGCGCCAAACCGCTGCGCCACCCAGGGATCCCAAGGATGTTGAATTTTGTCAAGTATTTTTTGTGCATCAATTGAGATGATTATGTGTTTTAATTCCCATCCAGTTCATTTTATGAAGCTAGTATTACTGTGATACCAAAACTAGACAAATAGAAAAAAGTACGGGGGATCCCCGGGGGGTTCAGCGGTTTGGAGCCTGCCTGTGGCCCAGGGTGTGATCCTGGAGTCCCCGGATCAAGTCCCACATTAGGCTCCCTGCATGGAGCCTGCTTTTCCCTCCGCCTGTGTCTCTGCCTCTCTCTCTCTCTGTCTCTCATGAATAAATAAATAAAATCTTTAAAAAGAAAAGAAAAAAAAGTACGGACTGATACCTCATGAATACAGATACAAAATCATTTTAAAATATTAAAAAATGGAATCAACCAAGATATATAAAAAATTATATGCCATAACCAAGTGGGGTTTATTCTAGGGATGTAAGGCTGGTTTAACATCTTAAAATTAATCACAAGAATTCACCATATTAACAAGGTAAAGAAGAAAAATCACATGGTCATATTAATCAACATGGAAAAGACATTTGACAGAATTTAACATCCATTCATGATTAAAAACTCTCTTGGGCAGCCTGGGTGGCTCAGCAGTTTAGTGCTACCTTCAGCCCAGAGCGTGATCCTGGAGACCCGGGATCGAGTCCCACATCATGCTCGCTGCATGGAGCCTGCTTCTCCCTCTGCCTGTGTCTCTGCCTCTCTCTCTCTCTCTCCCTCTGTGTCTCTCATAAATAAATAAAATCTTTAAAAACATAAAAATAAAAACTCTCAAAAAATGGGAAGAGAGGAGAACTTTCTCAATGTGGTAAAGAACATCTACAAAAGCCTACAGATAAAATCATATATAATGGTGAAAGACTGAATGCTTTCTCTTTAAGATTGGGAACAAGAAAAAAAAAAAAAAGATTGGGAACAAGAACAGTGCTGGAAATTATTACAGAAAATAAAAGGCATACAGTTCAGTGAAGAAGAAATAAAACTGTCCCTGTGTGCATATGACATAATCATCTTTATAGAAAAGCCAAGGAATCAACAGGAAAACTAGAACTAATATATGTTTGGCAAGGTTGCAAAGTATAAGAAAAACATACAAAAATCAACTATATTTCTAAGTACTATCAGTGAACACATGGACACCAAAATTTAAAATACAATACCATTTACAGTTGCTCCAAAAATATGAAGGACTTATGTGTACTTCTAATGAAAAAAGGTACAAGATGTGTATACTAAAAACATACAATACTGACAAAAGAAATCAAGAATGATCTAAATGCTTCTTTGGAAAGAAATACTGTGGATTAGAAGATTCTACATAGTGAACATGTTGATTCTCCCTAAGTTGAAATATAGATTTAATGCAATTCCTATCAAAATCTCAGTAACATTTTTTATAGATATAAACAACATTATTCTAAAGTTTATATGGAAAAACAAAGTAACCAGAAGAGCTACAACAATTTTGAAAAAGAATACAATGGGGAAAGTCAGGCTATCTGATTTTATGAGTTACTATATATAGCCATAATATTCAAGACTGGTGTTGGTAGAAGGATAGACACATAGATTAATGGCACAGAATAGAAAACCCAGATAGATACCTACACAAACATGCCCAACTGATTTTTTACAAAGATGCAAAAGCAATTCAATGGAGGAAAAATAACTGATTCAACAAACAGTGCTAGAGAAATTGCATACCCACTGGCAAAAATATGAGTTAAACAGTAGTTAAATAGTTAATAAAGGGAAACCAATCAAATTAGAAAATGAACAACAAAAAAGGGAAGCCTAAATGACTCAGCTGGTTAGCATCTGACTCTTGAATTCAGGTCATGATCTCAGAGTTGTGAGATTAAGCCCCACATTGGGCTCCACACTGAGTGTAGAGTCTGCTTAAGATTCTCTCTCTCCCTTTCCCTGTACCCCTCCCCCCCCCAAAAAAAAGAAAGAAAAGAAAGAAAACGGGCAAAAGACGCAGTAAGGCATTTCAACAAAGAAGATAATACAGATAGCAAGTAAGCACAGGAAATAAATGTTCAGCATCATTAGCCATTAAGGACATGCAATTAAAACCACAATGAATTATCACTATATAATTACCAGAATGGTTAAAATTGAAAAATAGTGAAAACCCCAAACACTGGCAAGGATGCTGAGAAGCTGGATAACTTATACTTTACTGGTAGGAATGTAAAATGACATAGTCATTCTAGAAAACAATTTGGCAGTTTCCTATAAAATTAACCATGCAATTACCATACAACCCCAAGAGCACTTGGGCATTATTTGTTCTAGAGAAATGAAAGCTTTTGTTCACAAAAAAACCTATACACCAATGTTCCAAGAAACTGTATTTGTAATAACCAAAGACTGGAATCAGCCTACATGTTCTTTAAAGGGTGAATATTGGGCAGCCCGGGTGGCTCAGTGGTTTAGCGCTGCCTTCCGCCCAGGGCCTATTCCTGGAGACCCGGGATCAAGTCCCACTTCAGGCTCCCTGCATGGAGCTTGCTTCTCCCTCTGCCTGTGTCCCTGCCTCTCTCTCTCTCTCTCTCTCTCTCTCTGTCTCTCATGAATAAATAAATAAAATCTAAAAAAAAAATAATAAAGGATGAATATTTAAATGGCAGTATGTGGGACACCTGGGTGGCTCAGCAGTTGAGCATCTGCCTTTGGCTCAGGGCATAATCCTAGGATCCAGGATTGAGTCTCACATCAGACTCCTTGCATGGAGCCTGCTTCTCCCTCTGCTTAGATCTCTGTCCCTCTTTTCTCTCTCTCTCTCTCTCTCTTTCTCTCTGTGTCTCTCATGAAAAAATAAATAAATAAAATATTTAAAATAAATAAATAAAACAAACTGTAGAATGTTCAGGGCCACCTGGCTGGCTCAGTTGGTAGAGCATAAGACTCTTAATCTCAGGGTCATGAATTCAAGTCCCATGTTGGATGTAGACTCCCTCCGTGGAGCCTGCTTCTCCTCCCTCTGCCTGTGTCTCTGCCTCTCTCTGTGTCTGTCATGAATAAATAAATAAAATCTTTAAAAAACAAAACAAAAAAACATGCTAAACTGTGATACATTCATACTATGGAACACTATTCAGCAATAAAAAAGTGAATTATTGGTACATGTAACAATCTAGATGGATCTCCAGACACATGCTAGATGAAAAAACCAATCCTAAAAGATAAAATACCATCTGATTCCATTTATATAACATTCTTGAACTGACAAAATATAGAAATGTTGAATAAATTAGTGGTTGCCCCAGGTTATGGAAGGAGGTGTGTACAAGACAGAAATGGATGTGGTTATAAAAGTATAATAGGAAAGGGGCACCTGGATGGCTCAGTAGGTTAAGTGTCTGCCTTTGGCTCACGTCATAATCTTGGGGTCCTGGATTCAAGCCCCATGTCAAGCTCCCTGCTCAGTGGGGAGTCAGCTTGTCCCTCTGCCCTTCCCTCTGCTCTCTCTCTCTCTCTCAAATAAATAAATAAAATCTTGGGGCACCTGGGTAGCTCAGTCGGTTGCGTGTCTGTCTTTGGCTCAGGTTACGATCCCAGGATCCTGGGATCAGGCCCTGCATTGGGCTCCCTGCTTCTCCCTCTCCCTCTACCTGCTGCTCTGCCTACTTGTGTTCCCTCTCTTTCTCTGTTAAATAAATAAATAAATAAATAAATAAATAAATAAATAAATAAATAAAATCTTTACAAAAAAATCTTTTAAAAAAGTATAATAGGAGGGATCCCTGTAGTGATGGAAATGCTTTGTATCTAGGTTGTATCAATGTCAATATTCTGGTTGTAATATTGTACTAGTTTTATAAGATGTTACCATTAGGAAAACTTTCTTACAATTACATATGAATATACAATTATGAAAAGTTTAAGTTAAATTTTTTCTAGAGGTACCTGGGTGGTGCAGTCGGTTGAGTGTCCCACATTTCAGCTCAGGTCATGGTCTCATGGGTCATGGGATGGAACCCTTCATGGGGCTCCTGCTTCAGTGAGGAGTCTGCTTGAAAGATTCTCTACCTCTGCCCCTCCCCAGACTCATGCTCTCTCTCTCTCTCAAATAAATAATTAAAAAAAAATAAAAACAACAGATTTATTCTATAAATAAATTCAAGAAAGTAGAAGGACACAAGATCAACACACAAAAATCAACTGATTTATATATATAAACAACAAACGATCTGAAAAAGAAATTAAAAATAGTTCCACTTACAATTGCATCAAAACCAATAAAATACTTAGGAATTAACCAAGGAAGTGAAAGACTTGTATAATGAAAACTACAAAACATTACTGAAAGAAATTAAAGAAGACACAAATAAGTAAATATATTTTTCATATTCACAGATTAGAAGGCTTCATATTGTTAAAATGCCATGCTACCCAAAATGATCTACACATCAGTGCAAACCCTATGAAAATGCCAATGATATTTTTTGCAGAAATAGAAAAATTCATACTAAAATTCATATGAGGGCACCCAGGTGGCTCAGCAGTTTAACACCACCTTCAGCCCAGGGTGTGATCCTGGGGACCCAGGATCGAGTCCCGCGTTGCGTTCCCTGCATGAAGCCTGCTTCTCCCTCTGCCTGTGTCTCTGCCTCTCGCTCTATTGTGTTTCTCGTGAATAAATAAATTTAAAAAATAAAATAAAATAAAATAAAATTCATATGAAATCTTAAGCGATCCCAAAGAGCCAAAAGAATTTTAAAAAAAGAAGAAAAAGAAGCTGGAGGATTCACACTTCCTGATTTCAAAATTCACTGCAAAACTACAGTAATCAAAACAGTGTGGAATTGGATAAACACAAACATATAGACCAATGGAATATGATAGAGATCCTACAAATAAACCTTCACATATGTGGTCAAATGATCTTTGACAGGGTGCCAAGATCATTCAATGGGGCAAGGACAGTCTCTTCAACAAATGGATCCGGGAAAACTGGATATCCACAATGCAAAAGGATGAATTGGGCCCTTACCTAACACTATATACAAAAATTAATTCAAAATGGATCAAAGACCTAAATGTAAGACCTAAAGCAATAAGACTTCAAAAGAAAACATATATGACAAAGCTTTAAGACATCAGATTTGGCAGGGATTTCTAGGATATGGCACCAGAGGCACAGATAACAAGAGAAAAATAGACAAATCAGATTTCGTGAAGATTAAAAAATTTTGTGCATCCCTAGACATTTCTTGAAAGAAGCTATGTGGATGGCCAATAAATACATGAAAAGATACTCAACATCACTAATCAGGGAAATATAAGTCGAAATGCATTAAGAGGGACGCCTGGGTGGCTCAGCGGTTGAGCTGCCTTGGCTCTGGATTGGCTCTGCCTTGGCTCAGGATGTGATCCCGGAGTTCCGGGATCGAGTCCCACATCGGGCTCCTTGCATGGAGCTTGCTTCTCTCTCTGCCTGTGTCTCTGCCTCTCTCTCCATCTCTCATAAATAATTAAAATCTTTAAAACAAAACAAAACAAAACAAAAAACCCAAAATGCATTAAGACTCTACACCCATTAGAATGGCTACAATTAAAAAAATGAGAGACCAACAAATAATGATTAGAATATGGGGAAATTGGAACCCTTGTGTAAAGTTGGTGAGAATGTAAAATGGTATGGCAACTGTGGAAAACAGTATGGTCATTTTTTTAAATTTAAATTACCGTATGATTAAACAATTCTACTTCTGATATATGCCCAGTTGAATTGAAAGCAAGGTCTTGAAGAGTTATTTGTAAACCCACATTCATAGTATCATTGTTCACTGTAGCTAAAACATGGAAGCGACCCAAGTATTAATCAACAGATGAAGGGATGAGCAAAATATGATACATATGTACAATAGAATATTACTCCACTACAAGCATACAAAACAAACCCCTGCAACAAGCATCATACTTAACAGTGAAAGATGAAAGATTTCCTTTTGAGATTGGGAATAAAACAGTAATGTCCACTATCACTTATGTGTTTAGCATTGTGCTTGTGATCCTAGCTTGTATTGTAAACAAGAAAAAAAAAGTTAAACTGTACTAAAGGATCGGGAAGGAAGAAATAAAACTGTTTTTTACCTATGGTAATGATTGTGTATATGATGTGTATATAGAAAATACTAAAGCATCTAGGGAATTACTAAGTAAGTTCAGCAAGGTTGCTGGATTCAAGGCCAGTATACAAAAATCAATTACTTTTATATTTTGCAACAACCAACAAATTTTTTAAAAATATAGTATTTTCGGGACACCTGGATTGCTCAGGGGTTGAGCGTCTGCCTTTGGCTCAGGGTGTGATCCGAGGATCCAGGATCGAGTCCCATATCGGGCTCCCTGCGAGGGGAGCTTTTCCCTCTGCCTATGTCTCTGCCTCTCTCTCTCTCTCTCTGGGTCTCTCATGAATTAATAGATAAATCTTTATAAAAATATCTAGTATTTTCAAAACCATCAGGAATAGCAGGCATCCTCTCCTCTGCTGTCCTGCCTAATGCTCCATTGCAGTGTATTCAATAAACTTCTGTCTCCTTAAAAAAAGTATCAGAAACATTAAATACATCTAACATAATGTACATGTACCATATGAATGCAAAAAGCCATAAAATATTGTGAGAAATTAAAGAACTTTTTAAAAAAAGATTTTATTTATTTATTCATGAGACACACAGAGAGAGAGAGAGAGAGAGAGAGAGAGAGAGAAACAGAGACACAGGCAGAGGGAGAAGCAGGCTCCATGCAGGGAGCCTGATGTGGGACTCAATCCCGGGTCTCCAGGATCATGCCCTGGGTGAAAGGTGGCACTAAACCGCTGGGCCACCGGGGTTGCCCAAGAAATTAAAGAGCTTTAAAAAAAAATTTAAGTAGGCTTCATGCTCAATATGGGGCTTGAACTCAGAACCCTGAGATTAAGAGTTGCATTCTCTACCTACTGAGCCAGCCAGGCACCCTAAAATTAAATAACTTCTGATTAAGTGGAAGGATATACCATGTTTATGGATTGGAAGTCTCAGTATTATAAAGATTTCACTAAAAAAAAAAAAAAAAAAAAAAAAAAAGATTTCACTTCTTATCTAACTGATCTATTAAGTCAGTACAATCCCAACCCAAAGCTCAATAAGTTTTTTTTTTTTTTTTTTTTTTGAGAACTTGACAAGCTGATTCTAAAATGTACATGGAGGGGTGCCTGGATGGCTCAGTTGGTTAAGTGGCCAGCAGTTGATTTCTGCTCAGGTCATGATCTCAGGGTCCAGGGATTGAGCCCCACATTGAGCTCTGCTGTCAGCAGAGAGTCAGTTTGAGGATTCCCTCTCTCTCTTCCTCTGTACCTCCTCCTGCTCTCTTTCATGCACGCACATCCTCTCTCTCTAAAATAAATAAATAAATAAATAAATAAATAAATAAATAAATAAATAAATAAATCTTAAAAAAATAAACACAAAAAAAACAAAACAAGAAAATGTACATGGAAATGCAACGGGCAAAAAGTAGTCCAATCTTCAGTAGAGGAAGGACTAGCTGTGTTGGCTGTCAAGACTTACATAAAGCTGCAGTTATTATGAAAGTGAAATATTAATGGAAAGATAAGAAAAATTAATCAACAAAATTGGGTAGAGAGCCCAGAAGCAGAATCCTATATATCTGGAAACTTGATACATGACAAAGTTGACTCTAAAGAGAAGAGGAAAAATGAATAATTTTTTCAGTAAATGGTTCTGAGACAATCAGATATCATTACTTTTTAAAGAAAGAGATAGGGGATCCCTGGGTGGCTCAGCGGTTTAGCGCCTGCCTTTGGCCCAGGGCGCAATCCTGGAGTCCTGGGATCGAGTCCCGCCTCGGGCTCCCGGCATGGAGCCTGCTTCTCCCTCCTCCTGTGTCTCTGCCTCTCTCTCTATGTCTGTCATAAATAAATAAATAAATAAATCTTAAAAAAAAAAACTAAAAGGTGCTTAGTGTCTTTAGTAGAGAAATGCAAAGTAAACCTAGCTTTTTTCCTTCCTCCCTCCCTCCCTCTTTCCCAGACTTAGCCCTGCTGAGGAATTATTACAGAGCAACAATAAAAAGAGATTACTCCTCACTAGGAATACTGTGGTAGTATCTTCTTACTGGTATTCTCACCTCAACTATTCCAAATCTTCAAGCCTTTCTCTGCAGTGAATGATACCTGGCAATTATCAGCCAGAATGACCTTTCCAAAATATACCTTTCATTATGATACTGTTGGCGTAAATCCTTCCACAAAGACTGGTTAATTAAATTCTAAGTTATCTCCATAAAATAAAGTATTCTGCAGTCATTAAAAGGAATGAAGTAGAACTCTTTGTACTAATATAAAATAATCTTAAAGAATTATTAAGTCAAAAACAAGGTGCAAAACAGCATATTTAAAAATGGGTGGGGGGAGGGTGCCTGGGTGGCCCAGTCAGTTAGTGAAACGTTCAACTCTTGATTTCGGTTCAGCTCATGATCTCTTAAGATTAAGATTCTCTCCCTCTCTATCTACCCCCGCCCCCGCCCTGCACTCTCTAAAGAAAATAATAAAATAAAATAAATAAAAATAAAAATGGGTAGAGGAATAAATACAGTGGGATTTCATCACATATTCACCTACTCAAAATCAATTAATGCATATAGATAAAAAGCAGAGAAATATGGATTTTTTAAACAGGCACAGGGAACTGCCATGGCCATTTTCCCCACTTTGTGAGTATACATAGACATATGTACTCCATCCTGTAACAGTCTGTGGAAATAGAGTCCAAATAATTTTAAGGGGTTTATTGACCATTTATAAAGAAAAATAATGCATAATATAGGAGGCCAGACCAGTGAACAGTAGTGGCCTTCTTAACTATTATGTAGGGGTATTTGTTTTAAGAGGATCTCATACACATTGCAGGATTTTTAATATATTTGGCCCTCAACCATGAAATGCCAGTAGTTCCTGAATTATTGGATCAAGCAAAGAACCAGACCTACAGATCTCCAAACAGAAGTGAGTGGGGGCAGATGCTGACATCATGCTGTCTCAAGTTGGGAACATAAGAGGGAAAAAAGAAGAAATAATATAAGGTCATAAGAAAGCAGATTGAGGAATTAGATGTCTTTAGGTTGGTTATACAGAAGTGTGTATGCTGTATTTGATTAAAGAATTTAAGGACTTTTCAAAGATTAGTTTAACCATAAGCAAGGCAGAAAAGCAGGTAGGGTTGGGGCACTTAAGTTTCATTGGAGGTTTAAATTAGGCTCTCAGTTCCCAACACCAGAGAGCTGCAGGAAATGGCCATGTGCCTATGGGACTCATCAATCTTGCCCTGTGAGCCTCACCCTGAAGTGTTCCCCTGGCACTTGCTGTATTGCCTTGGTGCCAGCCTTTTCCTCCTCCCTTCCAGAAAAGGGGAAAGGGAAATATCCTTGAGGGAGTAGGCCAGACCAGAGGAGGAAATAGTATACTGACTAATTTAAGAATTCTGATCTGATGCAGTGTGTTACTGGAGCAGACAAAGGAGACGCAGAATGAATTCAGCATGAAAAACTGTCTTGCGACTGTTATAACTGTAAAAAGTCACACAGACTACCCCCTCCAGTAGGGGCTTGCTGGGACAACTTTCCTCAGAAAGATTTTGAGCATAGCCAGCTTTGGTTTGGGGCTTCATAGATAGACTGAATTGTGCCCAGGTTGGTTACCATACTTTTAAAAAGATGTAGATAAATTTAGGATCCCACAGAGAGTGACCAAAATGATCAAAAGCAGGCAAAATATCAGCCCTAAGACTGGCATTGACATTTTTTCTGGAGCCCAGCTCTGAGGTGTTAGGTTTTCAGTAGCAATACTGCAAGAGACCACAAGATGGCAAAAGAGCTCTAAAATGCCCTTTTTTTCTTTTTTTTTTTTTTTTTTAAAGGTAGATTTAGGAGAGGCAGTTTTAGATCAGATGTCCCTTGATAAAAACAAGGACAAGAAAATTTAAGAATGTCTATATTTCAAAATTTATATGACCGAAGTACTTTCTCTGGCAAGTTTTTGCAACATTTGCTTATAAGATGAATAAGATCCGAGGATCTAATGTAAAACATGGTGACTAGAGTTGATAACACTGTATTGTATAATTAAAATTTTCTGAGGGTAGAACTTAAATGTTCTCATCAAAAAAATGTATATTTCAAAGAAAAGTGTGTATATGTGTGTGTATCTAGTGTGTATATATAATTAATTAATACAGCCATCACATATATATATATATAAAGCTACATATTAGTGTCAATATCACAAGAATATGGACTCCAGTAGTGACACTGTATAACTACTTGGGACAGAACCGATTTACCAAACTGCACTGGTCAAGCAGCATAAGCAAAAAATAAACCTCTGTTGTGTTAATCTAAAAAACAAAATATATATATAGTGACAGGTAACCAAATGGAAGAAATCCTTTCACAATTTATATGTATATCAAATCATCATGATGTATACATATCTTACAATTTTATTTGCAATAAAAATAAAACTCTAAAATTTATTTTTTTAAAGATTTTATTTATTTATTTGACACACAGAGAGAGAGAGAGAGCACAAGTAAGGGGAGCAGCAGGCAGAGGGAGAGGGAGAAGCAGGCTCCCCGCTGAGCAAGGAGCCAGATATGGGGGCTCCATTCCAGGACCCCGGGATCATGACCTGAACCCAAGGCAAATGCTTAACTGACTGAGCCACCCAGGGGACCCTCTAACTAGAATTTAAAAAAAAATTTGAAAAGAAAAGAAGTTAAAAAAATAATAAAGCTGAAAAAAGAAAAAAAGAGCAATATTGGTAGGTGAGTTAAGGAGTTCTCAGTCGGTATGTCAGATATTTAACAGATATCAATATTGCCTTAGCTTTCTGCCTTCTTTTTTTTTTTTCTTTTTTCTGACCTCTGTCCTTCTGTCTGCTTCTACCAAGACATTATAATATGAGAAAAGCAAAATAATGTAGTGATTAAGGGTATGGGTTACAGAGCCCTACTGCTTGAGTTCACGTAGAGCCACCAGTTATTAACTCTGTGACATTCAGCAAATTACTTAACTCTTAACTCTGGGCCTTAATTACTTTTTCCATGGATTGAAGAAAATAACATTGTCCACTTTATTGAATTATTCTCAGGATTAGATGAATTGATGTATATACAAGCTCTCAGAACAATGCCTAGCAGACAAAAATGTTAATTTTTTAATGTAATTAAAGTTTCAATTTTTTTCTATTAATTTACAGAATTACTTTGTTTTAATTTGTTTAGCACATGAGTAAACTGTTTGAGAATTTTCTCTTGTTAAAAAAAAGTGTACAAGGATGCCTGGGTGGTTCAGTGGTTGACCTTCTGCCTTCAGCTCAGGGCCTGATCCCGAGGTTCTCGGATCAAGTCCTGCATCAGGCTCCTTGTGGGGAGGAGCTTCTCCCTCTGCCTGTGTCTCTGCCTCTCTTCTGTCTCTCATGAATAAATAAAATCTTAAAAAAAAAAAAGGCCCTATGATTATAAACTTTTGCCTTCCTGACAGTCATGTCTGTGTCTTCATGTCTTATCATACTTGATTAAACAAATCTTGAGTATATTTTATTTTTTTTGGGGGGGGTATATTTTAATACAACTCTGTCTTCCTTTTTTGGTGAGTTTTATGCCTTTTACCCATTTTTATTTTTATTTATTTATTCATGAGAGACAGAGAGAGAGAGGCAGAGACACAGGCAGAGGGACAAGCAGGCTCCATGCAGGGAGCCCGATGCGGGACTCGATCCCGGGACTCCAAGATCATGCCCTCAGCCGAAGGCAGGCGCCAAACCGCTGAGCCACCCAGAGATCCTCACCTTTTACCCATTTTTATACTACACTATTCATTTTAAATCATTTATGTAATCTTTGTATATAAACATTTTTATTCCCTTTGCCACTTGTTATAAATACTGTATTCCGGTTTGTACTGGCCTTTTAATTATGATTACAGTGTTTTATTTTATTTTTATTTTTTTTTAAGATTTTATTTATTTATTCATGAGAGACACAGAGAGAGAGGCAGAGACATAGGCAGAGGGAGAAGCAGGCTCCATGCAGGGAGCTTGATGTGGAACTCAGTCCCAGGACCCTGGGAGCCACCCAGGCGTCCCTAAATAAAATCTTAAAAAAAAAAAGAAGTCCAAATCAAATTTAGGTGCTAAATAAATAGTATTTATACTATTAAAATAAATAGCATATTTATAAATAAATAAATAGTATTTATTAAAAATAAATAGTACTTCATAAACTTTTTTTCTGTCATATTTTCCCATTTCCCACCCTTAGATTAATCACTGAAAAGAAGAAGATGACAAGGATTCTGTGTATTTATATGGAAGATTTTTATTAAAGGATGTTGGGTTGTAATATTCCCAGAAAGTGAAACAAGAGGAAAAAAAAAAAACAGATTCAAGCAGGATAGATTTTTTTTAGATATTTGCTCTCTGAATAGGAGAAAGACCTTTTCAATAATCCAGAAGCTTAAAAAAAAATAAAGAATAATCCAGAAGCTTTTTTTTTTTTTTTTTTTTTTAAAGAATGCCATGCTTTATTTAACCATTTCAGGGTCTTATTAAAACTATCTATCTGCCAAGAAAATTTGACACTGGTACATGCACTCTTCAGAAAACAAAACTTTTTAGGTAAAATACTTCAAGTATCCAAAAGGTTTTGTATTTTTTTTTTTTTAAGTAGTCTCCATGCTCAGTGTGAAGCTCAAAGTGGGGCTTGAACTCCAACCCTGAGATCATGACCTGAGCTGAGATCAAGAGTTGGACACCTAAGGACTAATCCACCTAGAACCTCCTATATTTGTATGATAAAATAATAAATATAAAATTAGTGACATATACTTATCACTCAGTCTAAAAAAATAGAAGATTCACAATGTTTTTGATGCTCATATACTCTTACTGATTCCATGCCTTCCCCAAATTTCCCCCATTATGACTTTTTCACTTCTTAATCTCTTAAATTAAAAATATTTTCTTATTTACGGACATATTCACAAACAATATATTGCTTCGATGTGTATGTTTGAAAACTTGGCATGAACAGAGTCACATTATAGATATTCTGCAACTTGCTTTTTTCAATCAACATTTTATTCTTGACATTCATCTGTGTCGATATGTTTAACCAGAGTTTATTCATTTTAACTGCTGTGTATTCTATTATGTGAATATACCATTTATTTTGCCTTTTTTCTGTTGATGGAAAATGGTATTAAAATCAAGAAGACATTTAATTTTGCTGTGAAAAAATCAGTGGTGCTATATTATGTGCCTACTTCCTGATACAAGAAAGTTGTTCAAGAGCTTTTCTAAGCTGTGTACCTATGAAGGTAGTGCTAGAAAGCTACACACAGTTTTCCAAGATGATTATTATTTATGTGCCTTCCTATCAGCAGTGTACAAGAGTTAATGCTACTCCATATCACCATCAACATTTAGCTTTTGAGGTTTTGCCTGGTGTGTACAAAATGATCTCTACTCCAGCAACTCTGGCTTCCTTAGTGTTACTCAGGACCTTTGCACAAAATCCTTAGACAGCTTAGCATGTTCTTTCCCTTGATATCTGCGTGGTTGGCTCTTTCACCTCCTTCAGGCCTTTTCTGAATTGTAAGGCCTTCCTAGCCCATTAGGAAGGCCTTATTTGTTTATTTGTTTATAATTTTTTAAGTTATCTCTATATCCTTCATGGGACTCCAACTTACAATCCTGAGATCAAGTCACATGCTCTACCAATTGAGCTAGCCAGGCACCCCCACTTCCATCCCTTTTAAAACTTGATATTCCTCTCTCCTACTCTTTATCCCCCTTCACTGTTTCATTTTTCTCCAGAGCATTTATTACCACTGCTTTTCTCCACAGGAAGGTAACTCCACAAGGACAGAGATTTTGTATGTATCATTCACTGTTGCATCCCTAGAGCTTAGAAGGTAACAAATGTGCTCTAGACTTGAATAAATATTCGTTGACTGAACAGAATGAATCTCAGTGAGATTTCATTTGCTTAATTATTAATAAATTGATCAGGTTTCTATTGGTTATTTATACTTCCCCATTTGTGAAATGCCTCACCATATCTTCTGCTCATTTTTCTATTGGGTCATTGAACATTTCTTTGATTTTCAGGAGCTCTTTATAAATCCTGATTGTAATCCCAATGCCTTTGTTAATTACTTGTACCATAAATATTCTTCCACTTTGTGATTTAATTTTTAACTTTTTAAAAAATATTGATATCTTTTCATAAAGTTTTAGTTATAAGTAATGAAGTTCATTAATATATCCCCCTATGGTTTGTATTGTTTGACTGTTGTATAAGGAATTCTTTCCTATCCTGAGTGCATTTACCTATTTTTTTTTGTAAACATCTTAAAGCTTTGCTTTTACTTTCAAGTATCTAATGTACTGGAACAGAGTTTGGGGTATGTTGTGAGGTGGGAGTCCATTTGTTTTTTCCGTTTGGAAAGTCATCCTTTCCCCTGCTGATGTGTGTGTGTGTGTGTATATATATATATATATATATAATCTTTTCTATAGTAGTGGAATTGCTGTTTCAAATTACATTTTTGTTTTCACTAAATATATATATTACCTTGATATATATATATTTCTATTTATATTCCTAAAGTTTTTTTTTTTTTTTTTTTTTTTTTATTCATGAGAGACACAGAGAGGCAGAGACATAGGCAGAGGGAGAAGCAGGTTCCCCCAGGGAGCCCTATGTGCGACTCGATCCCAAGACCCCAGGATCATGACCTAAGCCAAAGGCAGATTCTCAACCACTGAACCACCTAGGCCTCCCTTTGTCTATATTTCTATAGTTTCTATAAATGCTTAAGTCTTTTTCTGAGCTGTTTTTGTTCTATTAGTTTTTTGTTTATTTCTGCATAATGCCACACTTTTTTTTTTCTTTTACATATTATTAACTTTTAATGCCTTTTGATATCTGGTGGGGCAATTCTCCCCTTATTCTTCTTACATAGGATAATCTTAACTATTCTTGGCTCTTCATTCTTCCATATGGATTTTAGGATTAGCTTATCAGATTGCAAAGAATGTGCAATTGAGGTTTTGATTGAAATTCAGTTGAATTTATACATGTCTTTAGGGGAGAATTGCTATATATATGGTTTTGAATGTTGCTATCTATAAACGTAGTACATAGCTCACATTTTTTTAGGTGTTCTTTAATATCTTTCAAAGAAGTTTTATTATTGTGTCCACACGGAATCTTGCACATCATTTTGTTTTACTCTTAATACCTTAATTTTTATCACTACCATAAAGTTATTTTTAAAATCACATTTTCTGACTTTTTTGTTGATGTGTAGATATGCAATTGATTTTGTAATTTGAACTTATACTGTTAGTCTGTTAAACTATCTTATTTTTTTAATTAAGTAATTAAAACATGAGGCTCAAACTCACAACCCTGAGATCAAGAGTTACTTGCCCTACTGACTGAGCCAACCAGGCACCCCTGTTAAGTTTTTCATTTCTAGTTATTTATCTGCAGATTCCTTGGAGTTTTCTGTGTACATAGTCATATCATCTTCAAAGAGTGATGGTTCCATTTCTTTTTAATCTTTATACCATTTTTGTTGGTCTTAGCTCATTAGTTGGGACCTCCAGTGTAATGCCAAGAAAAAGCAGGAGTAATGAGTATAGCAGGTTGAGTAGTGTCCCTCAAAATTCATGTCCATTGGTAACCTTAGAATGTGACCTTATTTGGAAATTGGGTCTTTGTAGCCAAAACTAAGGAATGAGATGAGATTAGACTTGCATTAGGGTGGGCCCTAAATCGAATGAAGGTCTTCTGATAAGAGGCAGGAAAGGACACACACAGACACAAAAAGGCGGTGATGTGAAGGTAGAGGAGAAGATTGTAGTGATGCATCTACAAACCAAGAAATGCCAAGGATTGTCAGCAACCACCCGGGAGAGAGACATGTCATTTTCTCTCTCCAGGCTTTTAGAAGGAACCAACCCTGCTAACACCTTGCTTTTGGACTTCTAGCCTCCCAAAATGTGAGAAGAAATTTCTGTTGTTTTAAAGCCACCCAATTTGTGGTTTTTATCCCAGCCCTAGGAAACTAATGCCATGGGCATCTTTATCTTTTTCCTAACATTAACGCCTTATTTATTTATTTAATTTTTCTCTCTCTCTTCCTGTTAGCTTTTTTTTTAAAAATTTTTACTTGTTTATGATAGTCACACACAGAGAGAGAGAGAGAGAGAGAGAGGCAGAGACATAGGCAGAGGGAGAAGCAGGCTCCATGCACTGGGAGCCCGATGTGGGATTCGATCCCGGGTCTCCAGGATGGCGCCCTGGGCCAAAGGCAGGCGCCAAACCGCTGCGCCACCCAGGGATCCCCCTGTTAGCTTTAAATTTGAGAGAACTTTCTTTTTTTTTTTTCCCCCAATTACATTCTTTTAAAAAAGTATTTTGAATAGGCAATGTATTCACATGGTTCCAATTTAAAAGGTAGAAGATATGTTCTAGCTACCCACTGTACAGCATTCTACCTCTTATTTGTTTTCACTAAATATAGCTCAGTGATCATCTCTGATCATTATACAGATTCCTTGCTCAGTTTTACAATTTGGTAGTATTTTTATTGGTTGGGTGTACCATAATTTATTTAATTCCTTCTTGGTGGATATTTAGGATGCTCCAATATTTTGTAATTACAAATAGTGTTCAGTGAATAATCTGGTATGTTTGTATAATTATGAGTACATCTGCAGGATAAATCCCCAGTAGTGGAATTGCTGTTTCAAAGAGCATGTGCTTTTGTAAATGTGACAGAAATTTTCCAAATTGCCTTCTATAGAGATCATAACAATTTACATTCCACATAGGAATATGCTGATCACCCACACTCTAACCTACATAGTCATACTTTTTGATCTATGCTAATCTGATAGAGGAGATATAGTATATCTGTGTAGTTTCAATTTACATTTTCTTATGAGTTAAGTTGAACATCACTGCATAGTTAATAGTACTTTGTACTTCTTTCTTTGTCATATCCTTTGCCTATCTTACTACTGAGTTCTTTTTCCTTATTAACTTATGGGGCCTAGATAGGGGAACTCATCCTTTGTAATATGTTATAAATATTTTCCTAGATACATTTACTTTAGTACTTTAAAAGTACTTTACAATTTCTTTTTTTTTTTTAAGATTTTATTTATTTATTCATGAGACACACACAGAGAGAGAGAGAGAGAGAGAGAGAGAGAGGCAGAGACACAGGCAGAGGGAGAAGCAGGCTCCATGCAGGGAGCCTGACGTAGGACTCAATCCCGGGTCTCCAAGATCACACCCTGAGACGAAGGCGGTGCTAAACTGCTGAGCCACCAGGGCTGCCCTAAAATTTCTTTAATAATATTTTTGACACTTTCTGATTTTGTGATTTTATTTATTTATTTATTTATTTATTTATTTATTGTAAATCATTTCTTGGTGCCAGTATATAGTTGTGATAGGTGCCAGGGATGCCAGGCCAGAAAAAAAATATAAATCCAGTATGCCCAAGGACTATACTTTCAAAGAATCCTTAAGTGCCTTTGGCAATCTTTACTTAAAACATGAGTGTTCTTTTTTTTTTTTTTTTTAAAGATGCGCTTTTTTTTTTTTTTTTTAAATTTTTATTTATTTATGATAGTCACAGAGAGAGAGAGGCAGAGACATAGACAGAGGGAGAAGCAGGCTCCATGCACCGGGAGCCCAACATGGGATTCGATCCCGGGTCTCCAGGATCGCGCCCTGGGCCAAAGTCAGGCACCAAACCGCTGCGCCACCCAGGGATCCCAACATGAGTGTTCTTAATATCATGTTTGTGTAACCCTGACTTAATAAGAAACATTTTCACCTTTTTTTTTCCTAAGAATTGTCAACATCTTTTTTATAAGTGTGGGGGGAAAAATACCACTTTACAGAATGATCTATGGCTTTATAAAATGAAAGTATTTATAAGCAAAAGAAAAAAATCAATATACATCCTAAGTTTCAGGTAAAATTTTAAACCTGAGGACTATATCTTCATGTGCACATAACTTTTTATTTTATTTATTTTATTTTATTATTATTTTTTTTAATGTTGGTTTATTTATTATTTATGATAGTCACAGAGAGAGGCAGAGACACAGGCAGAGGGAGAAGCAGGCTCCATGCACCGGGAGCCCGACGTGGGATTCGATCCTGGATCTCCAGGATCGCGCCTTGAGCCAAAGGCAGGCGCCAAACCGCTGCACCACCCAGGGATCCCTGCACATAACTTTTTAAAAGTTTGCTTTGGCACAAGGAAAAAACTGTCATCATTGTATAAAAATAAAAGTAGAAATAAAAATGAGCAGGAAAAAAAACTCTCTCAATATGTCTCACTGTTAGTACCAGCCTCTTGATGGCATCTACTTTTGGATATGCGATTGCCTATATGTATATTTTTCTGTTTAAAAATGGGAACATATGAGAGATACTTTAAACTTTTTCAGTTAATATTTATTACAATATAAAAAACTAAATTGTTGAGTGATATTCTATTTATGGATACAAAGCGATTGTGTGGTTTGTCCTCAGTTATTTCTGCAAGCACATCCTTTTCTTCATTGTGATTGAATATTGCCTGTTCTC
The DNA here is from genome assembly GCF_053574225.1 of Canis aureus. NCBI lineage: Eukaryota > Metazoa > Chordata > Mammalia > Carnivora > Canidae > Canis > Canis aureus. The sequence goes on from NC_135622.1 coordinate 13,375,774, forward strand.
AACACTTGGCCTTGACCATCTTCTTGCTCAGTATTTTCTCCCCAGGTAATCTAATCAATGACTCATAGCTTCAATTATTAGATACCTGCCAATGACTTCTAAATTTACATCTCACAAGCCTCTTTTGAGACCTAGCATAGGTATTTCATTGTCTATTTAGCATTTCTACTTGTGTCAAAGACACTCCAAATTATGTATCCAAGCTAGACAGAACTCATGAATCCCCCTTATCCCCCAAACCTGGTAGTCTTCCAGCATTTCCTAGCTAAGGGAATGGCAAGATCATCTGTCCCGCTGAGTAAGTGATCAACTTAGCAAGCACTGTCGACACATCCCTCATCTCTCCTTCATATCTACTGTATTAACAAATTATATCAATTTCTCCTCCTAAACATGTTAAGTCTTTCCATTTCTTACTATCTTCATTGCCGACATCTTAGTCTGTGCTATAACTCTTGGCCAAACCAACTGGTTTCCTACACCCAACCAGACCCCCATCTTATAAATTCTCTATGCCAATGCTTCTCAAAGTATCTGCAGTGAAGGACCAATTTTTAAAACTTTTCAATTTGTCACAGACCAATATTTTGTGAAATATAATAAAAATAAGTTACTGGGGAGAAAAAGGAAATAAAAACCCAAAGATATACAGAATATAAGCCACATGTTGTTATTATATTTAAGACATAAAACTGCAGTGTTAAATTGGTATAAAATTTCTGTGGTGCCTAAATGGAGTATCATGGGGACCCCCAAATGTGGGGCGACAATCGAGCAAAAGCTGGTGGCATGGTCAGTGAATGGAATCTTCCCTTTATTGGGAACTGTGCCTGGTTGGTCAGTGAGGGCCTATGGATATTTTGAGGTGGGTCACCCCACCTCTTGGGCCTGTCTGCATCCAGTCAAGTGGTCCCTGTAGCCCTTTGTGTCCTTTTTGCATTACATCGCTCCAGCCTCTTTGCCTAAAAGTGGCCTCTACGGTTTCTGAACACTCTGCATTTTTGCCCTTAACTTGATGTGTGCTCTTGTATCCCCAGTGCTTAGCAGATGGTCAAGGCCAAGTGTTGAGAACAGGCCATATTTAATCACAATGAATGGCTGGCACTTACAAAAGACACTTAATAAATATTTGTGAAATGAAAGACATAACTTGGGCAATTTGGGGACATTCAAGTTGTTTTCAGTGGTTTTTTAGTATTTATTTTTTATTTATTTACTTGAGAGAGAGGGAGAAAGCATAGCGGGAGAGGGAAAAGCAGACTCCCCCCAAGCAGAAAGCCCCATATGAGGCTCAATCGTGGGACTCCATCCCAGGACCTGGAAATCATGACCTGAGCCCAAAGCAGATGCTTAACTGACTGAGCCACCCAGGCGCCCTCAGTGGTGGCCATTTTAAATACCACATGACTATATCTGTAGTTGTCTTTATTTCTTTAGGATGGATACCTAGATAGAATTACTATATCCAGAGTAGAAACTTTTTTAATATATATTTTATTTATTTATTCATGAGAGACAGAGAGAGAGAGAGAGGCAGAGACTAGGCAGAGGGAGAAGCAGACTCCCTTCAAGGAGCCCATGCAGGACTTGATCCAGAATCCTGGAATCACACCCTGAGCAGAAGGCAGATAGATGCTCAACAGCTTAGCCACCCAGGCATCCCTAGAGTAGAAACATTTTTTTTTTTAATGTTTTTTTTTTTTTTTTTAAATTTATTTATGATAGTCACAGAGAGAGAGAGAGAGAGAGAGAGGCAGAGACATAGGAAGAGGAAGAAGCAGGCTCCATGCACCGGGAGCCTGATGTGGGATTCGATCCCGGGTCTCCAGGATCGCGCCCTGGGCCAAAGGCAGGCGCCAAACCGCTGCGCCACCCAGGGATCCCGAAACATTTTTTTTTTAAAAAAGTTTCTATTAAGCTAGATCACCTTCCAGAAAGACTGTTCCCATCAATATTGAATGTGAATACTCATTTCTGTGCCTTCAGAATAGACCTATTTGTCTGTTAAGCTCCTTAATTCAATTTTAGCTGTTTCAGACTTGGTCTCTGTCTTGGGGCATTTCTGAGGTGGGGAGGTTCTGCTTATCTTCCCCTTGTCGCCAGTGTGCATTTCAGACTGGCTCATTATGATGAGCCAGGTGGTATTCACCTCTGTCCAACCTAAAATTGGTTGGGGTGAGGCAGGAGGAGGCAAGAGGGACATTGGCCCTCTGGCTGTCCCAATTCTTTGGGTCTTCCTGGATCCAGATCAGATCTCCCATTGTGTCTCCTTCTTTACATTAGCTTGAGGCAGAATTTTTAGCTTTGTAACCCACTAAGATTAGTAATTATTTGACCCACATCCGTTTTGAGATCACTGTCCGTGGGCAATAAAAATATCTCTTTGCAAGGTTCTAAGGCTAGGGTATTTTTTATTTGTTTTCAGATGCACCATTTTGACTGAAGCTTGTTCTTTCTTGCAAGAATTCAATGTCAGAAGTAGCCAGTTATATGGCTTAGGATAGTGTTTGACTCTAATACAAAAACACCGGCTCAAGCAAGTAAATTTGTTGTTATTTTACATAACCAAAAGTCCAGTGGTAGGGGTGCTAAGTGGTAAAGATCAGCAGTGGCTTGCTTATGTCAATAAAGACCCTCGTTTATTTCTCTCTTTATCCTGCTATTCTCAACATTGGCTCCATCCTTAAGACTGGATTCCTGTGGTGGCAAGGGAGCTGCCAATAAGTAGAAGATAGTTTCTTGATGATGTCTTGGAGTAGAAGCAGGGAGGGATTGTCCACTAAAATGAAATAAATCTTTTTCCTTAATCTGATTGGGTCAATTTAGGTCATGTGCTCATACATAAAATATTTCAAAAGCCACTAAAGCGTTAGGTTTGATAGGCACAAAGTCAGTGTTCCAATTTACAGGAGTTTAACTAGCTCCTGGCTTTGGGTGTTATCAGATAAAAGGGCTCAAGTGACATCATCCACATCCTTCTTTTCTCTCTCTTTTTTTTTTTTTTTTAAGATTTTTAATTTATTTATTCATGAGAGACACAGAGACAGAGAGAGAGGCAGAGACACAGGCAGACGGAGAAGCAGGCTCCATGCAGGTAGCCTGATGTGGGACTCGATCCTGGGACTCATGGAGCCTGATGTGGGACTCGATCCTGGGACTCCAGGATCACAGCCTGGGCCGAAAGCAGGTGCTAAACCACTGAGCCACCCAGGGATCCCCCCTTCTTTTCTCTTTAACAGATTTTCTTCACTTGAGAGTCATGAGGGCCACCAGAAGCCTTAGAGTTACATCTGTCTTATCAGTTTAGCAACCTGAGCAGAAGGAGAGCATCTTCTCTGATAAGTCTGCAGAAAAACCCCAGAGAAGATTCTGACTGGCTGTAGTCTCGTTCCTGAATCAGTTACCATGACCATGGGAAGAGAATACTCTAGGCAGGTCTGGGTCCTGTGCCTAGTTTGGTCAGGGGAGGCAGATCAGCCACACCTAAACTACTATGAAGTAGTTCCCCTTTGGAGAAGGGTTCCCTTACTGAAACAAAGGGAGGATAAATGCTGGGAAGGCAAAAATAGCAGCTGTTCAATGTAATCATATTTTAGCGATTCAAAGGAAGCCAATTTGGCTAGTGTAGTAGCTTTCAAATTGTGGCCCCCACACTTATTGAATCAGAAACCTTGAGGGGTGGAGCCAGCGATCTGTGTTTGAATAAACCCATTAGGTGATTCTGATGCAGGATGAAGTTTGAGAACCAGTGAAAATAGTGAGGTTTCCCTCAGGAGCTATGGAAGGGCAATAGAACAAGCAGTTAATTCTGGGTGTAGGGGAGGTTTCTTAGGGGAGGTGCCATCTAATTTGAGCCCCCAAAGGTGAGATGGACCTCACTTTGTGAAAAAATTTCCATGTCTTTCTCTTCATTTCCCTACTCCGCTTTTGCACTGAAGCCTGGCTGATGCCAATTTAACATATTCATTCTACCTCTTGAGTCACTGTTTCTCAGCTTTTCTTTTTCCTAGGACATTCTTTATTTTTCCTCTTCACTGATTCAAACCCTAGCCATCCTTGAAGGTTCAGCTCAAACTTTCATTTCTTCCAGGAAATAATTTCAATTTTTACACACTAATCAATTCCCTCTCTACCAGGTACTATGAGAAGTAAATTATAAATATGCTATCTGCTTTAAAGGATATACACATATTTTTAAAGATGCCATCAAAATGCCCTCTAAGATGGGGATCCCTGGGTGGCTCAGTGGTTTAGCACCTGCCTTCGGCCCAGGGCATGATCTGAAGTCCCAGGATCAAATCCCGCATCGGGCTCCCTGCATGGAGCCTGCTTCTCCCTCTGCCTATGTCTCTGCCTCTGTGTGTGTGTGTCTCTCATGAATAAATAAATAAAATCTTAAAAAAGAAAAAGCCAGACACCCTCTAACAAAGGCTCTACCATTTACATATTCACCAGCTGCTAAATTCCACACATCCTCACCCACTAGACATCAGTCTTTTTTGTTTTTGCCAATCTGATAAGTGAACAATTTCTTACTGTTTTTTTTAAAGATTTTATTTTTATTTTATTTTTGTTAATTTTAAAAATTTGTTTATTTGATTTGTTTTTTTTTTTAAAGATTTTATTTATTTATTCATAGAGACAGAGAGAGAGAGGCAGAGACACAGGCAGAGGGAGAAGCAGGCATCATACAGAGAGCCTGATGTGGGACTCGATCCAGGGTCTCCAGGATCATGCCCTGGGTTGCAGGCAGCGCTAAACCGCTGCGCCACTGGGGCTGCCCCTGTTTGTTTATTTGAGAGAGAGAAAACGAGTGGTAAGGAGGGGCAAAAGGAGAGAGAGAGAGAAGCAGACTCCTTGCTGAGTGTGGTGCTGAACCAACTGAGCCATCCAGGTGCCCCAAGATTTTATTTATAAGTAATCTCCACACGCAACAGGCACTCCTCTTCTTACTGTTTTAGTTTGTATTCCTTTGATTACTAATAAGTTTGGGTATTTGCACTTTTCTTCTATAACTTGCTTGTTGATATCTGTCTTAGTTTGGACTGCTATAAGAGAATATCATAGGGATGTCTGGGTAGCTCAGTTGGTTCAGCGTCAGACTCTTGTCCTCTGCTCCAGTCATGATTTCAGAGTGATGGGATCAAGCCCCACCTCTGGCTAGTTGTCTGCTAGGGATTCTCTCTCTCCCTGTCCCTCTGCCCCTCCTCCTGCCTCTCTCTCTCTCTCTCTCAAATAAATAAATAAATCTTTTTTAAAAAGAGAGAGAGAGAATATCATAAAATGAGTGGCTTATAAACAACAAACATTTATTTCTCATAGTTCTGGAACCTGGAAGTTCAAGATCAGGGTACCAGCATGACCAGGTCTGGTGAGATCCCTCTTCTGGGTTGCAGACTGCCATCTTCTTGCTGTGTCCTCACGTGACTGAAAGAGTGAGAGAGCACTCTGGAGTCTCCTTTATAAGAGTATGAATCCCATTTATGAGGGCTCAGACTCATGACCTAATCATCTCCCAGAAGCCCCACCTTCTAATACCATTGCATTAGGAGTTAGGATTTCAGATTATGAATGGGGATGGGGGGACACAAATGTTCACTCCATACAAATATCCTAAGCTTGTTAGTTTTTATGTTTTACTTTATCATACAGAAAATGTTATTCTTTTTCTTTTGGTGTACAGTTCTTTGTATTTTAATTCATGTGTAGATTTGTATAACCACCACCATAATCAGAATAAAGAACAGTTTTATCATTCCCAAACACTCCCTTGTGTTAACCCTTTATAGTCACACTTTCCCTTCAATGATAACTCCTGACAACTGCTGATCTACTCACCATCACTACAGTTTTGTGGTTTTGAGAATGCTATATACATGGAATTACATAGAATGTAACCTCTTGAGACTAGATTCTTTCACCAGGATGTTTTGAGTTTCATCCAAGTTATAGTATGTTTCAGTAATGTGTTCCTTTTTTATTGCTGAGTAGTGTTCATTGTATGGATGTACCGAAATTTGTTTATCCATTTACCCTTTGAAGAACATTTGGTTGTTTCCAATTTGGGGTTATTACAAATAAACCTGCTATGAACATCTGTGTTTGGGTTTTTGTGCCAATATCAGTTTTTGTTACTCTAGGGTAGATTCTCAGAAGTGGGATTGTAGGGTTATATAGAAAATGCTTGTTTAGAAAAAAAGTGCCAAACCATTTTCTAGAATGGCTGTACCATTTTGGATTCCCACTAGCAATGTATCATATTGCTTTACTGCATTTGCCACAGCTATTAAATTAAGACTAAGTGCCTTAGCTATAAGGTACATTATATTAGCCAGACCTGTGACTTATGAATGGACTAGTATGAGAACTCTGCCAAAAAGGTGACAGGGGACCTAAACAAATCTGAATTTGAGATTCTCAGAAAGAAGAGAAGCAGAAGCCAAGATGAGCAGTGAAGCAGCATCCTAGAGGTACAGAGTCATCTGTATGATAGACTTATTTAAGTAGGGGACAACAATAGCTTATTTCAGATGGAATAAGTCGATGGTAAAGTTAGCAGTGCTGCTTTTGGGTCATGAGTGATGAAAAGTTCATATTCTATTGCTCTTTGAGAGCTGGCTTCCCAGAAGCTGAGCTGGAGACTGCTACTCTTTTTTTTTTTTTTTTTTATGTGTAGCTTTAAAATAAGCTCTCATAAGTTATGAAAGTAACCATTAATATAAAAGCTTTATTGAGATATAATTCACATAACATACAGTTCATCCATTGAAAGTGTACCATTTGGTGGCTTTTAGTATATTCATAGAATTCTACACAGCCATCACCATAATTAATATTAGAAACATTTTCAAAAAAAAAAAAGAAGAAACATTTTCATCACTCTTAAGAGAAACCCCATACCCCTAGCCAAACAACCTTTTTAAAAATATTTTTTAAAGATTTTATTTATTTATTTGAGAGAGAAATAGTGACAGAGACCATGAGCAGGGGGAGAGGGAGAAGCAGGCTCACCACTGAGCAGGGAGCCCAATGTGGGGCTTGATCCCAGGACTCTTGGACTGTGACCTGGATGCCCAACCTGCTAAACAACCCAGGTGCCCCTAAACAAACTTTCTTTTTTTTTTTTTTTTTTTTTTTTTTTTTTTTTTTTTTTTTTTTAAATTTTTTAAAAAATTTGTGGCAAATTTGTGGCAAATCAAAAAAATTTTTTTTTTTTTTTTTTTTTTTTAAATTTTTTAAAAAATTTGTGGCAAATTTGTGGCAAATCAAAAAAATTTTTTTTTTTTTTTTTTTTTTTTTTTTAAATTTTTTTAAAAATCTGTGGCAGAGACACAGGCAGAGGGAGAAGCAGGCTCCATGCACCGGGAGCCCGACGTGGGATTCGATCCCGGGTCTCCAGGATCGTGCCCTGGGCCAAAGGCAGGCGCTAAACCGCTGCACCACCCAGGGGTCCCTAAACAAACTTTCTTATCATGGAGACCAAGTGCAGTTCCTGATTATTCCTAAGTAACAGGTTTCCATTCCCTGCAAGTCCCTGAAAGTATTCAGACAAGATAATCACAACTTACTGCAGGAGCCAGGTATCCACCCACCCTACTGAAATTACAAAGCCTACTTCCCATATGTCATTGTTCACTCTGTTTATGAGTATGACTCTCACAAGGCCCTCTGTGATGTGTGATGTCCTCTTCCCCCAGATTATAAGTATATGTGACAACAAAATGCTAGCAATCTCCTATCATTTGTGCTGGGTGTTGTGTGTTCACCCATGCCAATAATCCTAGAGTGAGAGTCCCACTCTCACTAGTGGGGTGATTAGGAAGAAACTAAAACAGGTGTGTAATAGCAGATTTGAGCAAGGAGAAGAAAGAATCAACACACTTGAACATAGTTAATTGAGGGGCACCTGAGTGGCTCAGTCAGTTAAGTGTCTGCCTTTGGCTCACGTCATGAACCCAGGGTCCTGGGGTTGAGCCTCACTTTGGACTCCTTGCTCAGGAAGGAGCCTGTTTCTCCTTCTCCCTCTGCTGCTCCCCCTTCTTGTGCTCTCTGTTTCTCAAATAAATAAATTAAATATTTAAAAGAGAAAATAGTTAATGGAGATTATCCAGTCTGAGGAGCACAAAGAAAAAAGAATGAAGAAAAATGAACAAAGCCTAAAAGATATGTGGGACATCATCACACATACCAACATATGTATAATGGGAGTCCCAGAGGGAGAGGAGAGAGAATACAGGGAAGAAAGATTTTCCAAGGAAATAATATACAAAGACTTTCCAATTTGGTGAAATACATGAAACTACACATCCACAAAGTTCAGTGAACTCAAAGTTAAGCTTATCCAAGCAGGATAAATTCAAAGAGATCCACATGCAGCCACAATATAGTCAAATTATTATAGCAAGGAAGAAGGGACTTATCTTTTACAAGAGAGCCCCAGTAACAGTGACAACCAATTTCTCTCTGGAAATCATGTTATCCAGAAGACAATGGAATGACATATTTAAAGTGCTACAGGAAAAAAAAAAAAGCATCAACCAAGAATTATATGTCTGGTAGAACTATCCTTCAAAAATGAAAGAGAACCCATCCCTTTGATCTCTGTTGTAGTCACAGCCCACTACCTTCCCAGAAGAGAGGAAGTGGGAGAGGACCTTATGTTGCTTGTTGCCCAAGTCTTCTTGCTGTGCTGCACCCAAAGAGTATAAGATGTTTATCTGTGCCAAGGGTTCCTGCATCCCTGCTCTGATGCAAACTGGATCCAGAATTGCATCCAGACCCATTGCCACATCAGTGTCATCTTGATAGAAGAGGGCTCTATAGTAATTAATGGGACACAGAATGGTGTGATTTAGCTAATCCAGTGGGAATTTCAGACCAGTGCAATCAGCAGAGACATTTATACTGCTACCAATCTTATTGGTGCAGGTGCTTCAACAACAGGAATGGTAGTTTCTGGTGCTGGTATTGAACTAGTCTTTGGCAGACTTCTCATTGGTTAGGCCAGAAATCCCTCACAGGATCATCAGCTGTTCTCATATGCTATCCTTGGACTTGCCTTGTCTGATGCTTTTGTTTGATGGTTGCTTTCTTAATTTTGTTTTCCATGTAACAGAAATTACTTCTTGAAATGTTGTCATTCATATTAATTATGAATGTAATTCTTTGATTTTACTGTGACTTCAAAACATATAGTGTTGGAGTCATGGGAATGTACAAGTTTCCTCCCATTATCTGAAAGTAGAACAGTCCTATGAAATATTTATTAAGCCAAAATGATATAAAGTGAAGCGTATCCCCCACTTTCTTAAGATTGCATTACAGCCCTTTGTTTTTATGAAAGACCCATATTAGTCCCTGTTTTAGCTGATTCTTTTTTCTGCCAGTTCAAATCAACTGTTGAATCCTTCTAATGAACTTGTCATTTCAGTTATTGTACTTTTTACTTCCATAATGTCCATGTGGTTCTTTGAAAAAATTATTCCTCTATTTTTATTGACATTCTCTATTTGTTGCAACATGTCATACATTTACTTATATCTTTTAGCATAGTTCCTTTTAGTTCTCCCAATATATTTCTAATAATTATTATAAAACATATTATTATGTTAAATCCAATATCTGGACCTTCTCACAGGCAGTTTCTGTTGTCTATCTTTTTTTTCTTGTGTATGAGTCACGCATTCTTATTTCTTTGTCTTGTATTTTTTTTGTTGTTGAAAACTGGACATTTTAGGTTGTATATTGTAGCAAATCTAGATCTTTTTTTTAAACTTTTATTTATTTATGATAGTCACACAGAGAGAGAGAGAGAGAGAGGCAGAGACACAGGCAGAGGGAGAAGCAGGCTCCATGCATCAGGAGCCAGGATCGCACCCTGGGCCAAAGGCAGGCGCCAAACCGCTGCGCCACCCAGGGATCCCGCAAATCTAGATCTTGATTATCCCTTTCTTCTGGGACTTGTTTTTGTTGTTGTTTGCTTATTTATTTATTTAGTAATTTACCTGAATTATTTTAGTGAAGTGTATTGCCCCTTCATTGTGCAGCCTCTGTTCTTGCTCCTTAAAGACTGCAGTCTTGGATGCACACAAATTACTCTGGGATGGCAGTGTTTTATTTTTATTTTTATTTTTTTAAAATTTTTATTTATTTTTGATAGTCACAGAGAGAGAGAGAGGCAGAGACATAGGCAGAGGGAGAAGCAGGCTCCATGCACCAGGAGCCCGATATGGGATTCGATCCCGGGTCTCCAGGATCGCGCCCTGGGCCAAAGGCAGGCGCTAAACCGCTGCGCCACCCAGGGATCCCGGATGGCAGTGTTTTAGCAGGACTCTCTTTGACAGTCTCTTTTCCTGATCTCTCTGTTATGCTGTCTGCTTTGGTTAGTATTTAAAATTCTTTCCCTTTTGGGGTTATTAACAGGCTGGATGTTCTCATGAACCTTTTACTAGTGTAAGTAATCCAATAAAAGAAGAGAAAGTCAGGTAGAAGCTATCCTTGTTATCACTTAACCTTAGAAATCACACAGCATCCCTTCCACCACATTCTATTCATTAGAAACAATATGCTAAGTCCCACCTGCATTCAGTAAGTGTGGAATTAGGCTCTACCTTGTGAAGTGAATTACATCAAAGAATCTATGGACATATTTAGAAACCACCTTAACAAGAAGAGACAAACTGATTTCTAGTTACCATTGCACTAGCTTTGATAAAAACAGAAAAATAACTGCTTATTCTTTTGAGTTTTTCTGAACTCCTCTCTATATGATACATGGGTACAGCTTATAGTCAGGCACCAATGAGGCAAAATTCAAGGATCAATAAGAATCAAGTTTTGTTGATGTTCATGTTTATTAGCGGGTCATAATATGACTATGGGATTTCTCAAACTTTCATGATGGCCCTGTATCTATCCCAATCATCACATTTGGATTCTAAAGACATATGAAGGGCAATTATTACTCCCAGCTCCTATTTTCTACAACACTTGCACTTGAGATGAAATGGTAATGAGATTCCTTGTGTCATTGGGACAAAGCCCCATGTATATTCACAAATCACAGGAAAAGGTTTGTGATGAGTCTTCTTTTTTCTAATCCTTTCAGGCATTGAACTGTGCTGAGCAGGCAGGAGCTGAGCTGTGAACAGAGCTTCTCAGTACTTGTCTGGCCAATCAGAAAACAGAGTTGTTAAAAAATGGGGAGGAATTAAAGCATTGAGATGGAGTAAAAAAAAAAAAATGGGGAGGAGGATTGTGGACAAGAGTGATGGTCAGAAGAGTAGGCAGAGTAAGATGACTTTTATTTCCATCAAGAATATTGACATTTTTAGGTGGGAATGTGAATTTCTGCAAGTGGTCCAAGGTGGCTAAAAAATATAAAAATGTGGAGTAGTGTGGATATGGTAGATTCTAAAATAAAAAAAGTGGGGTTGGGACACCTGAATCAGCCTCAGATGGTTAAGGGTCTGTCTCAGCTCAGGTCATGATCTCAGGATCCTGGGATTGAGCCCCACATCAGTTCTCTACTCAGTGGGGAGTCTACTTCTCTCTCTGCCCCTCCCACCCCCCTCATGCTTTCTCTTGCTCTCTCTCAAATAAATAAATAAAAATCTTGAAAAAAAATTTTTTTTTCTTGGGAATGCCATAAATATTCATGAGCATCTTTCAGTTTATAGGAGATTTCCAGACTCACATTTTATGGGCAAGATAATCTAGTCCCTTCCTCGTCCCCCACCCTCATTTTATGAAAGATTTTATTTGTTCATTTCAGAGAGAGAGAGAGAGAGAGAATGAGGAGGGAGGTAGAAAGGCAGAGGAAGAGGAAGAAGCAGACTCCCTTCTGAGCCCCAATGTGGGGCTTGATGTGGGGATCAATCCCAGGACCCAGCGATCACGACCTGAGCTGAAGGCAGATGCTTAACCATCCGAGCCACCCCGGCACTCCTCCTCCCTCTTTTTACAATATGAGAACTGAAATCCAGTGAGGTCATTATCAGAACAGGAGCTAGAAAGGAAATTCTTGTGATTCCTAATCCAGTATGTATCAATGTTCTGTAGAGCCACAAGTGGCTTATAAAGATTTGCATGATCTGATCCCTTGTACTTCTCTATCCTTATCTGTCCTTCCTCTATATCATTTCACCTCAACTGTGCTGGCTGCCTAATTATTTCTTAAACATACCCAATGTGCTCCAGTCCCAAGGCCTTTGTACTTGCTTGGTGTCCTCTGTTGGAAAGCTTTTCTTCCAGATATCAATGTGATATTCCCTCTCTCTTCCTTTATATCTATGCTCTACTGTCATCTTACCAGAGAAGACTTCCCTGACTATCTTCTGTAAGGCATTACCCAGCCCCTGCTTCATCATTTTTCCTTTACTCACTTTATTTCCCTTAATTTATTTTACCACATTATATATTCTTTTGTGTATTGTTTTTTCCACTAAAGTGTAAACTCTGTGAAAGCAGATTCTTGACTTTTGTTGACTACTCTATCCTCCAATATTTAGAATGTCAATTTATGTCACTCTTTGTTCAAAATATTCCCATCTCATTCACAACACAACCCAAAAGGCTTTAAAGTGGGGATCCCTGGGTGGCGCAGCGGTTTGGCGCCTGCCTTTGGCCCAGGGCGCGATCCTGGAGATCCGGGATTGAATCCCACGTTGGGCTCTCGGTGCATGGAGCCTGCTTCTCCCTCTGCCTATGTCTCTGCCTCTCTCTCTCTCTCTCTCTGTGACTATCATAAAAAAAAAAAAAAAAAAAAAGGCTTTAAAGTGGTCTTTGTGGGCAGCCCTGGTGGCTCAGCGGTTTAGCACTGCCTTCAGCCCAGGGTGTGATCCTGGAGACCTGGAATGAGTCCCATGTCATGCTCCCTGCATGGAGCCTGCTTCTCCCTCTGCCCATGTCTCTGCCTCTCTGTGTGTCTCTCATGAATAAATAAATAAATAAAATATTTAAAAAATAAAAAATAAAATGGTCTTTGTTACGGACTGAATTGTTCCTCCCAAATTCATATGTTGAAGTCTTCACCGCCAGTATGCCTCAGAGTAGGACTATATTTGGAGGTAGGACCTTAAAGGGTGATTACAGTTAAGTGGAGTCATGTGGGTGAGCCCTAATCCAATATGACAGGTGTCCTTATAAGAAGAGTTTAGAGACAATAGGGATGCGTGTGCATAGGGAAAAGCCCATGTGTGGACACAGAAAGAAGGTGGCCAATTGCAAACCAAGGAGAGAAGCCTGAGGAGAAACCAAACATATCTATACCCCAATCTAGACTTCTAGACTCCCCAATCAGTTTCTAGACTTGAAACTGTGAGAGAATAAATCCCTGTTGTTTAGGCCACCCATCCAGTGATATTTTGCTAATGGCAACCATAGCAGACTAATATAGCCCACTTCTCTACCACCTCATCTGCTGTGTCCCTTCTTACTCATGCTGTTACAGCTTCTTTGGCATTTTTGTAGTTTCTCAAGTATGACAAGCTGGCTTTCACCTTGGAATTTTTGTATTTTATGTTCCGCTCTTCCTGGAATACTCTTCCTCCTAGATTTCTCTGCGGTTTATTCATCCAGGTTTCTGCTGACATGCTGCCTTCATAGATAGTCATGCCTTTATTTTTTTTAAAGAAGTTTATCTATTTATTTATTTTTAAAGTAATCTCTGCACCAACATGGGGCTTGAATCCATGACCCTGAGGTCAATAGTTGGATGTTCTACTGAGTGAATCAGCTAGACATCCCTTAGTTATACCTTTTTTGAATACCATCCTGTTTAAACTGCAAACTCTGTTACCTCTTTATTCCCTCTCCTGATCTTGCTTGTTTTTTCCCATAGCACTTACCATTTGACATACTATATATTTACTTGTGTATTGTCTTCCATGAGGCATGAGTTATTGGTGCCTTTGGTTTGCCACTGACTCTTTGGTGCCAGATGAGTTCCTGCAACAAAGTAGGCCCTCAAGTACTTAGTGGGTCAGTTAATGAATTAATAAATGTTACTGGCCTATAGGTAGACAAATGTATAAGTAACACAGACTAGAAGGTCCATAAATCCATTTTCTGTATGGGGACTTATTTCTTTGTTGTTTGTTTTTTAAAGGGAAGGGCTATTTCAATGAAGGAGGGGAAAGCATGTTTTTTCTAACACATGGAAAATTCATGATTGATTTAATATATTTGGAAGAAAACAGAGTTAGATCTTTGCTTCATATCACAAAAAGAATAAATTTTATTTTATTTAAGTTTATTTACTTATTATTCAATTAAGTAATCTCTACACCCAGTGTGGGGCTTGAACTTATAACCTCTAGATTAAGAGTCCCATGCTCTTCCAACTGAGCCAGCCAGGTGCCCTAAAAATAAATTTTAGATTAAATATGTCTAACTGTAAAAAATAAAAATTTGAAATTATAAACAAAAATTTAGCAAGTTTAGGAGAATTTTTGTATAATTCCTAGGTGTGTATGCTTCTTGGGGGTGGGGTGAGACTTCTTAGATAAAAAGAATACTCAAGTCACAAGGGAAAAGATTGACAAATTTGATTACATTTAAAATTTATAATGGCAAAAGAAAATATGAATGGGACAAAACCAAATGCAAGATTTTGACAAAGGGTTAATATTCCTTACACTGAGAATTATCTTCTAATAAGAAAGAGACAATCTGCTTATTAGAAATATAAGCAAAGAATATTAAAAGGATTTTTGAAGGAGGAAATGCACATGGCCAGTAGATATGAAATGAGGCTCAACAATTTCATACACACACACACAGACACACACATGCACGCACATATACTTTTTTACCCATCAGGGTCATTCATTTTTTTGGATAAAATATACGCTGATTGGGATCCCTGGGTGGCTCAGCGGTTTAGCCCCTGCCCTCAGCCCAGGGCGTGATCCTGGAGTCCCGGGCTGGAGTCCCACGTCGGGCTCCCTGCATGGAGCCTGCTTCTCCCTCTGCCTGAGTCTCTGTCCCCCTCTCCCCCCCTGTGTCTCTCATGAATGAATAAATAAAATCTTTAAAAAAATAATTAAAAAATATACACTGATTTTCCTACTGTGTGCCAAGTATCATCCTAAGTATTGGAGATAAAGCAGTGAAGAAAAGAGGCAAAATCCCTAATATCATGGAGCTTATGTTCTAGTGGAGAGAGATAGATAAGAAACAATAAGAAATAAATTATATGGTATGTTAGAAGGTGATAAGTGCTGTAGAAATAAATCAAACCATATAAGGGACAGCATAAAAGTAAAAAGAATTTATGAGGTTAGTTTGCCCAATTCTCGGGAAATGAGTTTGAAAACCCAGATGAGTGGCACTTGAGTGGTGCAGTCAGTTGAGCATCCAACTCTTGGTTTCAGCTCAGGTTGTGATATCGAGGTTGTGATCTCAGGGTAATGGGATTGAGCCCCATGGGGGGCTCCATGCTCAGTGTGGAGTCGGCTTGGATCTCTCTCTCCCTTTTCTGCTAATCTTTCTCTCCATGTGAGCACTCTCTCTATCTCAAATAAATAAATAAATAAATAAATAAACAAACAAACCCAGATGAAATGGTTGTTTTTCTTTTTTTTTCTTTTAAAGATTTTATTTATTTATTCATGAGAGACAGAGAGAGAGAGAGAGGCAGAAACACAGGCAGAGGGAGAAGGAGGCTCCCTGTGGGAAGCCTGATGTGGGACTTGATCTTAGGACCCGGGGATCACGACCTGAGCCAAAAGCAGACATTCAACCATTGAGCCACCCAGGTGCCCCAAAATGGTGGTTTTTCTAGGAGAATTATTATTATTTTTTAAAGATTTTATTTATTCATCCATGAGAATGCACAGAGGGGAGAGAGAGAGAGAGAGGCAGAGAGAGAAGCAGGCTCCATGCACCGGGAGCCCGACGTGGGATTCGATCCCGGGTCTCCAGGATCGTGCCCTGGGCCAAAGGCAGGCGCCAAACTGCTGCGCCACCCAGGGATCCCTTTCTAGGAGAATTAAGTTACAAAAATGATTGCAGGGGGGAGAGAAAAATTCTAATCCAATTATATATCATAAAAACATTTAAAGAAAGTTGTTCAAGAGCCATTCCCAGAAAAAGCATCAGGTGAGATATTTCAAAGGTTAATTATACCAATTCAAAAGTTTTTTTTTTTAATTAAATAAACTCTACGCCCAATGTGAGGCTCAAACTAATGACCTGAAGATCAAGAGCCAGATTCTGTACTGACTGAGCCAGCCACGTGCCTCTGATTATGCCACCTTTTAAATTACAGACATGTCCAATGATATTTAAGTCGTTTCAGAGTTTAGAAAAAGAAGTGAGGTTGGGAAGAAATGGTCATTCTCCTATGCATTTAGTGCAAGTGGGAATCTGGATAAGCTTTTTTTTTTTTTTTTTTTTAATTTTTTATGATAGGCACACAGTGAGAGAGAGAGAGAGAGAGGCAGAGACACAGGCAGAGGGAGAAGCAGGCTCCATGCACCGGGAGCCCGATGTGGGATTCGATCCCGGGCCTCCAGGATCGCGCCCTGGGCCAAAGGCAGGCGCCAAACCGCTGCGCCACCCAGGGATCCCTGGATAAGCTTTTCAAAAAGGATTCTGACAATATGTAGCAGAATTAAATCTATCTATCCATCTAATCTATCTATATATACATCTTTAATGTAGAATAACTATTGGGATTCTAGCCTTTAGAAATAAAAATATCAGTTGGTAAGGCTGTTTATATATGAGCTATGTTTATAGTATCAAAAAAGACTGAAAACAACATCAGGGTCAAGAATAGGTTAAATAACTGATGGAACCATGCTATGAAATATTGCACAACTATTTAAGAAAGCAGATCTATATGGTTTACTGGGAGAAATATCAGTAATCTTAAAGGGAAATAGGCTAATGTGTAAGTTTTTGACAAAAAAGAAAAAAAGAAAATTTCCCATTGCATGCAAATAACACGTTTATGTATGTTTGTATGACTATATAGAAATATATGGGAGTAAAAAAAAAAAAGAAATGTATGGGGGTGCCTGGGAGGCTCAGGTCATGATCCTGGGTCAAGCCCTATGTGGGACTCCCTGCTCAATGGGGAGCCTGCTTCTCCCTCTCCCTCTGCCTGCCACTCCCCCTGCTGTGCTCTCTTTCTGTCAAATAAATAAATAAAATCTTTAAAGAACAAAAGAAACAAACAAACAAACAAAAAAAAACAAAACAAGGAAAAAAAAAGGAAATGTATGGAAGGAAACACTTCAAGCTTTAACATTGGTTATGTGGAGTTGGCTTGTTGGCTTTTTCTTTGTTGTTTTTGGCTTGTTGCCTCTGCAGGATTTTTAGTTTGAAATGAAAATCTGGTAAGATACATTTTATAAGAAGACTTTTCTTTCAGCTTTTTCTGTTTAACATGACTAAAAGAAATACATCTCTGGAAAAGAAGGAAAAAGAAAGGAAGAAAGAAAAGAGAAAGACACATTTGCTTGGGTGCTAGGTAAAAGTGGTGCATGAGACTTCAGGCAGGCGGTGTGTGATTTGTGTGGCATCCACAGGCAAGACTTGGGAGTTTCACCCGATTTTGCCCAATGATTGAGCTTTTATGTTGGTGTAGTAGAGTAACCTTAAGTTACTCAAGTTCTCTCAACCCCAAATTTTCCATCAATAAAGTGAAGGTGTCAAGTATCCACCACACAGGTGGGTATTTTGATTGTGAAATGACACATGAGAAGATTTTTATTTATTTTTTTAAGATTTATTTATTTATTTATTCAGAGAGAGAGAGAGAGAGGCAGAGACACAGGCAGAGGGAGAAGCAGGCTCCACGCAGGGAGCCCGACGTGGGACCCAGATTCCGGGTCCCCAGGATCACGCCCCGGGCTGCAGGCGGCGCTAAACCGCTGCGCCCCGGGGGCTGCCCAGATTTTTAGCTTAATAAACAATAAACTCCAACTGAATTCTAATTTCCTGACATAGTCAGGGGCTGTGATACACATCACGTCACTGCTCAGAGGGATGCAAAAATAGGTAAAAGGCGAGAGCCTCATGGCAGGCAAAATCCTAACCATACAGAGCGTTATGATACCCAGTGCGCGGTGTTACCGAAGGCAGAAACGGTCGGGGGGGGCTTCGCGGAGGCGAGACAACACAAGTCTTCCAGGTTGCGCAAGATTTGGACGGGCCCGGAGCAGAGCAGGCAGAGGCGCCGACGCGGCGGCGGCCAGCACAGGGCGCTCCCGGGCCGCCCCGCGCGCGAGCGCTCCCTTTCGGGCCGAGGCTCCTGCGGCTCCTTCCTGGCGCCTCGGGGCGAGCGCGGGGCCGGCGGTACGCAGGCGCCGGGAGCCGATGAGGGCTCGCAAAGGCTCGACAGGCGCGCATGCGTGCAGCTCTCTGGAGGCGGTAGCTTCTTCGGCGTCGGGACCGGAGGCTGAGTGCTAAACTGTGTGGGGCGCAAATGGGATCCGGCTGTTAGTCGGGTAGGCATAGGTAGGACCGCTGCCTTGGGGGGCGTAGGGGCTGCAAGGCGGGAGCCCGTAGCGTGGGGCTCCCGAGCCTCTCCTGTGCGCTCCGGGCCGACTATTGTATCTGTGTCGCAGCGGCTGCGCACAAGATGGCGGCGGGCAGGCGGCGGGGGCGGGAGGAGGCTGGGGGACCCCCGGGATGGGAAGGGAAGCTCGGCTGCCCCGCTGCCGCGTCGGTTCACTTGGCTGCCCTGGAGGGCCGCGTCGGGCGCCCGTGCTGGGACCGTGCTTCCGGAAGAGCCGCCTGACGCCGTTGCACGGGCGGAGGAGCGAGAACGGCCCTCGGGCAGCGCCGCGGCGGCCCCTTCCCCATCGGGGCAGGGCCTGCCGAGGCCGAGCCAGGCCTGACAGCCGGAGGAAGCGGCGGTGCGGGAGCGCCGGGGAGGGAGGAACCGTTCCCGTCAGGCCTTGAAGCGAGGCGGCGGAGCTCGAGCTGAGCCCTCTGGCGCGCGGCGCGGCGCGGTGCCGCGAGCGTGGAGAGAAGAGCAGAGCATGTTTGTGTCTGGGGCTGGGGAAGGGGGGGGGGGTGTTAGATCCTGCGGCGTCTGCTCGCCCCTGTCCCCTATGCCTGCTGTTTGCGGGCTGGAAAGCAAAGAAAATGTCACCTCTGTGCGGGATACGGAAGGCTCCGAAACCGTTCCGGTACAAATTTCTCAGAGGAATCGCGAATACGGGTCGTTAGTGGTTTGTGTGCGATTTCTAGGCTGAGCCCCGTCCTGTTGGGGGGGGGGGGGGGCGTATACCAAACTGTTCCATCCTTGGGGACGTTTGAAACCGATCTTTTGTTGAGATAATTGCGAATGGGGGGAACTTCTGTTAGTACAAAATCTTCACTCGAACTAGACAATGACGGCTGCCTCGAGCTAATTTTTCTTAATCTTAAAATTTGCTCTAAGGAGGAATTTACTTATTTTTTTTTTTATTTTTTTGGGAGGGGGGACCCTTTTTATTCTGAACACTTTTTGAAGAAAAGCTTGTTACCAGGATCCGGCAACTGAAAGTTGACTTAAATTCTTTACCTAACCGGCTTTGGAATTGTGCACAAAAAAAATTCCTTCGTTTTTAATTCTCCCTCGTCTGTTGTAAAGGGTTGACTTATTTGTTGGGGATATTTGCTGATTCAGATTTGTGATTAATATTGATAAATTGGAAAAAATCAATTTCCAAAAAAATGCTTAATGAGGTCTATACAGAAAAATGTATAGTTCACAGTATTTCAACATAGCTTTAATTTTATTAGACATCCTAGACTTAGTTTATGTCCTTTTTTTTTTAATTTGACAGTACTTCGTATGCATTTTATTTCCCCATACTCTGTAAATACTTTCAAATTATTATGTAGAATCCAACATGTTAATACAGTGAAATATAGTGGGCCATTCTCTGCTTGATTGTTGCCATCCAGTAAGGGGAAAGCTAAAGCATGGAAGAAGTCACAAAACCTCATTGGTTTCTATTAACTAGTTTTCAGAATATTCTTGTCATATATTTATTACCTTGAATATTGGTTATATTTTAGTCTTGTAATCTTTTTTTGTCTTGGAGGGTGTATATAACATACTCTTGTTTAAAAAACACATTACAATCAGAGATCACTTTGTTATTCATGGATGTTCTAAAGATTTTTTTCTTAGATGCTCTAAAGAAGGTGATCTCTGGAAATTTTTTTTTTTTTTTTTGTTTTTTATGTAATAGTGAAAGAAAATGCGAGACAAATAGTTTAGTGAATAGGCTTTGGGATCAGAAGATCTGGATTCAAATCTATTTTTTTCTTACTGTATGTCTAAGATTTTGGGCAAGTTCCTTTAGTCTTACTGAACTTTTGTTTTCTTATGTGTAAAATGGTGCTAATACCTACTTCCTATTTGGGATTGTTGTGAGAATTGGGAGACAATGAATGGAAAGCCCCTATCCATTGGCACATAATAGGTGCTTTAACGTTAGCTATTACTTTTATTACAAATGTTTAAGTTTTAGGCAGCATCTTTTGATAGGAGATCGTCTCTTGTGAATATTCCCTTTTAGTTAAAAAGAGGCTTAAAAGAATTCAGATTAAATTGATAGAATTTGGAGCTGAAAAATCATTTAATATTTCATTGAAATATTTGGTGTATTTATAAATTTTATATGTTCCTCACTTGTAGCACTTACCAAAATAAAATGTAACTTATTTATATGATTGTTATGTTCATCTTTGTATCTGTCCCGTTGCCTGGTATGTATTCCAGGTTCATGTGTTGAGTAAATGAACTCAGCTGGTAGTTGCCAGAGCCTGGGTAGGAACCCCAGCCCTTGGAGTCCAAATTGTGCTCTTCCTACTGTGACTTAATGTATACTGGACAAAGTTTGGTTAAATCTGTCCAAATTCTTCATAAGATGCTTTATATACTAATCAGATAAGATGCTTTATATACTGGAATCAGTGCTTCCGTATGGGTACCCAGTAACATTGACCTATTTTGCAAGGAAAGAAGAGCTACTGAATGTTGGTATGTGGTGGTTTAGACCGCCTCCAAATTTTGAAAGTAGTTCTATTTGTAGCTAAACCCAATAAGCCC
Organism: Canis aureus; assembly: GCF_053574225.1. Taxonomy (NCBI): domain Eukaryota; kingdom Metazoa; phylum Chordata; class Mammalia; order Carnivora; family Canidae; genus Canis; species Canis aureus. The sequence continues at coordinate 13,396,835 of NC_135622.1, forward strand.
CATTTGTATTCAACTTTACTTACTCTGTTATTCAACTTTATTTACTGTAGTCTGAAATTTGTGGCTTAGAATCAAAGTGAAAAGAGGTATATGGAAGATAAGAGAGTAATGGAAAGGAAGAAAATGAGATGCAGAAATAAAACAGCTATAATAATGATCAGTGAGGGTCAAGAGCAAGGATTTTGTCCGGAGAAAAGAGTTCAGGGAATACAAGAGAGTTTTAGTTTCAAGGCACACATATTTTGATATTTTCTTCGTGGTTACGTTGGGCACATAGATATTTTGGATTATTTTCAACTCTTGAATCCCTTTAAATACCGAAATAATTATTGTTCCGGTCTTTTAAGGTTTTACACTTTTTTCCTTACCTTATTTCCACAATTTTAATTTGTTAAACTTTCAACTAATTTTTGTTGTTCTACTGTTGAGTGAATGTTGTCAACTTGATTTTCTTTTGAATGTGTTCATTTCTTTAGAAAACTTTTTATTATGGAAAATTTTAAGAATATACAAGGGCAGAGAGAATTATGCGATGATTCATCTGTGTACCTGTCACCCAGTTTCAATAATTGCAAGCTAATGGTCAGTCATGTCTCTGCCTTCCACCCTATTATTTTTAAGCAAATCCCATATTACTCATCAGTGTATAGTTCAGATTTTTTTCTCTACAATATTTAGAGAAAACGTGTATCACTCCTAAAATAATAATTCCTTATGCCAGTATCCAAATTTCCCCAATTGTGTCTCATATACCACACTTACAGTGTGTTTATGTAATACATGTATTAATTTCAACTACTATATTGAAATTCTCAGAAATCACCTAAATCTTAATAAAAGAAATAAGTATCTATCTACGTCTTAAAGCATTTTGTTTACTATCTTAGTGCCTTTTGAGCAGCTGCTGTGAATCAGGAGGTATAATTTTTTTTTTTAAGATTTATTTATTTTGGGGTGGGGAGGGGCAGAGGGAGAGGGAAAGAATCTCAGGTGGACTCGGTGCTGAGTGCAGAGCCTGATGTGGCCTCGATCCCAGCCCTGAGATCATGACCTGGGTCAAAATCAGGAGCCAGCCAAGAGCTGGCCGCTTAACTAAGTCACCCAGGCACTATGGGAGGTATAATTTTAATGGTCACCACACCATTCTGAAGTGGGTATTGTTTTTATTCCTGTTTTTCACATGATGAAACTGAGGCTTGGGTTAACCAGCCTGTTGAAGGTCACATTTTTAGCACTCAGCAGGACCAGAATTAATACACTAAATCTAAGAACTAAGTTCTTAAAAAACACTATGCTACATTAGTGTTAAATTTTACTTATGGGAGTTAACCAATTTTGAATGAAGTAATTCACTGGCACCCCTCCTAGCAGGGTGGATATCTTCAGATTAGTTGAAATGTCCCCAAAGATGAGATTATTATGAATTGCATAATGGGCTAACAGTCAATAGGGAGTGAGCATGATGCTCACTTTTTTTTTTGCTTGCTTTTTGAAAAACAAAAATGTGTGTAGAGCTGATGCTCTTTTGTCGTGTTGCATGTTTTCTGCATGTGGCCATACTTATAACCTTTTCTTTTTTTTTTACTTAGTATATAATTAAGGAGTTAATCTCGTACTTAAAAGGTTGGATTATTAATTTTTGAGTGAATTAAATCTCTGACAGGAATACCCTCTCCCTTCCTCCCCTCTTCTATTCTTGTATGCATATACACGTGATTTATCCCCCCCCCAACTGTTTGAGAGTAAGTTGCATATATTGTACTCCTTTACCTTAGTTTATTTCCTTAAAAACAGGGTATTTTCTTTTGTAGTTATAGTAAAATAACTACATAGTAATTAGTTAAGTAAATTTAACAGTGATACAATTCTTTAATCTGCCATTTTCTGGTTTGTCAATTGACCCACTAGTGTTCTTTATAGCAGTTGTTGTTTTTCCACAACAGGATCAGTCTAGGGTCAGGTAATTGCATATAATTGTCATGTCCTTTAGTTTTTTTTACTCTGGGGCATTTCCTATAGCCTTTCTTTATCTTTAGTGAAGTTGACATTTCTGAAAAATATGGCCTGCTTTCCTTCTCTGTTCTTTTTACCTTTTTTTTTTTTTTTTGTAATAGAACATTTCTCATTTGGATTTCTGTGATGTTTCCTCTTGATTAGATTCAGATTATGTGTCCCTGGTCAGAAAAATCACGTAAGCGATCCTTTGTCCCCATTGTATCAAATCTGGAGGTATATGATATCCATCTGTCTGCCACGGATGATATGTTTGATGCCCCCTCACCCCCCATCTCCGAACTAATTGATTTAAGAAGAGACATTCTAAGACTATGCAGATGTCCTACTTATCAAAATTTCCCTCTAGATTTAATACGCACAGAAGATTCTCTGTCTGAACCAGTTTTTACTATTACAGTTACAAAATGATGATTTTCAAGTCAGCAGTTCCTCTACATTTGCAATGATTGATTGGAGTTACAGACTCTTGATTTTTTTCAGTGGTTTATAATTTATTGTCCAGTTTTTTCTTTTTTTCATTTCATATTTGTATATCTTGTATTGGACATTGAAAGCCTTGGTTCCCAGCACTATCAAAACATTTACTTGTTTGCTTAATCCTGTAACATATCTAAAGTAATTTAAGAATTCATCCATATCATTACAGAACTCCCCAAAACAAACTACTAAAAAGAATTTATTTGTAATTCTCCCCCTTTTTCCTAGCTTCTCTAAAACTGAGGATATATATATATCAAATAGTGGGTTCATAAATTACTTGAATTAATTTTTTAAATGGGTTATAGTATGCATTTGCAAAATGATTGAATTTGCTTTCAGTTTTAGATTTTTCTTACCTTCTTCCATCCTTGTTTTAATTTAAAAAAATGAAAAAATAATAAAAATAAAAAAATGTTGGTTAGTATGCTTCTAAAAGTCAAAGCTATATAATAGTATACTCCATGTATATTTCATATACTCCATGAAATATTCCCAATTTTTTTCAGTCCCTTTTTATTATCTCATATAGGTAATCATCTTGTTTTCTGTGTTATCCTACCTGTGGTTTTTGTAACTGTAAGCAGATACATGTGTTTTTTTATTTTCATTTTTTTATACAAAAGGTAACCATGTTAGGGCACCTGAGTGGCATAGTCTGTTAAGCATTTGCCTTTTGCTGAGGTTGTGACCCTTGGGGTCGTGATCCTGGCATCTAGGGATCAAGGGCCCCATGTTGGTTCTCTGCTCAGTGGGGAGCCTGCTTCTCCCTCTCCTGAGGGTTCTGCTTTTGCATATACGTGCACTCTCTCTCTCTCTCTGTAAAATAAAACCTTAAAAAAAAGGTAACATGCTATATATGCTTTTTTGTTACTTGGTAAAGACTTTAAGGAATTTGGCATTTTAAGGCATTTGACCAAATAGTTTAGGTATGCTTAATCAAAGATTTTGGAAACCCATTTTAGGCAGAGACAAGACATATTTTGGCCTGTATGCTTCATGGAAGTGAACAACCTAATGGCAGGGAGGTCAAGAATGCAGTTATGCCTCAGAACAATTGCATCTAAGCAGTGAATGTCTTCAGTACTGTTTTTACTTCTTGGTCCTGAGGTCTTCTGTTACTTTGGCTTTATTTTGTTTCCATGCTTGTGCTTTCTTACTAAGGCAGTAAATATGCTATCAGCATTTGAGTTTTATCAACATACACCACTTTTTTAATTTCTAGTTTTAAAAACAATCTCAGGACAGATTTCTTTATTCCAGCTCTGATCAGGTGGGTTCTCTTTGACTAATTACATTTATTGAGGGTAGCAAGACAAGCAGGCCCACCAAAGCACTTCTCAGTGAGGCATCATTTACTATAAATTCAGTGTGATCTCTCAAAACCCATTTATGTATGCAGTGCTTTTAAAAAAAAAGTACATATAAAAATACGTACAATTATATGCATCCTGTTTATCAAAAAGTTGTTTTTCTGGAAATTGTAGCTTAAATCATTGCTATATGAAGTTGTTAATGCATGGTTCTCATGGTAATCTGTCCTTGGAATTGTGTGTTGTTAGCAAGTTGAGCTTCCATATTTTTTTCATGTATGGAATCATGATGTTTAGCAATCCTTTCAAGTGGCAGGGAAATTTGTGACACCCTCTGTGATATCAAATAATGTTTCTAATTGCCTTTTTATTCTTTCTGGTTATTTAACAGTTACCTTGAGGTACCACATTTTGGCATTTTAATTTCTAGTAATACTGCCCAGCTACACTTGTGGTACCTTCAGAATTAGGACCTACATATTTTCTGAGATGTGAAGAGACAAAACTAATGGTAGAAAAGAGTTGGCCAAGTGGATCCATCTGTATACTAGAAGAGATTAGTAGATTGACATTTAAACTGAGGAAAGCATAGAATGACATGTACTCCCTCTTATATTAAGTTACCAGTGTAGTCCCTGTATTCTTAGATACTAAAGTGGATTTCTATATTGTCAGTCACTCTAACAAAATAATACCAAATGAAATATGTGGGTATATATGTAGAAAAATAATGGTAGTTTTCCCTTTATGTTAAGATTATAGAAAACAACTCTTCTGTGTGTCATGAAGGTGATTTTTCTTTATTGGGGGGGTGATAATGAATATTTGTTACTTTTTCTAATTAAAAAAACTAAAGCTATGACATTTACATTTTATATCTAGAATATTGCATGAAAAAATAGAGAGGAGTTAAAGATTTTAGTTATGATCTTGCAACTTAGTTCTGAGGCTTCACTTAATCTGTAAAAACTGGGATTCCCCTTCTCATAGGATTATTGTGAGGTTCCAGTGAGATAATATAAAGTGCTTTGTAAACTGAATACTATAAAATTCATGTTTGGGGGTTGATAGAGATTTTTTCATTATGAATCTAGTGGAGCCATTATGATCCGGCTAATTTTTAATGATGCTTTTAGATTTTTAGATTTCTGATTTCTTTACCAGTATCTATAAAGAAAATAAAGGATTCCCTTATGAAAGATTACATTAGAATAACAGGCAATTTTTGATTGTGTGTGGTAGTGAACATCTCAGAAAGAACTCATGGGATCTAATGTCAGTATCTTTTTAATAGATCGAGCCATTTTTGCATGCCTGATTCAAGAAGTCAGTTTCTATTAAGTGTTTTTAAAAGAATTTTTATGTTTGACATTTTATTGAATATTTGTTTCAGAGTGGCATGCTTTGGTTCTTAAAAGGTTACAGAAAAGAATTAAGTGCTACTTGTCACAACAATAGAATTTCTTTCAGAAGTTCAGAAAGTATCGTGACCAATAAATAGCCTGTTTTTGGAAAATATTAAATAAAGGAAAATAAAATGTTAACTGAAAATAGTGTATTTCTAATTTCATATAGTAAAGTTTGGTGTACTTCTCTCTCTCATCCATGTACGTATTCACATACACAAACCTGAAAGAAATTATATCAGAATACTAGTTCATTCTAGGATTATGGTTTTAATGGTAAGGATTTAATTTACTACCTTTTACTTTCTGTAAAAAGCATATGTTACTTATCAGGGATAAAATTTATTTTAAGGTATTAATATTTAATTGCAGTTTTTCAAACAGTCTTTCAATTTTTGAAAATTGTTTTCAAAGGAGTGTTAATAATTAACTCAGATCTTAACTCGGGTTTTTCGAAGTTAATTTTGAAGTCAATTTAGTGATTTCATAAATTAGGTGAACCAGCCTCTTAATGGCTAGTGCTCAGTTCTCCAGAAAGTGTCATATTCTTTAATAGTTATGGTTAATAAAGTTTGTACTTAACTGTGTTAGGCATTTGTTCTGAATTTTTGGCTATCACTTATTACTTTCTATAAATTCTTTGATATTACTAAAATTTACAAATTACTATCAAATCAGTGAATGCCATTGTTGGTGAAACCCCTTGGGTTTCTTTTTTTTTTTTTTTAATTTTTATTTATTTATGATAGTTACAGAGAGAGAGAGAGAGGCAGAGACACAGGCAGAGGGAGAAGCAGGCTCCATGCACCGGGAGCCCGATGTGGGATTCGATCCCGGGTCTCCAGGATCGCGCCCTGGGCCAAAGGCAGGCGCCAAACCGCTGCGCCACCCAGGGATCCCACCCCTTGGGTTTCTCTACTTGTAATAGCAGATTTGGAGAGCAAGGATTCACTTATTTTTGGTTTAGAAACCAGCTTGACTTTAGACATATGTGATGGTGGTACTACATATTTATATATATAAAAATAATATATGGGTATTTTATCTTTAATCAGCATTTTATGTTTTGTCCATATGCCAATTAAAAAAAAAGTGAAAACAACTTTTGGAATTTTTTTTTTTTTTTTTAATGTAGTAGTTCTTACCTGTAGGGTATATCCTCCTAAAGGTTTTTTTTTTTTTTTTTTTTTTTTTATGATAGTCACACAGAGAGAGAGAGAGAGGCAGAGACATAGGCAGAGGGAGAAGCAGGTTCCATGCACGGGAGCCCGACGTGGGACTCAGTCCCGGGTCTCCAGGATCGCCCCCTGGGCCAAAGGCAGGCGCCAAACCGCTGCGCCACCCAGGGATCCCCCTCTTAAGGTTTTTTGATATCATTCCTTTTTTACCCCTGCAAATTATGAATATACCATAATTTATTCAACCAGTCTTCAGTCTCTGCAAACCCTCTTAATTGCAGAAGTGTGAAAAGGGAAACATCCAGATTTTTAACTATATTTTATCATTTTGGTTTCTCTAAGACACTAACTCCATCTTTTAAAAACTGGAGTGTTTAGGTTTATGAAGGAAGGGATCTGTTCTAGCTTAATAGCCTTGCTATTTCCCCTTGTAAACCAGCACTGTTAAAAGTATTTAAGTGGGTTTGAAATTATTCTGACATATTTAGTGCTAAGAAGACAGTTTCTCTAAGTTTTTTAGGAGTACCTGGCATTGTTTTTTTAGATATCTTGAAAGATCTAATAGTTGAATATGGAATTTTATTCTTCCGAATCTATTGAGAAGGTAATAAATTCCTGTGCTTCATTTAGTGGTTATCATTTGCATTGAGTAATTGTACTCTGAGGCATCATTGGTAGGACTGAAGTTTAAACAAAGGGGAAAAGTTAAGCAACAAAGAAGAGGATGCTGATTGGTGGGACTTGCCTTAGAGTTGAAGAAATAAGGCTTGAAAATTATATAATTGCAAAAGGGAAGTTTATAATACTTTGTAAATAGAAAGCTTGAACTGTAAATACAAGCATCTTTTTAGTCAGAACATTTTGTTTGCAGTAATGTGAATGATAGTTTTAGGAGAGAAGATTAAATGATAACTTTCCTAAATGATGCTTATAAAAAGGTTATGCTAAAAAAAAAAGGGTTATGCAAATGAAATAGGACTGTACTCCTTAAATTTCATTTACAAAGAAAACACAAGGTTACTTAACATTTCCTTAACCATTGAAGATCTGTTATTTGGCATATGGATTGTAGGCAGACTTTTTATTATATTTTTAAAATGGTCCATGTAAGTTCTTACCAATGCTCAACATTGTGTTTCATGCTTCTGATTTAACATTCACATCATTATAGTGGGAATAGATAGAACTGGAGACAGCTGAACTACATGTATAGTAATTTATCATAATTCCTTTTTTAAGGATGTTGTTTTGATTAACTACTTGTGAGAAACTTCTACCAGGATTATATCTAATAGCATAAGAAGGTGTTTGATGGTTTTACGTTAGTGGATCAGTGTCTGAAAGTGTTACTAAATGCAATGTAAAGTTAAAATACACTATAGACTAGGTTTGAAATTCAGAATGAGTCTTGGGATAAAAATTAGAAATACTGGTTTAAAAGTTCAAGAGGATTAAACTTGTTCTTAGAAAGGAATTTAGTTGAAGAGACCTATTGAAAGAGTGACATTTGCTTATAATGATGTATTTTCCAGGATATGTGTATCAGGAGAGAAACTTTCTTACCTCTAGCTAGCAGCAGGTCCTGGAATTAGAATGCTTAATAAATAACTATGACTAAACAAGCCCCTAACTTGTCTTACCAAGAGAGAAGGGAGAACAATCTCTTTGGGAAAGCGAGGGCCGCTGTTAACTTATTACTGTGTCCTCATTATATTAGGTTTCACATTGGGACTAACCATATAGGACATTGTGTGTGTGTATGTGTGTGTAAGGATCCTAAAAAAAAGGCAAACAAGCCAAACTTCTATTTAATGAGAACTGAAATTTAAATTCGGGAAAAGGCCTTTTGATTCTTGTCATTTATATTGCACACTGTTTTGTGAATATTGAATCTTTCAGGAGTGATACTCATAACTACAACACTGATACAGATATGGCAGTTGTTGAAACATGAAAATAATTCTGTGGTGATTAGTAAGTAGCTTTCTCTCCAAGGGTGGAACTCCACTTCCCCTGCTCTTTAGTCCCTCCCTGAGGACTGCACCCCTATCCCTCACCCACCACCTTGTGCTACAGCAACTATAAGCTTAAGGGGAATAGAGAAAGGAGGGGTTCAGGACCCTGGTTGTACACTGTAAGTCACAAGTTAACTGTTCTCATTGTTCATTGTTTGTGCTTTACCAATAACTAAATATTCCAATCGTCTCTAGATATATGTATGAAGACAACTCAAGTTTATTTTACTTATTTATTTTTTATTTATTTTTTTACAACTCAAGTTTAGGAAGCACAAAATGAAACAAAACCTTTTGATAACAGGGCATCACAGCCTTTTTTTTTATTTTTATTTTTATTTTTTTTAGAGCTTTTAATATACAGTAGGCATCATTCATGTCTTTCTGAAAAGGGTAGCTAGTGCATGCATTTCAAACTTTCTTGACCAGGGAACTTGTTTATGGAAGACCTAAAATTTCACAGGGTACTAATTTCTGCAGGATACAGTTTGTGAAGGGCTGCTCTCTTAAATTCTGATTCGTACATCACTGTAAGGCTGTGCTGGACACATTGGGAAATACATAGATAAGTTTTTGGCCTTTAAAGAACTTAAGACATAGATGCTTCTAAATGATACTTACTCACAATTCCAAGCAGTAGTTAGATGACTGACTGAAATCTCTTCCTTTGTGATTTCCTTATGGAGGAGAAACAGTATTTGAGATAGTTTGTGTTCTTAAAGTTGTGGGAACAGTCTTCACCAGTTAAGGAAAATGGTGCTGAAAGAGTTTGAATTACTAGATGCCAAACTGCTTAGGTAAGACAAAGCTGTTCTTGGAAATATTTTTATTTTGTACAAAACAGACACATTTTCATATGACTGCATCATTGTTTACTAAACTTGTGGTGTCTGCAGCTTGTATCTGTTGAATTAGAAGCTTAAGATTTTTGTAGTACTATTGTGTTTCATTCTGATTTGACAATTAATCTATAGTGACTTTGGATCCTTCAGATAGGTTAACAAATATTTGATGGTGTTTTAGGTAGGAGTAAAATTTATGCTTGGAGATAAGACAGCAATAAACACATGCTCTTAATTGACCGTTTTTTTTTTTTTTTTTTTTTTTTTAATAAAACACAGATAGGAACACAAAAGCATAATGAAAGGTATGAGTCCCAAGTGATACAAGCAACAAATAAGAAAGTTTGCTGAAAGACTCACTGGGTCTTGGTGGATGAGAAATGTTTAGTGGAGGCTGACCGTTGAGTAAAAATCAAGTAAGGTCTGCGACAAAATTATTTTGTTTGTTTTGACTGGAAGAGATGGTTGGAAGGGAGTATGTTAACTAGATAAAGTCCATTTCTCAGCCAAATTAACATTTGATTAACGTATACATTAAAGAAGGATTTAGTGGAGCTATGAAGTTGTAGCTTGACCCAGAAAGTGATAATCATCAAGTATGATCTATAGTGTGGATTTTCATAGTAGGTGTAGGTGCCTCAAGACCTTGTATTTCCCATCTTGCATTTCTATCAGGTATAAAAGTAGGGACCTTGTGAACAACGGACACAGGGGTTTTTGTTGTTTTTTTAAAACTGGGAGAGGGAAGTCAAGTTTTCATGGTTGCTGACCTTGGTGCTGAAGTACTATTTTTCTGAGACTTAGGTTGGAATGAGTTGTGCTGTGTTCTCATGGCTGGACAGCAACCACTTTAATAACAGTGTCTGGGAATTGCAAGATATTCTTGCTCACATCAATTAGTGGTTAAGAGCATGCATTCTGGTGCTAAATTACCTTGAGTGCAAATCTTGGCCCAGTCGTTTATTGTCTGTGCGAGTTCTCTGAGCCTTAGTGTTCTTGTCCTACAACTTACATATTTCAAGGGGTTGTTGTGAGAATTAAATGAATTAATCCATGCAAAGCGCTTGGAAGAGTCACTGGCAGATGAACAGTATAAATAAACTTAGTTATTATTATTATCGATGTATGTTTGCCTATAGTCACACTGTGGAGAAAATCTAAGAGAAAGGCGACTGGTGGTTGTACTGTGTATTATGTTGTATATTATAATCAATTCCATGCTACTGCACACTCTCTTTTGTCAGACTAGTCAAGTTGTTTGTAAATTTCATCATAAAAGAAATGTTTATTTAGCAACAGAAACTTAAGCGTAGTCTAATTGCTATATGGAATTTGTGAGTGGCGATTCCAAGGAAGACTTGTGTTGGGAGAGATGGGTCTTGTAAAATTTTAGGCTTACAGTTTTTGTTTTCATGATTTGTACATAACATACATATTAAGTGTATGTGTATTTCTAAGTATTTTAATGCCTTCATCTTTTTTCCAGTAACAAAGCGTGAAATATGAAATAAATCCCCAATGTTTTTCAAGATTATTTTAAAGGAGTTGTAATTACCGCTCAGCACCCAGGACAGCACCCAGTGCAACACTATGTTACATGAACTCTGGCTTGAGGTTTGGGGTTTGTGTTCTGGATTCGGGGAAGAAAAGAAGAGAACATTTTTTGGGAAAGTTAACAATTCTTGTAAACACTCTAAAAGTATATGAATGGAGGATGATTTCATGGCTTTATTTCAAAATGTTTTACACTGGCTGTAGAACCCACTTCATAAAGTAGTTTGAGTTAAAATGATCTAATATTTGTGTTTTAACTTTCAGCTTTGTGTTATTCTTGGAAAATTTCGCACCACTTGTGAATTCCTTGAACCTGGGCATTGCAAACCCACTTCTGTTGGGCCCATCTCCTTTGCACTTTGCTCAGATTAAGACTCAGTTGGCGCTTCAGCAGCTGAATGCCGTTGCCTCACATAGTTCAACACCACCTTATACTTTATTAAATCAGGCTTTCTTGAAAATAGCCATGTCGAGACCCAGGTTTAATCCACGAGGAAACTTTCCACTTCAGAGGCCACGAGCACCTAACCCTTCTGGGATGCGGCCTCCAGGACCATTTATGAGGCCTGGATCCATGGGTCTTCCAAGATTTTACCCAGCAGGGAGAGCCCGTGGAATTCCACACAGATTTGCTGGCCATGAATCTTACCAGAATATGGGACCACAGAGAATGAATGTTCAGGTAACTCAACACCGAACTGATCCAAGATTGACCAAAGAAAAATTGGATTTTCATGAAGCACAACAAAAGAAGGGGAAGCCTCATGGTAGCCGGTGGGATGATGAGCCTCATATATCTGCATCAGTGGGAGTGAAACAGAGTTCTATAACACAGGTTACAGAGCAAAGTCCTCAAGTGCAGAGCCGCTATACAAAAGAGAGTGCCTCAAGTATCTTAGCAAGTTTTGGATTATCTAATGAAGACTTAGAAGAACTTAGTCGCTATCCTGATGAACAGCTAACTCCTGAAAATATGCCATTAATTTTGAGGGATATAAGAATGCGAAAAATGGGGCGCCGATTACCTAATTTACCTTCACAGAGCAGAAATAAAGAAACACTTGGTAATGAGGCAGTTTCCAGTAATGTGATTGATTATGGGCATGCAAGCAAATATGGCTACACAGAAGATCCACTTGAAGTACGTATTTATGATCCTGAAATTCCAACAGATGAGGTCAAGAATGAATTTCGGTCACAGCAGAATATTTCTGCATCTGTTCCCACTCCAAATGTGATATGTAATTCTATGTTTCCTGTTGAAGATGTGTTTCGACAGATGGACTTCCCCAGTGAGTCCTCTAATAATCAGTCCTTTTTCCCAGTTGAGAGTGGAACTAAGATGTCAGGCTTACACATTTCAGGAGGACAGTCAGTCCTTGAACCTGTAAAATCTGTCAGTCAATCCATTAGCCAAACAGTTAACCAGACAATGAGTCAATCTCTTATTCCTCCGTCTATGAACCAGCAACCTTTTTCATCAGAATTAATTTCAGCTGTAAGCCAGCAAGAACGGATCCCACATGAACCCGTGATTAACTCATCCAGTGTACATGGATCAGGAGGAAGTAAAAAGAATTACCAGTCAGAGGCTGATATTCCCATTCAGTCACCCTTTGGAATTGTGAAAGCATCTTGGTTACCAAAGTTTTCACATGCTGATGCCCAGAAGATGAAGAGACTTCCAACTCCCTCTATGATGAATGATTATTATGCAGCATCTCCAAGAATATTTCCACATTTGTGTTCTCTGTGTAACGTAGAATGTAGTCATTTGAAGGTGAGTGTTTTTAAAGATCACTGTATAATGATAATCAGCGCCCAAATTTCCTCTAAATTTTCATATTGTGCTGATGTTAACTAGGTCTTGAGGAAATGGCAGAAATTATTTGTGATTGCAACATCACCACTTAGTTATAATCGAAGTAGCCCTGGCCTAAATACTGAATTGTTAGGCTTTCTGTATTCCTGTGACTGGGCACACCACATAGTTTGTCCATGTACTTTGAACTTTCAATTAGTTCTTGCAGAAAATTCATGCAACATAAAACTTACATAACATAAACTGTGGACTTAATAAAACAATATCACGAGTCAACTTTATCTAAATAGAATCTGTTATAAAAATATAAAAAGTTGGAATAAAATATTTGTACAGCACGCTTCTAAGAAATAGTATGTTGTAGCCTTGCATGTTTCTACCCGTCTTGGGCTAAAAGACAGTTAATGTTGATTCAAATACGTTCTGACTCTAGCTAGACTAGGATTTTTAGTGTTTCATGAGAAGGAGCAGCCTAAATAACTTAATCCATAGCAAAATTGAGTCAAGAGTTATTATTTTGGGCCTAGCTGTTGGCTCACAGTATAACATGGTAGAAATTTAGAGAAAAAATTTAAAAAGGCCTTAGGTACCTCTATGGTCAGTATAATTAGAAGAAAGTTATTTTATTTTATTTTATTTTATTTTTTATCTTTTTTAAGAAAGTATTTTATAGAGGTGCTGAAGAGCAATGTAGAATATACTCTGATAGTACAGTTGACTCTTGAACAGGTTGGGGTTTGGGGGTGCCAGCTCCTGCACAGCTGAAAATCCAAGTTGACTCCCTAAAAACTACTAATAGCCTGTTGACTGGAAGCCTTAGCGACAACATTAATTAGTTGGTTAATATGTTTTGTATGTTAATATTGTGTACTGTATTTTTACAATAAAGTAATTTAGAGAAAAGATGTTAAGAAAATGATGAGAAAATACGTTTATGTGTACTGTAAAAATCTGTGTATAAATGGACCCGTGCACTTCAAACCTGTATTGTTCAAGGGTCAACTGTAACTGTTGGTGGATTTGTGTAGGAATTTCCCAGTATGTTTTATTTACTTACATATGTTTGGAAACCAGTGTTTCTTCTGTTCACTAATGTGATTTGTAGATTTATGTTATAAATAATCAGGAAGGAATGTATTTCCCATGGAAATAAGCTTCAATTCAAGGCCCTGTCATTGGTTGTATACTTTGAATAGGCTTAAAAACCTATAGGTGTTAATTTTCTTTTTTCTCCTTCCAGTGCTGCCCTTTTATTGTCTATGTATTACCCACTCTCCAGATTTCAGCTGATGCTTTTATTAACTCCAGCAAAGGAAAGCAGCATTCTTTTTCATTTTAGCCAGATTTGCTGAGTTCTAATAAAATAATAGTTGCCTTCGCTATCAGGGGAGATAGCCAAGTCTTGAAAAATCTCAGAATAATTCATTGCACTTAGTTAAATAGTCTTTAAGTAGCGCTGGCCTAAATTCTGAATTGAGTAATAGGCTCTCTGTATTCCATTTGAACTTTTAATTAGTCATGATAAATCCAAGAAAGGTATTTTTTAAAAAAATATTTATTTATTCATGAGAGACAGACAGAGAGAGAGAGAGAGGCAGAGACACAGGCAGAGGGAGGAGCAGGCTCCATGCAGGGAGCCTGATGTGGGGATCACACCCTGGACCAAAGGTGGCGCTAAACCGCTGAGCCACCAGCGCTGCCCGATAGGTATCTTAAAGAACTTAAGGTTTTTATTTTGTGGAATGAAAAACATGTATGTTTATTCAATGAGTATTTACTGATTACCAGTTTCATACTTGGCTCAATTAGATGCTGGGCAGAAATGAGAGCTATATTAAAATGAAGACATTGGTCTTAAGCAGTTTAAATAGTCTCATTGAAGAGAAAAATTACACACCTAAGGAATCTACAGAATTAGAGGGCATCAAATGGTGTGGTGATTGCACTTGTTTGGCTGTGCTGTAGGGGAGAGAAATTTAATATTTCTATCTTCAGGCTTATATCCATTCAGACCAGCATTATCAATTTATCAATACCTGTTATGTATTTAGCAGCATGTAATTCAAAAGAAGTATAAATAATACTTACTTTGGCAGCACTTACACTAAAATTGAATGGTACAGAAGAAATTAGCATGGCCCATGTGCAAAGATGACATGAGAATTCATGATATGTTCCATATTTTTTATAATAAGTGTAGTTAACATCCATCATCTCATATATAGATACTATAAAAGGAGAAAGCAAAATTAAAAAAAAAAAGTATAAATGTACTTTCTGACCTTAAAAGGCACTAGTTGATAAGATTGAGTGACAGTGACTAACTGCATTGATTTTGAACTGGAAGGATCTGGGAGGGAAAACTTCATGGAGAAGGTTAAATATGGGTCTTGAATAATAAGTAGGCTTCAGATATACGTATGGGAGGGATGACATTTCAGGTGTCAGCAATAACAATAAGTACCAAGGGCCTTTGAAAGCTTAGCTTAGAGTTTAGACTTGAGGTGAGATGCATTAGGAAGCTAATTAAAGTTCTTGATATATGAAGTGACATGTTCAAAGTGTATTTTAGGGGGATAAATCTGGCAGATGTGAGCAAGGTGAATAGGAATGAGAAGTGATAACAGTAGACACCAAATACGAGGCTTCCCTAGTTACCTCAGGTGTAAGATGATGAAAGTCTAGGTTAATATGGTAAAAGTAAAACTTACAAAATCATTAGTGATTCATTAGAGTTCACAGAGATTGCCATTTAAAACAAAAAACACCTTTTTTTTTTTTTTTAAACAGAACAGCATGATGGATCTGACTAATAAATTTTTCACTACTAGATGACCACATGATAGAGATTTGTGAACATGGACTTAGATGTTACAAACTACCTCTCATTTCTGTGTGATACATTTTGCTGCCTTGTAAATGTGCATATATATGATCTTGTAAATACTGTAGCCAATAAATGTAAATTACTGATTGCAGAGTTTTTTCTTACTAAGTGACATTTGACGCATATGTTCCCCACTGCTGAATCTTTAAAACTATAGTCTGAAAAAGGCAACAGTAGAATGTGAAATGGATTTCTTTTCTAAATTGAGATTTAGACGTCATACGAGGAGCTGTGCTTGGTTTAGAAGTTAGGTCTTTTTCTCTGTTCACTATTTATTTATTTTTAAAGATTTTATTTATTTATTCATGATAGACACACAAAGAGGCAGAGACACAGGCAGAGGGAGAAGCAGGCTCCCCGCTGGGAACCCTGTGTGGGACTCCATCCCAGGACCCCAGGATCATGACCTGAGCCAAAGGGAGATACTCAACCACTGAGCCACCCAGGCATCCCTGTTCTCAGTTTAGAAGCTATCTTTCTCACTGAAATAATTCAGTTTGAGAAAATACTAATTAACGTAAAAGATTTTTGAGGTAGTTAGAGGATAGAGTGTACTCTTACGTGGGTAGGTATTTTCACAGTTTGATTCTGGGCTCAAGTCTACAGTCCTTGAAGCTTCCTGCCTAGTAATTATCACTTTTTCTCTCAGGAGAGGCAGTACTACTTTTGGACCCTTATTACCTCATCTGGATACTGTTATTAGAGAGTCTAGAAATTGGGGTGGCAAAGGTTTATTTACTGAGCTTAAGCAAGTGATATCAGTCGTGAAGTGGGCCTGTTAAACAGCACAGGATGTGTGTGTGTATGTGTATGAATGTATGTGTAGGACTGGAGAGTATGCCTTAAATAGGGCAGCTATCAACATCAGTTGAAAGTTGCTATACAGAATATATGTCCAGTATTATTTCTTCAAGAAAAACTGGAAGTCTGGATTTGGGGGTAAAATCACTGGATTTTTAAATGATGGCAACTTATTCACATGAAACACTTTATGATCTAAATAAATCATGCCCAACCCACTACTTGGCAGTGTGTCTCTTTGATGTAAACAATGTCCAGTTAATGTCAAAGGCATGGGTTCAGCAGTACTAGAGACTCTTAACTTCCAAACTCTGCTAGCACTCTATTTGTAGCATTGAGCGGGATATGCAGACATTTCATTTTTGCAATCCACAATCAGCTCCACGACTTAATGAAATAGTTCAGGGTTTTTCATAACCTGTTGCTGAGTATTGCAAATAGCATGCATTTGTCTTCGGATAGTTCTTGACAAGGCAGATTCCAAGATCAGTGTCAGCTGTGGTTTTTAACTGGAGACTTCTAGTTTGTAGCAATGACATACTAAAATGTTTTTGAAATGGAGATGAATAATATTTTCCTCAAGGAACATTTTAAAACAGAACTATTGAGTAATTTCTTTTCCTATCCAAATGCTGAAAAACAATAAAACATTGAGTAATAAAAATACACATTGCTTTTAACTGTTTCACTTGGGGGATTGAATCTTTGAAAACTGTGTTGTCTTTTTTAAAACTTCTAATCAGATAATATCTTCCAGGAGCTATTTATGGGTACAGAATGTAATTTTAGGGCAGATTTGTAAGTGAAGAAATGTATTAAAAAGGCATTCTGTTCACTGTAAAGCTCTACATGTAAGGGATATTGTCCTTGAAGTGGTGTTACTTTCCCTTAAGTCCTGAAAGCAAATTAGATTTAATCAGCAGTTTTTCATATTTTTACTAATCTTATCCTTTATTAATATAGTGGGTACCTTGTTTGGAATGGTACTGGCCTAAGAGGTAGGATTTTTTGTTGTTGATGTTATTAGCTTGAATTTAGAGATATAAATCATACTATATTTTGAAGATGCCATTTCAGATACTGTTTATAATTATTTATAGAGTTTTTGGTGTTCTGGAGTATTTTTATATGTAAGATGAATTATTTTTGGTCAGTGCTTTTATTTTTTCCAAGTTTAAATATATATTTGATTTCGAAATGAGTATCCATGGGTATGATTTTTAAAATGTGTTTTATACTAAAATATTTCAAAATGGCATCAATGTGGTCTGCTATTAAGTGGCTTTGTTTGGAGGCATTTTATTTTTGTGAAATATCATTGAGTAGTCAAATGTTATTTATAACTAGATTTGTTAATTTTTGAAAAAAGTATCCTGTGTCATTTTTAAAAGCCTAATTTCATTAGTCAGTATGAGGAATATTCTAATTTCATCACTTTTGTCCTTTCACAATAGGATTGGATTCAGCATCAAAATACATCTACTCATATTGAGAGCTGCCGCCAGTTACGTCAACAGTAAGAACAAGTTTTTCTTTTTTATAGGTAGCAAATTTACAAAATAGTTAATGTTCAGATATGACTGTTTAATACCTTTACTGTGGTACTGTAGAGAAAAATATTTTTAGAAAGCTATTGCCTATTTGAAGTATTTTATAAAGTATATTTAATCTTTTTCCAAAAGGAGAGAATTAAGTATGATCTTTTCTTCTGATGCTCTCCTAATTTAATCCCAGTAGGTAGACTTTTAATATCATAGGTTCATTTCTTGCTGGCTTGCCTTCTTTGCAGTGTTTTATTTTATAATAGATATAATTTCCTTCTTCTATATGCCCCACTTGCCTAAAGGATAAATAACGAAAAGCCACCCCAAACCAAACACCAAATTAAATTTCAGGTCTAAATCTCCTGGTTTAGAGCCTATTTTAAGAATAAACCTTAGGGGCATCTGGATGGTTCATTCAGTTAAACATCTGGCCCTTGGTTTTGGCTCAGGTTGTGAGATTGAGCCTTGCCAGCCGGCTCAGGGTGGAGTCTGCTTGGGATCCTTCCCCCACCTGACCCCTCCAACCTCCTTTCCCTGCTTGCTCGCTCACACATGCACATTCTCTATAGTAAATAAATCTTGAAAAAAAAAAAAAAAAAGAATAAACCTTAAGTGGGAGATAAACAAGCTAGATATGTTGGTTTCCTCAGTATTGGCTCTTCAGTTCTTCAGACTTTTGTTTTTTTAAGACAGACAGCTATGAAGATAAAAAGTGTGACTTTAATAGGAATCTCATATATCCCTTGGAATAATGAAACTAAATTGTAGTGCCCCTTCTATCATTAAATATGATACAGTTATGTGTCAAGTTATTGGTCACTAGACTGATAGTAACATGTTTTGGGGCAAATGATTTTGTGACAGCTGTTTTGGATTTTGGTTTTGTTCTTTATGAAAACCTCACAAAAAGTTTTTGAGATTATTCAGGATTCTTCTAGTCATAAGTGATAAACTTACCTCAGATTAATTTTTATTTTTAATTTTTATTTTATCTTTAGTTTTTAAAGAATTTATTCATTTATTCATTCATTTTTTTGTTATTTTAATAAGTTAATTTTTTAAAAGATTATTTATTTATTTATTTATTTTTATTTATGATAGTCACACACACACAGAGAGAGAGAGAGAGAGAGGCAGAGACACAGGCAGAGGGAGAAGCAGGCTCCATGCATTGGGAGCCCGATGTGGGACTCGATCCCGGGTCTCCAGGATCGCGCCCTGGGCCAAAGGCAGGCGCTAAACTGCTGCGCCACTCAGGGATCCCAGATTTTTTATTTATTTATTAGAGACGGAGAGACAGAGAGGGAGAGAGGGCGAAGTAGCTCCATGCAGGGAGCCCGACGTAGGTCTCCATCCCGGGTCTCCAGGATCACGCCCTGGGCGGAAGACAGCGCTAAACTGCTAAGCCACCAGGGCTGCCCGATTCATTCATTCATTTTAGAGCCAGCAGGGCTGAGTGGGACCATGAGCAGAGGAAGAGGGAAAAGGAGAGGAAAGAATCTTAACCAGACTCTACACTGAGCATGGAGCTCAATGAGGGTCTCCGTCTCATGACCCTGAGCTCACAACCTGAGCCAAAACCAAGTCTCACACTTAACTGACTTTACCACCCAGCTGCCCCAAAGTAGTTTTTAAAGTAAGGGAATTTATTAGTTTATTGAAGGAGGAAGCTTAAGAAGTGATACTAGTTTCAGGAACAGCTGAATTGATGCTGTAACAAAAATCAAAGTAGTCAGAAATATTTTTGTTTCTTGGCTGTTCTGATCTCTTCTACTTTGGCCTCATGAGATCCCCGGTATACTGCCTTCACAAAGCAAAATAGCCCCCATAGTTCAGGACTTAAATGAACTGTGTAGTTAATAATTCTAGGAGTTAAAAACAAAACAAACATGACAAAAAACCCACTTTCCTAACAACTCCTGTTTAAGTCCAAGGTTTGACTCTTTTGGTCCACTTTGAGTTAGTTGTCCATCTTGAAATCAGTTATAATAGTTGTGGGAACTAGTTGGGTATCCTACCTGTGTTGGTGTCATATGCTTGCTCCTACTGTTGAATGTGAAAATAAGCCCTACCTGAATCATAAAGACTATGAATAGAGTTGCTTCTCTATATAAACATTGTGTAGACAAGCATAGGTTATTATATGGAGATAATTTGTTATTTGAATTAGATAGGCCTAGCTGCCACTAGGAAATGGAAAATCTCTCCTAAGCCACAAATTTTCTCAGATACCCAGTGGGATGTCTGATTTTTATGAAGGTGAAGGATTTAAGTGGTAGTGAGTCATTTGCTGTAGGTAGGCATTAGCGTTAATAAGATTCTAGCTATATACACTGCCATTAATTTACTAGAGCAAATGGCACATATACCTGTTAAAGCCTTCTGTGTAGATAGCCTATTTTTTTTTCATGCATTTAGGCCCTGATTTTAAAATGCTTTCTGTGCCTGCCACTGTATTATCTAGCCTACATTATTACCTTTTTCAGGTTGTATGCTCTTGAATAATTCTTTCTTGTGTTTCTCTGCACTGCAAAAAAAAATAATGATAAGAAATAGATTTGATTAGGTGCTTGGAATCATTCCATGGGAAAATCTCTGCTATTCCATTCTTTGTTTTTTACATATGTTCCTTTTGTTTTTATACCTTAATCTATTTAGTTATTCACCTGCTGATGTATATTTAGCTTCTTACTCCTTTTCGTAAGGCTGATTAACTCTTCCCTCTCTTTGTCTTTGTTGGATCTTTCTGGATATGATACACAAGTAGTTGGATAACCTGAGAAAAGATACAGTGCATCATAATTTTAGTAATAAATAAGAATATATTTTTCTTGTATGCTGGGCATAATTTAAGTCCTTCGCATAATTTAATTTTCAGAGCAACTTTGTGAGATGTATGTATAATGACTATTTGTAATTTTACCAGTGAGGAAACTGAGGCATAGAGAATCAACTTCTCTGCTATCTTACAGCAAATAATTGGCATAACTAGTCTCTCTTAGCCCATGGATCTTTACTCCTTTCCCCTCTTTTCTGCTCAATAGATTATTCTGAAAAGATTCTAAGCTGAAAAAAAAAACAAAAACAAAAACAAAAAAGATTCTAAGCTGTAAAAGTTGAAGGAATAGTAAACATGCATATGTTCATTTTTGTTCACCAATTACTATCATTTGCCACATCTATTTTGTATTTTCATTAAACTATTTTGAACTATTTGTTTTTTAAATTTATTTTTAAAGATTTTATTTATTAGAGAGAGAATGAGTGAGAGAACAAGAGCAGAGGGAGCAGCAGAGGGAGAAGACTCCCTGCCAAACAAGGAACCTGTCATGGGGCTTGATCTCAGGAACCTGAGATCTGTTATAACCACATTGAATCCCTGCTTACCCCTCAACTACACTCCCAAACCAGAATTCAACCAAGATTCATTTATTGCAGTCTCTTAAGCTAGAACAGCCCATCTGCCTGTTTCTTCTTTTCTTACTTTACCTTTTCTTTCTTTTCTTCCTTTCTTTCATTTATTCATTCATTTTGAGAAGGATACTTTCATGTTGACTTCTTTTGAAATATCCAGGAAGGAGTTGTCTTGTAGAATGTCCCAAAAGTACATTTTGTACTTTTCTGTTTGTTTCCTTATCAATAAATACACGTTGAACATTTTTGTCACAGAAACTATAGGTGATGTGTATAGTTAGCACATTGGGTCAGAGATACTGTCACTTAGGTCCTTGTTCTTAGCCATTATGCTATACTGCCTCTGTGAGGAGTGTCATGCTTCTGAAGCACATTTTAAACTAGTTAGGCAATGTACAGGCAGTTAAAACTCTACCTGCAGAATAGTATACATGCTTTATCTTTCTGCCCTGGGCAACAGAGACAAAAACATGTATTTTAGCAGTCAACCTAATGAGGATCCAAAACATTATCACCGACTCTTGAGTCAATGTCCTCAAGCTCTTGTGAAACCATAAACTGGAGAGCTCCAGAAATTTAATAACCTCTAAGTGTTGACAGCATATTTCTAGCATTGTGCATATGAGAAAGTTATGGCTTATTCACATTAAGTAACTGGCTTTCAGATCTATGGCCATTAAGTGTTAGCATCTACACTTAGACCTAACATTGCTTGATTCTAGAGGTCTTGGATTTAAACACTATACAATAGGACTAGAAATTTACCTTCTTAGATAGTAACAGAGTAAGGAAGGATTTTAGAAGCCTAAGTGTAAATGAAATAAAATTATCCATGTTTTGACAATCGTTGATGCCAGATAGTAGATACACTGGATTAAAGTTACCCTTTCTTTTTTGGTCTTCATAGTTTGTCACCTTATAGTTAGAAGATACTTCAGGCATCATGTGTGTTCTCAAAGAAGGAAGAAGAGGGCAAGAAGCAGGAAGAATTTTCCACCGGTTTTGCACCTATGTCTCATTGTTTTGAACCTGTCATTGGCTATGTTCTAAGGAGGTTAGGAAAACAGATATTTAGCCTTTTTAGCCTTTGTAGTAGAGGCAGAAAAGGGAAAAGGAAGTTGAGAATTGTTGAGTTAACCTGCTATAACAGTGTCTTAGACAAACAGCAACAAATAAAAACCACTTTACCGTTACTATGGTTTTGACCTGACTTTATTTTCCTGCCACATGACTTGCTGAAAGAGTTGGCTGCCTCCATTTCCTTACTTGGGTCTCCTCTTGGTTATTAAAATTGTTTTTGAGGGGCAGCTAGGTGGCTCAGTGGTTGAGCATCTGCCTTTGGCTCAGGTGGTAATCCCAGGGTCCTGGGATGGAGTCCCGCATTGCGTTCCTCGGAGGGTACCTGCTTCTCCCTCTGCCTGTGTCTCTGCCTCTCTCTGTGTGTGTCTCTCATGTTTTAAAAAATTGTTTTTGGATATCAGTTGACATAATGATTTAATTTCCAATTTTAAAATGTTTCCAAAATTTCCAATTAACCTTTATTTTTTTTATTTTTAAATTTTTTTTTAGAGGATGCACGTAAGCCAGGAATTGGGGGGAAGGGCAGAGGGAAAGGGAGAATCACCTCAGGGCTTAATCTCAGGACCCTGAGATCATGACCTAGCTGAAATCGAATTGAACTTAACCAACTGAGCCATCCAGGCGTCCTCCAATTAACCTTTTAAGTTTAGATTCTCTAGAAAAGTTGAGGATGAAGATGTCTTTTTCTTAGGCTTCTGTGATGTTACTGTTCTGTGTACTTTTTTCTTCCTGCGATTACTACTTAATCCCTTTTATTGGTTTGTCTTTGCTTTACTCTTTAGTGTTGGTGTGCATATTCTGTCTGCAGCCCTTTTTTTCCTATATTCTGTTAATCTCACAGTCTTTGTACTATGTTTGTGGCTTCTGCATGCCTGATTTTTAAATATCTCACTCAATCTTCATCTTTCCCCATAATTCCAGATATTTATTTCTAATTGACTTGAAAATATTCTTGTGTTCTTTTCACTTCAGAAATGTTTATTGGTTCCCTGTTGCCTTTTACTTATGTGCAACCTTCTTACCTGATTTCAAGGACCTTCACAATTTATGACTCTGAGCTACCTTTCCAGGTTTCCCCCTCATAATTCCTTTTCATCATTTCCATGCTACAGCCAGACCAGTTCCTGGAATAGAACACTTGTTTTGCCTCTGAATTCTTTTATGTATCACCACTGCATGAAACCTAGCCTAATTCATGCCTACAGTAGACCATTTTAAGTGCTACCTGAAAAGCAGCCTTTTTCTGCAAATTCTCCCCTGATTTCTTCCACCAGATATGTCTCTTCAAGGACCGCATGGTATAGTGTAAAGGGCACCACACACGTTACATTCTGGAATTCTGCAAAGTGCATGAACTGTCTTTGTCTTTTAACCCCTGTTTACGCTTGTGTGTCATGTCCCTGTTCTGTGCCTCTTAACACTTGTATGTATATTGCCTATTTTACTTAAATAAACTTTGAAGTCTTTATAAAATACTGGGAATGTGTTTCTTTTCCTTGAATTGCCTACTAGAATAATGCTTTATTTATTGAATTAGACACTCAAAAACCATACTTTCAAGAAAATTTTCATATTTTAATATACTAATAAATTACTATGTCAACTTTGGTTTTGAACAGTCCTCCTGATGCATTGCAGGAAAGATTGAGAATTGTAATCTCATTTTAACTGTTCGTTAACACGATTTATTCTCAAAATAGGTATCCCGATTGGAATCCTGAGATCCTTCCATCAAGAAGGTAATTCTTTTGAATAGTGATTGTTGAGACCTGATTTTCTTTTAAGAGTAAACAGGTACCTTTTTTTTTTTTGAAAGATAAATTGTTTTTAATTGAGTTCCTATTTTGATCATTTTTACATTTATTTATTTGTTTATTTTTGAAAGATTTTATTCATTAGAGAGACAGAGAGAGGCAGAGACACAGGCAGAGGGAGAAGCAGGCTCCCTGCAGGGAGCCCGATGTGGGACTTATCCCAATCCCAGGACTCCAGGATCACGCCCTGAGCCAAAGGCAGACGCTCAACTGCTGAGCCACTCTGGTGTCCCTGATAATTTTTACTTTTAAACAGCAAATAAATGCAACAATCTTTATGAATCTTTCTTTAACTATCCCAGCTTAAATGTGATAGCTTGTCTCTAAACTTCTATTTTTTTTTTGTTTAGTCTTTTCTGAAGATAATTGATGTTTTTGTTATTGTTTTATGTTTGTGGTCTTACGTTATAAATGCCTTGAAGGCTGGGAATGGTTTTGTTAAGGTTTGTATTCCCTAGGAGGTCCCTGTTTAACGTGTGTATATGCAAGTACAGCAGTCAAAGAAGTATTTGTAGATGGCATAATCTCTCAGGAAAAAATTGTTGAAAAGCATTTGTTTATGTAAATGTTTCTTAAATTTTTTATATAACTTAATACTTTATTTTAAGATTTTATTTATTTATTCATGAGAGACACAGAGAGAGAGGCAGAGACCTAGGCAGGGGGAGAAGCAGGCTCTCTCTGAGGAGCGTGATGCGGAACTCAATCCCAGGATCATGCCCTGAGCCAAAGGCAGACACGCTCAACCACTGAGCCACTCAGGTGTCCCTAACTTAATACTTTTCAATATATAGTTGGCTACATAGTGGTACAGGAGAAGCCCAGGAGATTGATGGGGAACATATTCTTCTGTATATAGCAAAACAGGGATCCAGGCAACTAGAGGGCTGAGCATCTGTTCTGATTGTTTCTTATTCATCTATAAGGGTGAATTGCATCATAACAAACAGGTTTTTGTTTTAAATACACGGTATCAGAGTTTGGTAGTGTTTATAGTCTGTTATTAAGAAGGAACTTCTGTCATTTAACATAAGTTAAATTTACGTTAAATTGCTGAATCTTGTGATTCCTCCCTTTCTTTATAGAAATGAAGGCAATAGAAAAGAAAATGAAACTCCAAGAAGACGGTCTCATTCCCCCAGTCCTAGACGTTCTAGGAGATCAAGCTCAAGTCACAGATTCCGTCGATCTCGAAGCCCAATACGTTATATATATAGACCAAGAAGTCGAAGTCCAAGAATTTGCCATCGTTTCATTTCTCGATACAGATCCAGATCTCGTTCACCATATCGAATGAGAAATCCATTTAGAGGTAGTCCAAAATGTTATCGATCAGTTAGCCCTGAAAAGACATCACGAAGATCAGTTAGATCATCAGGTACACTTATGGTCATGAATATTAATAGACAATATAGCTAATAATAAATCTACTTATTTTGACTAAGTTTTTTAGGTTTTGTTTGAATTTCTTTATTTCTATATCTTTAATAAGTTTGAAATCATGACTTATATGCTATTGTCAAGATTTAACAAAAGTTGACATTTTGAGCTATTTTTCCTAGCTCTTTTAATAAGATAGAGATGAAATATTCTATTTATTATATTTTAGAATTTCTTTTATATATATATATATATTTTTTTTAGAATTTCTATATGAAATTGACCCACATCCCAACCTCTGGTCCATTCTCCTTCCTTTTATTAAGTGTCAAAAGAAATGTGGGTATCTGTCTACCCAAAATCAAATTTAAAAACAATGGATATGTCAGCATCTTAGTTTGCCCATGAATTAAAGTTTTTTGAAATTTCTCATGTTTTCAACCTGTGTCTTAATACTGGTTCAGTGACATTTCTAGAAATAGCTCATTTATGTGTCCTCAGATCTATTTAGAGGTCTTCAAGGTCTTTCCTTTTCCAACTATCTGTGAAGCTGGATTTTCTTTGTACATTTCAGTGAAACAATGTATCCATCAGATTGGATGCCAAAGCAGAGATGAGAATTCAGGGGTTTTTTGTTTTGTTTTGTTTTAAGATTTTATTTATTCATGAGAGAGAGAGAGAGGCAGAGACACAGGCAGAGGGAGAAGCAGGATCTATGCAGGGAGCCCGATATGGGACTCGATCCTGGGCCCCCAGGATTTATTCATGAGAGAGAGAGAGAGGCAGAGACACAGGCAGAGGGAGAAGCAGGATCTATGCAGGGAGCCCGATATGGGACTCGATCCTGGGCCCCCAGGACTACTCCCTGAGCCAAAGGCAGCCCCCCTCAACCACTGAGCCACCCAGGCCGCCCGAGAATTCAGGTTTTAAGCCCAACATGAAAGTGTGTGGGAAAGTGTTGTGGTGCCACTCATCTAATTTCTTGTTTCTTTTGGGAATTAAAATGGTTTTTCATAAAAATGTTATTTTATGCTAACACATGAATTTATTATTATTAAATGAATTAAGTATTTTTAAAATTCTATTTCAATTTCTTATATAGTAGATACTGATAAATTTAACACAAAAACTCTTTGGAGCCCTCAGGAAAAAAAAGAAATATGAATTCTTTTTTAAGATTTTTTTTTTTTAAGATTTATTTATTCATGAGAGACCCAGCGAGAGAGAGAGAGAGAGAGAGAGAGAGAGAGAGAGGGGCAGAGACCCAGGCAGAGGGAGAAGCAGTTTTCCTGCAAGGAGCCCGATATGGGACTCGATCCCAGATCCCGGGATCACGCCCTGAGCCAAAGGCAGACGCTCAACCACTGAGCCACCAAGGTGTCCCTGGAATCCTTAATTTTTAAAAGTGAGGAGGGATATTGAAATCAAAAGTTTGAGGACTACTGGTGTAAGATTAGCTCATGAGTGAAGAATTGAAGATTAAGAATTGTTTTATGTTTATTTGCTTCCTGTCTGGTCTGACAGCAGCTCTGTGTGATAAATACTTGGGCAGTTGAGTTTTTTGTTTTTTGTTTGTTTTTTTAAATAATGTGATGTGATGGTGGTGTTCATCATACATTCTTTTCAGTTGAAGTTGTTTTTATGTCCTTTTTACTAGATAGAAAAAAAGCATTCGAAGATGTAGTACAACGATCTGGGCATGTTTCAGAATTCAATAAACAGAAACATCTTGAAATAGTTGATAAAGGACACTCACCAGCACAGAAGCCTAAAACTAGCAGTGGATTGAAGCCATCAGTTAAATCTACAAACTCTATAAAGAGTGATTCAAGTTTAGTGGGACATTGTACTCGTTACAAAGCCAAGAATATTGAAGATGACACCTTACCAGAATGTAAACCAGTGTCTGAAAAAGCAGTTTCTCTCCAGCGTAAGGTTAGTAGTCTTTTAATTTGTTAGTGCATGTAGATACTTGTGTCATTTTGATACAGAAAAGTTGTTTGGATTTTTTATTTTCATATTTCTTTTTTTTCATATTTCAAAAGTTTAAAATCATGACTTACTAAACCATGATGATACAGAATATTTTATTGGTTGCTCCTATGAATTTAGTAAAAGCCCATTAATTCCAAATCTTGTAGCTTACAAATCCTAGAGGTTTGGCATTTGATGTATCAAAAGTGAGAACATTTTGATGGTTGGGTATTTTAAGCTAACCACACAAGAGGTGGTTGTGATGAATTTTGATATCTGGTAGGGGAAGTGAGTATAATCACATTAATGAGCTTTTGTAATCTTTTGTCAGTAAGCTGTAAAAGTCTCTACCGAGAATTGATCATTTTTAGCCTATTTTTTTACTTTTTTGCAGTACAGTTCAGAAGTCAAAAACTCTGTTGCCCAGTGTAGAATAGCCTATTTTCTGGTACTGATTTATTGGTGTATTTTGACTGTAACCTGCTAGTTAAAAAAGTGGTGTAGTATTGTATATATTAATTACATTACTGATACAGTAAATAGTATATGAAGCATCCGGAGAACAAATGTTAGAGTAATTACCAGTGTTAAGCCAGATTGTCAGATGGTTATGTGATATTAACAAGTCTTCAGGTATTTGGGTATACATTACTCGTAACATTGTCTAAATATTTTCAACAATTCTAATTCCTTGCCTTTAAAGAGGTTATATTTAGAAGGATGCACTTAAAATAATCAACCTGTAATTACACCATTTTGAAGAGTGTTAGGAAGAATTTTTAGTACAGGGAAAAATTTGAAGAGGCTAAATTTATCTATAGTGTTCTTTTCATTTTGTTTCAAGACTTCTAGATGGTGACAGTGGAACTTTTTAAGTTTTTTTTTTTTTTTTAAATTTTTTATTTATTTATGATAGTCACACACAGAGAGAGAGAGAGGCAGAGACACAGGCAGAGGGAGAAGCAGGCTCCATGCACTGGGAGCCCGACGTGGGATTCGATCCTGGGTCTCTCCAGGATCGCGCCCTGGGCCAAAGGCAGGCGCCAAACCGCTGCGCCACCCAGGGATCCCCCTTTTTAAGTTTTTTTAAAGTCAGTTTTAAATATAGGTGATAAATTTGATATTCAGATTTTATACATATTATATATGAATCTTTTAAAAATGCTAAACCTATCTAGATACCGTTTCAGCTATTAAAACACAAAGTGAACAAAACTATAGTTTCATCCTCCTTAATGATTGGCCATGTAGATTCATGTAGAAAAATATTCTACAGCAGTTTTGGAACATTCCATAGGTCTTGTTTGTTACAAAATGCTTCTAAACAGAAAAGAGCATCTGTGATTGAGTAACCTATAAGCTTTTAGGTGGTAATATATAAAACATATTTTTTACTACCTTGACATTTAAATTTTTCTTTTAAATTGTGCTAAAATATTTAGAAAAGTCTTTAAAGGACTTAGGTTAATGGTAGAAGAAATTATATTGGGATTTATTGTTGTACTTGATGGCTTAATTTGGTTTAAATTTTCTTTCATTCAAAAATAGATTCGGAAAGACCAGTCTTTACATTATGGTTCAGTTCTTCTTGTATCTGAATTACCAGAGGATGGCTGTACTGAAGAAGATATTAGAAAAATATTTCAACCATTTGGAAAAGTTAATGATGTCCTCATTGTTCCATATAGAAAAGAAGTGAGTCATTCACTCTGTTCCAAAAATACATACAAAGTTACTACATTATAAAGTCTGGTTATTACTTTATAAAGATCTTTTAGCAGCTTTTACTACATATATAATTGTTAATTGAGAGTTAATGTTGTAAGTGCTTAGATTCCAGTGAACAGGGTTCCCAAATACCATTTTATATTCTTTAGAACAGGAATTGGCATACTTTTTCTGTAAAGGGCCAGATAGTAAATATTTTAGGCTTTGTATGCCATAGGATTGCAGCAGCTATTCAATTCTGCCATTGTAGCACAAAGGCAGCCATAAATAATATACAAATGAATGGGTATGACTGTGTTCAAAAAACTTTGCTGAAACAGATGGCAGGTTATAGCTTGCTTTCCATTGCTTTAGTACACTGGTAAAATTATACTAAAAAAATGATGTTGTTATACAGTATTTTTCACCTGTGGGTTATAGTCCTATAACTCACACAATAAAGTTCATCACAATTATGAACAACTCCAGACTAAGCAGAACATAAAATTGTGAGACAAAACAGGGGAATATAGTTAGTAGTATTTTTTATTGCAAGAAGCCTTAAAAACATCAGACTTACAGCAGTTAGACCAGATCTCCATTTATTCTGGGAGCCCTGCCTTCCTATATCTCATTGTTCCATGAGCTGCCATGGACCTATCTTTCTCTTCTTACGCTGGTAATGGTATAGAAATTCTATAAGGTTAAATATCCATTTCATGTGTAAAAACACCTTAGAGATTAAATGACACTTTAGCTGAACAAAATGAGAAGTAAAAGCAACCAGGATTGGAGGTATTTCATAGTTTCATGTTTGACAAAAAGTACTAAGTCATGCAGAGAATTTTGAGTTAGATTTTTTACTAAAAATTGAATACATTTTATTTAGGCTTACTTGGAAATGGAATTTAGAGAGGCAGTTACTGCAGTCATGAAGTACATTGAAACAACACCTCTTCAGATAAAAGGAAAAAGTGTGAAAGTATGTGTTCCAGGAAAGAAAAAATCACAGGTAAACTGGGTTTTAGATCATACATGTTTCATTGTTTTTGGTTGGTTTGACTTTTTAAAGTGATACATACAGAAGAATGCATAGAACATAAATGTTCACTCAACAGATTGAAATATATTGAAATTAATGACTTTATATTTACAGAAATAGCACTATAAATAGTGTTAAATGGCAAGCAATAGACTAGGAGAAAATACTTAATAAAATTAGAAACATCTGTGAAACCTGTACCTAGTTCACAAGCTAATAGCATTGATAACATCCTGGAAAGCCCCTTGTATACCTCTTCTGAATCCTTACACTCTTCCTTCTGCCCAAAAGTAACCCCCGTTTGATTTCTGATATCATAATTGAGTTTTGCCTGTTTTGAACTTTAAAGAAATAGGATTATAGAGCGTATATATTCTTTTGGGCCCTTGCTTCCTTAAAGATATTACTGTTTATAAATTTAGTCTTTCTAGATCATTTCTTACACTTTAGTTTATATATCCATTGATAATGTCTATAGACGTTTTGCTTTTTTTAAGAAGTACTTGCAGTTTTGCTTTGGGTATGAGTGTTCTTTTCATGTAATTATTATATTTGCTGAAGAATATCTACTTTATAGGGGCTTTGTACTTTTCAGTCAGCAATTTGATTTGGAGATCTAAATGTTAGTACATATAGATTTTCCTCATTCCTCTTAATTTCTGTGTGGTATCACTTTGTATAAATATACCACAGTTATTTTAACAGTTCCTTGTGGATTTTATATTTAGGTTATTTCTAATTTTTCACTAATAGAACAGGACTTTAGTTAACTTCCTTGCATATGGCTTTTACAGGCCTTTCTTATACATTTATGGTACTGTTTTTAAGGTGATATCTAGTGGAATTGCTGGGTGATAGGTTATATAGGAATAAGTAATATCAGGTCTCCCATTAAGTAGCTATAATAATTTTGTCTGATAATAATGAGAATACTAGTGTTTCTGTGTTACCCACGTCTTAATATTTGCAGTTTTAAAATGCAATGTGTAAAATATGGTATTGACCTTTAATTTGTGTTTTCCTGATTATTATTAAACTTCATACTTAATTATTAGTAACTACTGTTTTAATGAGTTGTGTATATCTTTTCCCATCTTTCTATTGGGTTGTCTTTTTAAGAAATTTCATTTGAAGGTGCTCATGATTTTGATACTAATTTTGTATTATCTCTGAGAAGTATTTTCTTCCAGTATATCGTTTATATAAATTTTTTTATATAAAATTTTTAATTTCAATGTACTCAAGTTGATTTTTCCCCCCTCTTAATGGCTTCTGCTTTTTGTGTTTTGTCTTGTTTTAGAATTTCCCTTTATACCAGTGCCAGAAAAGATGTGATTTCATTATTACTTTAATCTATAAGTTGTGGTTAAGGTGTTATTGGGATTAATACTATTTCCAAAATGGATAGCAAACTAGCCCAACACCATTTATACCTAATTGGTTCTTCCTCACTGATTTCAAAAACCATCGTTATGTGTATAAATTACCCTGCACACGTAGATCTTTTCATACTGTTGTTAGATCAATCCGTTTATTTCTGTTTCAATACTGTGTGATATCAGTTATTATATATTACTGTAACTTTACATAATTGCCTATCTTTCTGATAGAATCCTTTTTCTTTGTTCTTTACTTAAAATTAATTTGGAAAAATAAAATTTATTTGGGGTGCCTATTTGTGACTCAGTTGGTTAAGCATCCAACTCTTGGTTTCTGGCTCAGGCCCTGATCTCAGGGACCTGAGATCAAGACCCATGTTCAGCTCTGTACTCAGCACAGAGTCTGCTTGTAATGTTTTCCCCATCCCTCTCCCTCCGCATCTGCTTCTCACCCTGCTCATTCTCACGTATGCACGCACATTCTTTCTCTCTCTCTTAAAATAAATAAATATGAAATCTTTTTAACAACAAAAAAAATATTTTGGTTAATCTTGAACATTTACTCCTGATACTGTATTGCATTTGTATGGATGATTTACAATACTTATTCTTTCTGTTCAGAAGCATGGCTTGTCTCTATGTAGACTTCATATAGTGTCTTTTCATAATGGTTTTTAGTAATGTTTCCATGAGTACATTTTGGAGGGGATGTTAAGTTTATTTATTCTATTTATTTGTATATATCATAAATATTACTTAAATTGCTAGTCCATAAAGGATCTATATGTTTTATTTTGTTTATGTTTTCTGATTAGTTACTGCTAGAGTAACCCATGATCCTAGTTTACATCTGTTACATACCATATATTTATTTTCATTGTCCTGATTTGAAAAATGAATTTTATGGTAATCCATAAAATTTATTTTCCAAGCAGAAAAAAAGGAATAAAAACCAAAAGCAAAAAGAAGGTTTCTTTAGGTTTTATTTGTTTTGAATTTTTTCTTTTTTTTTTAATGGAAGAATGAGCAACTTTTACTGACATATGATTTACCAGAACAGTGACACGTTACTCCTCTAGTTGCAGAGAAGGTTAGGGAGAAGCAAGAATTGAATTGAATTATATATTTAAGAATGTAAAGTTTATCCTGTAGACCGTTCAGTGTTATTCAATGTTTTGAACAGAGCTGTGATGGAAAGTGGATGGATTAGATAAATTCATTTGGGAGTGATCTGTATAATAAATTAGGCAAATGATTGAAGAAGAGGAGGAAAGCTTAGCAGAGTGATTAAAGGGGAAAAGAGGAAAAAACTACTGAAGTTTGTTTAGAAGATTCATCTAGCCAACCAGCCTCTTATAATAATAGTAATGGTTTCAGGTAGATTAGTAAACTTGAGAATAGGAAGGAGAAATAGCTTAAACGAGTTAACTCTCAAGCAAGACCTGGCTGATCATTAAATTTTGAGAACAGAGGAGAAAGTCTTCTTTAATATTAAAAAGTTTAATCTGGGAAAACAGGTAGATTAAGGATACATCTAGGTTATTAGAATATTTCAGTAAGATTAAAATAATTCTCTTTGATAACATTTTGATAAGGTTGGTATGGTTGTAACAAGTCCAAGAAGAGCCCACCTATATTTACTATTCTGATTTTCATAGTAACAAATAGGGGAAGCTATCAGCACTATAAATTAGAAAACATGCCATCTTTGTGTCAAAACTATTGGTATTCTTCAACTAAATATAGTTTGAATGAGGCTAACTCATGACTCTGTTGTAATTGAGCAGCCTTCCTAGGGACTGACTGGAGGAGATCCCATAGAGAACTCCAGCTATGGATGTTTCAGATTGGAAATGTATAGATAACCTTCTTAGCCTGTTATTACAGGGGAAGACATCAACTCTTTTCCAAGAGCAAACTAAAACAGACTTGGAGCCCAAACCAGGAAGAAGGGCATTGCTACAGCTTTCTTGGTCCAGATCTTAATTTTGACACGAATAGTCAGACCAAGAAAAAAGTTTTCGTCCACATTTGATATTTTGTGTTAGGACTGCCTTTGACTCTGGCTGTGATTCAAAGAATATCTGCTCCATTTTGCTACTTCTTCGATTCAATGAAGAAATGTTACAGAAAAGATGAAAATTGCCTACATCCCTGTATTTAAAACTGGATTAAGGAATCCGTGGGTGGCTCAGCGTTTGGAGCCTGCCTTTGGCCCAGGGCGTGATCCTGGAGTCCCAGGATCAATCCCCACATCGGGCTCCCTGCATGGAGCCTGCTTCTCCCTCTGCCTGTGTCTCTGCCTCTCTCTTTCTCTCTCTGTGTCTCTCATGAATGAATAAATAAAATCTTTAAAAATAAAAAATAAATAAATAAAACTGGATTAAAATATGAATTGGCACAACTTTAACAAATTCAATTACCTTGTCTTTAATTATAAGCCAATGTAGACCTCAGTTCTTAGTACTGATTCTTAACCATTTTTGGGCTACCACTACCAAGAATCTGATGAAAGCAGGCATTTTTTTTTTTTTTTTTTCCGCAGAAATGGACAGTGGTCCATACTCCTAGAATTTTCTTTAATGGAACAGGAGTACTTTCTCTAGAAAAAAGTATCAGATTTTTCATTGCAGCTCTGAAGTAGTGCTGTAGCCTAACTCTGCAAAAACTAAATGAAAACAATACTTTGAAATTTTTAGTTTGGTTTGTTTATTTATTTTTAAAGATTTTATTTATTTATGAGAGACACTCAGACACAGAGACACAGGCAGAGGGAGAAGCAGGCTCCATGCAGGAGCCTGACGTGGGACTCGCTCCTAGGTCTCCAGGATGAGGCCCCAGGCTGAAGGCAGCGCTAAACCGCTGAGCCCCTGCGGGCTGCCCTAGTTTAGTATTTTTAGAAAGATTCATAGTAATATTACATCTAAAACCCAGAGTAAGCAGTTAGCTAATATCCAAGAAGATTGCATAGAAATGAAAAACAATGCTGAGAAACCGTTATTAGGGTTTGAGCATTATAGAAAAAGTAACAAGGCAATAAAACCAAAGATAAAATCAAAATTCAGATGACAGTTTAATTTCATTTTTTTAAAGATTTTATTTATTTATTCATGAGAGACAGAGAGAAAGAGGCAGAGAGAGAGAGAGGCACAGAGAGAGAGAAAAGAGGCAGAGACAGAGGCAGAGGGAGAAGCAGGCTCCATGCAGGGAGCCTGACGTGGGACTCGATCTCAGGTTTCCAGGATCACACCCTGGACTGAAGGTGGTGCTAAACCGCCAAGCCACCCGGGCTTCCCTAATTTCATTTTAATTGAAAAACTGTTTCTTAAAAATCTGTTATAAGGCATTGTGATATCTGCAGAAGATAGAGTGATGAACAGACAGACGTGCTCTCACTCTTCTTGGAACTTAATAGTTTTCTCGTGATGAAGAGGAAAGACATGGTGGGTATATTCAGGAGACCCAGTCTGCAAATAACTGAAATTCGAGAAAGAGGACACCACTTTAATACTGTTGAAGACTTTAAATTTTATAGTTATACAGGGGCAACCTCTAATAATTCAGGCACAAACGGTATAAGTATAAAAAGGAGTAGTCTAGTCTTAGTGTAATGGAAGAGAGATAAATTCTTTGTAATTCATTAATTCTCTTTTATCATTGATCTACATTTTCTTACCACTCTCTTACAAAAACATTTCAAATAATGCAGTGACACTTCAGTATCTAATTGCTGTCATCCTGGTCCAGTCCACCACTGTCTTTTGTTTTGGCTTTTACTGTAGCCTTATAACAGTCTCTACCTCTGTCCTTACCTTTTCACCCACTCAGACTCTGTTCTTAACATAGAAGCAGATTGATTTTGCCGTTCATAGTTTCAGCTTTTCATCACACTCCGAGGAAAAGCCAGTACTCAACAGTGGCTTATAAGAGTTCACACCACACATTCCACCCACAGTCTGCCCCTAAACCACCATGTACCTCTTTCCATCTCTACTTCCAACCCCAAGCATCCTTTATTCTTCTTTCTTTTTTTTTTTTTCATTTCAAGTTTTTACATCCTTTATACTTCATAAACCATCTAATAGGCTTGGATCTCAAAAGTCTTACAGTTCCTGTTCCTTCTGTCTGGAGTGCTGTCAACGCAGGGAATGGCTTGCTCTCTTCTTTCCTGTAGGTGTTTGCTCATATGTTATCTTTTCAGTAGACTTGTGTAACAAACTTTTTGAAAGTTGCATAGCTCCTCATTCCCAAACAGGAACAGTTGTTTCCCTTCTCTGTTACTTTTCTCCACAGCTCTTGTTGCTAACCCATATGATATGTATATATTTTTAATTTCCTTGTGGTCTTTCTTTCCTTAACCCTTGAAGGTAAACTCATTAAGAATTTTGTTTTATTTACTACTCTCCAGTGCCTAAAATTCTGCTTGACAATTAGTGAACATTCAGTAGATATTTGTTAAATTGATCTGAATATCATAATATCTATGTTTTTTGTTGTATATCTTTTTGCTTGTGTGTATTTTCTAAATTGCCTTGGATAATTGGGGAAGAAACTTAAGTTTTTCTTTTTCAAAATCTTTTTCTTTCACAGAACAAAGAGATGAAGAAAAAGACATCAGATTCAAAGAAAATATCTGCATCTGCTTTAAAGTGAGTAATGCATGATTTCATATCTGAGAATGAATGTGCATGTGAATTCAAATTTTAAAATTTTTGTACAACTGCATTTTTAATATATTTTATTACCCTGGCTCCAGTTTATTTTTTTCTTTTTTTTTCTGACTCCAGTTTAAATGAGACATTGTTCAAATTGAATTGCCTTAACTTTATTAAAATTTTTAATTTAAGTAAGCTCTATGCCTAACATGGGGCTTGAACTCATGACCCTGAGATGAGGAGTCACATGCCCTACCTGCTGAACCAGTTAGGCGCCTCTAAACTTTTTTAGATTAAGCTTTTCATCTTCAGAAGTTTTAGAACTTAGACTTTCAATCTTTGCTAAATTTTTTCTTCTTTTAAATAGAAAAGATATAGACGCTTCCAAAGGTGTTGAAACTGTGACTTCAGCTTCTGCCCGTAAGTTGTTACTTTTAATACTCCTCCAAAGAAGTATATTTTGTCAGTTTACTAGAAACTTCTTACAAGATTATGGTAGGAAAACTATTTATTGTGTATTTGTAGAAGGAACCCAGATTGGTCCCTATATTAAGCTAGTGGTTAGTAGCTAATATATAAAGGTTCAAAGAGATAGTGTCTATAAAATACCTATCATAGTTCCATAGGTAATAGCTGTTTAGGTTAATTTTGTAGTATCTCCTTTCAGCCCCTACCAATAAGACACAACACAAAGATATGTTAAGATTGCTTGTTTGGTCTCCTTTGATTTTGGAAGTTTGCTGAGAGCCAAAAGGTAAACTAAAAAGACCAAACAGAAGGCAGTGTTACTACACTCAAGTGTTAAAGTTGTTTCTTTATACTCAGGAAAACATTGCAGGTCTTTATTATGAATTAGCTAAGTGAATTTTGCATACAGTTTTAATAAACTGAGTTTTCTCCATCTGTTTGGGGTTGGAAAGAAGTCACTGCCACAACAAACACTCTTTTGAGTTTAGTAAGAATAAGTTGCTTGATAATGAAGGATGAGACAGAAAAGCTAAAATAAAGTAGATATAAACTAGAAAGTTTATAAAATTTAGAAAGTTAAATTGTTTTGTATGTTTTCTTTTAGAAAGGTATATAGTGTGTTCTGAATTTCTTTCTTTCTTTCTTCTCTTTCTTTCTTTCTTTCTTTCTTTCTTTCTTTCTTTCTTTCTTTCTTTTTTAAAGATGTATTTATTTATTCATGATAGACATAGAGAGAGAGAGGCAGAGACACAGGCAGAGGGAGAAGCAGGCTCCATGCAGGGAGTCCGACTAGGACTTGATCCCAGGTCTCCAGGATCACGCCCTGGGCTGTAGGCGGTGCTAAACCTCTGAGCCACTGGGCCTACCCGATGCAGTGATTTCTTTGAGAAAAACCTTGAACTCTGATTTCAACATTGCTAAATTTCATGTATCATAGACTTACCTGTTGGAGATATCCTTTAGGTCAGCCAATCACCTGGTGTTGAAAGAAGTGGGATACTTTGGAAATTTTTTAAGTTTAAGGTCTAAATTTTGGGACTGGTCCTAACATAATAAAAGCAATGAGTAGGGATCCCTGGGTGGCGCAGCGGTTTAGCGCCTGCCTTTGGCCCAGGGCGCGATCCTGGAGACCCAGGATCAAATCCCACGTCAGGCTCCCGGTGCATGGAGCCTGCTTCTCCCTCTGCCTGTGTCTCTGCCTCTCTCTCTCTCACTGTGTGCCTATCATAAATAAATAAAAATTAAAAAAAAATTGAAAAAAAAAAAAACAATGAGTAGAGGGAGAAATGCTTCAAGTCAAGTATACTCTCCCTTCTAATAGAAATGTAGAAAGACAGGAGCCTGTAAATAGGATTGAGAAAGTCTCATGAGGGTGCATGATAAGTTAATTAGGGCAGTTTTTATTCATTTATTTATTTTAGAGAGGGAGAGACTGAGCAAGAACACGGAAGGGCAGAGGGCAAGGGAGTCTGAAATGGATTCCACACTGAGAGTGCGGAGCCCGACACGGGGCTCCATCCCATGACCCTGAGATCACGACCTGAACTGAAACCAAGAGTCAAACAGTCAATCACTGAGGTGCCCAGGCATCCCTGATTAGATAATTTTAAAGAGAACTTTAATTGTAAGCACAAATCAGAAAGGATGAAGAGAAATACATGAAGGAAGCAAAAGTATAATTTGATCAGAAAGGAAAACTTTAGAACCATTACCCATCACTAATTTAAAAAAAAAACAAAACTGAGCATCTACTATATGCTCATAATTGGGGATACTTTTTAACGTGTTAGGATATATCAGTGAGGCAGCCCCGGTGGCCCAGCGGTTTAGGGCCCCCTCAGCCTGGGGTGTGATCCTGGAGACCCGGGATCGAGTCCCATGTCAGGATCCCTGCATGGAGCCTGCTTCTCCCTTCGCCTCTCTCTCTCTGTCTGTCATGAATAAATAAATAAAAATTTTTTTTTAAAAAAAAGGATATATCAGTGAACCAGTAGCCACTGTCTCTATTTCCGTGTAGCTTATATACTAACTTGAGGTAATAGATGATATATACTAAATACTATGTTTTATAAAGTGAAAAATGTTGTGACAGGGTGAAGGAGATCCAGGGTTAGTTTGGAGTTTGAACTTACTGTTTAGAATAAAATAATGATTTGTTAAATAGAAGAAGAGTCTACTAACGAGTATAATCTATGCCAGAAGACAAAAAACAAGGGAAAGAAACTTGCCATTGGTTGCGCTAATTAATACGAGGCAATTTATGTTACCTTCCTTAATCTTTCAAATTGCCTTCTCATTTTATAGATGAGAAAACAGATTCAGAGATTAATAATTTACTCAAAGTTAAGTGACTTATTTGGGGTCACATGGAAGAGTTAGGATTCAGATCTAAAACTGTATGATTTCAAAGCATTTCATCTATTAAACTACGAAAACTTGTTCTAAATCTCCTTTGATTGCTCTTTTATCTCCCTATAATGGTTTCCCTAAATGTCTGTTCCTCTTATGTCATACTTTTCTTCCTAATTTTTTTCTTTGTACAGCTTTAAGGACCAGTGACATCTCGTGTATATACATAAACCTCTACCCCCTTGAGTTTGTTCCTCTCATTTTTTTATGTCATCTGACAGTCACCATTCATCATCCAATGTAGAAATTATGAGTAATCGTCTCCCTGTCTCTTCTCTTCTACACCACCCAGTTCAAGCTTAAATAACATCTTTCCTCTTTTCATCCAACCAGTGGCTGATTCAAACTAGTTCTCTCTTGAGTCTGGCTCAAGCTATGTCTTTTGACTTTGCTTCATCACACTTGTAACTATTTTAATTGATTCATATTTGAATTTTGAAGATGGCCTCTTGACCATATTTTTATTCCACTCTGCTTCATTATTCATACCATTGCCCTGAGATCTCTTTAAAGCAGGTCTGATCATTCCACTTCTAGTGACTCGCAGGAGAAAGTCCAGATTATTTAACATTGA
This sequence comes from Canis aureus, assembly GCF_053574225.1. Lineage (NCBI taxonomy): Eukaryota > Metazoa > Chordata > Mammalia > Carnivora > Canidae > Canis > Canis aureus. The sequence continues at coordinate 13,436,586 of NC_135622.1, forward strand.
ATAAATGACCCTTTACCCTTTGTCCCAGGTTACTTTTTACTTCCTTGTCACCTTTATTTATGCTGTCCATTTGTTTGGGATTCTCTGAATTCCAGTTACTTTAGTAAGCACTTACTGTGTACCTACTTAGTAGGTACCAGGCCTTGTACAAGGTACTGTGGATAGGAAGCCATTTAAGACTACTTTTTTGGGGTGGAGTTGGAGCAAATTCTGGATTATTTTTTAAGGCCCACCTCAGATAGAACTTCTCCGTGATACCTTCCCTGACTTACCTGGGCATTAGAAGCCTCCAGTTCCCTTCTAGTAATACTGAATACATTGAGTCATTTGGTATTAGTTGTTTGTTTGTTTATTTTAAAGATTTTATTTATTCATGAGAGACACAAAGAAAGAGGCAGAGACATGGGCAAAGGGAGAAGCAGACTTCCTGCAGGGAGCCTAAAGTAAGACTCGATCCCAGGACCCCGAAAACATGACCTGAGCCAAAGGCAGATGCTCAACCACTGAGCCACCCAGGTGCCCTGATATTAGTAGTTTAATAATTCTATCTCTTTTATTTGGCTCGGTAAGGGAATATTTGTAGTTTTATTTTCCCATTCCTTAATATGTAATATAGTATAAGGGTTAATGAATAAATATTTGTAGGAGTTAAAATACAGGGGACACTCAAACTGTATTGTTGTAACTGAACCCATGGGGAAACAGCCAAAATTTTCTGATTTGTCATCCTTAATTTAATGATTTTTTTCTTAACATTTTATTGGTTCTCTTTTGTCTCCCCTCCCCTCCCCTCCCCTCTCCTCTCTCTTCTCTTTTCTTTTCTCTTTCTTTTAAGTAAATGTATCTTGGGGGATGCCTGGGTGGTTCAGTGGTTGAGCGTCTGTCTTCGGCGCAGGGCATGATCCCGGGATCTGATACTGAGTTCCACATGGGGCTCCTTGCGGGGAGCCTGCTTCTCCCTCTGCCTGTGTCTCTGCTTCTCTCTCTCTGTGTTTCATGAGTAAATAAATAAAATCTTTAAAAGATAATTTAAAAAAATAAAGTAAATGTATCTTATTTTTTATATTTTTCAGTTTCCAGATAAAAATAACTTTCTTTTAGGGAACAAAACAGATGAACAAACAAAGAGACAAACCAAAACACAGACTTTTAATGCTAAGTCCTTTATTTCCCCAAGTAAAGCATTCTGCCCAGTTTCCACATTTGAGTTCCATCAAATCTTTAAATAAATCTAGTTCTATTTTAGCTATTTCATGGTATTCAGAGGAAAGGAAAATTTTCTTTAAAAATGGGGATGGAGAGAAGGGAAACAGGAAGAAGCAGGTTAATATGGACATCAAATGCTGACAGACACTATGCCTGTCAGAGGATAAACTAAGAAAATAGTAACACCAAAAGCTATTGAAGATGTGGAGAAACTTGTACATTGATGTTAGGAATTTAAAATGGTGCAGAAAATAATATTGCAGGGTGGTTTTTTGTTGTTGTTGTTGTTGTTTTAGTTTACTTAGGTAATCTGTACACTCAACGTGGGGCTCAGACTCACAACTCCAACCAGGGTCAAGAATTGCATGCTCTACTGACTGAGCCAGCCAGTGCCCTAAGTATTACAGTTTTTACAAAACTAAGCATGTGCTTTACCATAGGACCCAGCAATTATGCTCTTAGGGCATTTATCCTAGATGGATGAATTACTTTTGCACAAAACCTGTCCAGACAAAAACCTGTGCATGAATGTTGTTAGCATCTTTATTTGTAATAACCAAAAACTAGGAGCAAGGCAAATGTCCTTCAGTGGGTGAATGGTTAAACTGTGTGATATATTTGTAGTATGGAATACAACTTGGCAGTAAAAAGGAACAAATTATTGATAGATGTAATACTCGGATGGATTGCAGAGGAATTACACTGAATGAAAAAATCAATCTCAAAAAATTATATATTAGAGCTTTTATTTATACAGCACTATTGAAATGATAAAGTTCAAGAGAGAGAATAGATTAGTGGTTGTTGGGTTGAAGAGGAGGGGGAGGTAGGTGGCTATTGCTGTAAGTGGGTAGTAGGAAGGATCCTTGTGAGGGAACTGGCTGTATTGTGATCCATGATCACAGTAATCTACACATTATGGTACAATTTCATGGCACTAAATACACATTAATGAGTGTGTGTAGAACTAGGGAAATGTTAGTAGATTGTATTAATGTCAGTTTTCTGTTTGTAATTTAGTACATAATTATGCAAAATATTACCATTGGGGGATATCGGGTGAAGGGATGGGATTTCTCCCTATTATTTCTTACAACTCCTTGTGAATTTACAGTTATCTCAAAATAAAAAGATAAATGTTTTGAAATGCTGATAAAGTTGTCATAATAAAACTATGGAGCAGTTTCACGTAACAAAAATTATGTTAATTCTGTGAAATAACATAAATATTGTCCTAAAACTAATAACCACCAGTCAGTGCAAGTCAGGAGCATAAAAATTGGAAAGTATGATTCATTATTATTTGCAAATGTGTGTGTATGATGGAACACCCAAGAGAGTCTAGTGAAGTGCTTGCTAATTAGCCACCTTAATTTTCTAAATTAATATAGGGTTTCAGTTGCTTTTTTATGTAGAAAGAATAACCATACATGTATTCTAATAAAATATTCCATTTACAGTAATAAAAAGGGTAAAAGCTATGAAAAAAAATTTAAATATTACTGAAAGACATAAAATGCTATGTGAGAAAACAGCTCACTCTTTGATAGAAAGCTCACCATTATGTGTCTCCTTTTTAAAAAAGATTTATTTATTTATTTGTTTGTTTGTTTATGAAAGCAAGTTTGCATAAGCCGAGGGGAGAGGCAGGCTCCCCTGCTTAACTGCCCCAGTATGCCTTTTTTTTTTCTTATATTAGATAAATGTTACGAATCCAATAAAAATCCCAGTAAGATGTTTTAAATTCACAGTAAGTTGACAAAAATAATAAGATTTTTAAACTAAATAAGTTGATTATAAAGCTTAAACATACAAAATTAACATAGGAAAATTCTGCAAAGGAAGACTAATTAGGACTAACAGTAACAGATACTAAAATTACATAGGTAAAGATTCCCAATGGTTTTATGTATTTGCACAAATAGACAAAAAGATTAGTAGAGCAGAGAGATTCCAGAGGTAGTTCCTAGAACAATGCAACATCAGTAAATCATGGTAATATTTTAAATTAGCAAGGAAAAGATCAATTATTCATTGAATTGACTAGTCCCTTTGTAAAAGGAAAAAAGTACTTTAATGGCAAAGTAAATCACAGATGGATCGTGATACATAAGGTGGTAAATAAAAGTACTGAAAGAAAATGTGGCGAGTTTTTTTGTTTTCAATTTCAGAGTGAAGACATCCTATCAGGAGGATATTTGATTTCATAAACATTTTTACATGCATATTTTGCATAACTGTTTTTAAAAAATTGTTACCTATGTGATACAGATGAGTTTTCTTAATATATAAAGTCCTCAAATAAGAAAAACCTCAACAACTGAAAAGATAATAAATTGACAAATATTAAGAAAACAGATGTCGAAGATAGTGTGTAATTAAGCATGTGAAAATCAAAAAAAAAAAAAGAAAAAAAGAAAATCAATGCAACTTTACTCCTAATTAAAGAAATAACTCATACCAGTTTCCATTTCAGATTAGAGTGATTAATAACTTGACTTATCTACTATGTGTGGAAATGGGAAGCCCCACTCTCCTGTCTATTGATGGGAATATCAATTGATAGAGTTTTCATGCAGGACAATTTAATATTGTTAAATTTCAAATATTTTCTTTTGTCTCAGCAACTACATGTCTCAGAATTTACTTAGGCAGTTCCATAACCATACAAAGACAAGTATAAGGATGTTTTTTTTCAGTCATTGCTGGGTTAGCTCTTTCCTAATGATATGTTTGTAATGTGTCATTAATGTATTTTTCTTTTTAGCCAAAACTGGACAAGCCAAGACATCCGGAGCCAAACTCAGTAAGTCTTCAGGTATGCTTTTTTATTGGAATTCTAGACATACTAGTTAACTTTAAATTACTTAAAAAGTATTAAGCAGGAATCTTGGATTTCATGTGACAAAATATGTGCTGAGTGTACACGAAATGTTTTAAATTTATAGCCATTTAGAAGTTCGGAGAAAGGAGATTTAGTAAACAATGCTCTTTCTTTGTAGTTACTATCAAAATAAGATAATTAAGTGGGAAACAATTTCTCATGATGTGTATCAGAGATAATTCCCTTCTTCTTTATTCAGGTCTCTGTTTACTTTCTTTTATAAAATAGTTCAGATAACACATAGCAAAACTATATTTTCAGTTGTTACAGACTTTAGTGGGGGTTATTTTATGTGTGGTTTTTTTGTTTAAGTAGTTTTCATGTCAAGCGTGGGCCAAGTGTCAGGCTTGAACTCACAACCTCTGAGATCAAGACCTGAGCTGAGATCAAGAGTCAGATGCCTAACCAGCTGAGCCACCCAGGCACCCCTCATGGGTTTCAAAGTAGTGATTTTTTTTCTCTTTCCTCTAGCATTATTTTTTCTACTTCTCATTTATGCTAAATGCTAGTTAGTTTAGGGTCATCTTTTTTTTTTTTTTTTTTTTTTTTTAAGATTTTATTTATTTATTCATGAGAGACACACAGAGAGAGAGGCAGAGACAGGCAGAGGGAGAAGCAGGCTCCTTGCAGGGAGCCTGATGCAGGACTCGATCCCAAGTCTCCAGGATCAGGCCCTGGGCTGAAGGCAGTGCTAAACTGCTGAGCCACCCGGTCTGCCCAGGGTCATCTTTTTGAGTGGCTAGAGATCAGTGTATTAAATTACATTCTCTATAATGGTAGAAAGAGAACAGCTTTGCGTTGGTAAATAACCATTGTTAGTGGCAAATCCAGAACTTTTGTATAGTGGTTTCTTCAAAGCAGTAAACCTGAGAGGGTCAGGGAAAGCTAGGAATCTTGTTTTGAGGATGTATTTATTTAGTCAGCAGTATTTAGTACTTACTTTTATAGTACATTTATGGGAATTCTGGTGGAGATTTGCTGATAATGGCTGTTAAAGCTGCTTAGCCACCCCTTACCTGTTGGATATTATTTCTATGTATTATTTCCTAAAGTTCTTATACACAGCTAGAAGTAGTAACGTGAATTGACTTGTAATAAGGGATAGTGAAAGAAATGCTTAAGGGCTCTTTGAGGCTCAGTGTGACACAAGCAGTATGAAAATTTAGGATTGACTAAGAAATAGCTGGTTAGGTGATACTCTGTAAGGATTGGTATTAATCTTTTTGAGCAGAGGTTAGGGTCTATCTTTGGATATAAAGGGTGGATTTATAAATATTTCAGTTGATTTTTGTGCATGTCACTAGTTTTGTGTGATAATTTTTCAAAAGCACAATCATGTTCTTACAAGGGTCCTCTTAAATAATTATAGCAATTGCCACCCTTGTTTACAAATGGGCAAATGTGCACAGAAACTTACTCATGCCACAAGACTTCACAATTTAATTTGGAATTCAGTTGCTCTACTGACTTCTGATTCTGGGCTTTTTCCTCATAATGCAGCTTTACTAGTTGTTAATGAATCCTAATTTTCAGAGCTAAACCTTATGTTGCTCTCTGAATAGAAAGGGATTTTGCTCTCTGGTGATCTCAGTGACACTTGGATGGTCACGGTCTTTATACATTATCTTTGAATATAAGTAAGAGTAACAAATGTGTATGTACAAAGAAGAGTCAAAGCAATTTAAATAGTTCTGTTCACATAGAGCCCACTAGGAATCAGTCAAAGCAGGCTTTATGTGGCCTAACCATAATGAAAGTGTTCTTGAAGGCTATCCAATCAACTGGGAGCAAAGGAATCTTGGGCTGGGGAACCCTAATTTTAAAAGCATTATTGGACTGTTCTTATATCCTTGCAGTTAGTAATTTTGCTTCTTGGTTGATTCACTCATTCAGAGATTTAACTAGCCTGAATGCTATTTTTAAGTACCCCACTGGGGAGGTGAATTCTTACTTTACTGATACTTTTTATCCTGAGGAAATTGTCATCATTGCTAGATTTAGAGAATGACCTGTGCCCAAGGATGATAGCATTTTGTTTTGATAAAATGTAGTCTGTCACTCATTCTCTATGAGGTTCCTTGAGGGGGATTGTTGATACTAGCTAAATAAGCCAATTTTGACTACAGCTTTTGTGATTTAGGGAAATCAGCGGGTTCTGTAAAATCTGTGGTAACAGTAGCTGCTAAAGGTAAAGCTTCAGTCAAAACAGGTAAGACTTTGGGAAGGAAAGGATTTATTAAGTTTGTACTTAATACTGCCTTGAAGAATATAATAGCCATAATAATTGAAAACAAGTTTTAAATTCATAAAATTTGTAGTATCTAATAACTACAAGTAAGAAGTAGATATTTCTTTGATTTTTAAAACCTGACACTTAATGGGACTTCTATATTTTAGTACATTGGTCTTTGACAGTGTGTGCCATTGCAGATACATTTTGATGGAGGAGACCTTATTGACAACTGTATAATTACAGACTGCTCTGTTGCTTCCCCCTACAAATACTTACTTTCCTCCATTTTTAGAACTGTCACTCCTTGCTACCTTCCCCAGCTTGTAAATTTTTATTTGTTACTCCAAAAAATGTTTTTTTCCGTGTTAAAACAGTGTTTCCTCCTTAAAGAAAGAAATGTAACATGTTGAAACTAACATCTGTTTATATATAGGCTAATTTTAAAGAGCCGTTGTAGGAATTATAAAATGTTTTTTGAGTAATTATAATATGCTTCTGCTATGTGGAGAATAAACCTGTGGCCCGTTAATGGTCATCAACAATAATTGTGTCTCATTTTAAATTTACTTACTTACTTACTTAACTTAATTAATTAATTAATTTATTTATTTATTTATGATAGAGTGTGTGTGCGCATGAGCAGGAGGCAGAGGGAGAAATAGGCTCCCTGCATAGCAGGGAGCCCTATGAGGGGCTTGATCCTCAGGGTCCTGGGATCATGATCTGGGCCAAAGGCATATAACCTGACTGAGCCACCCAGAGGCCCTTTAAATTTACTTTTAATCTTACTGGTAAATAGATATAAGTGGAAATGATAAATATATGGAAAAGAACTGGGGCATCTCCCGGGCGACGGCCCCACAACAAGATGGCGGACGATAAAGGGAAGGCACAGAGTTAGTGGTAGCAGAATTTCACAAAAAAATCAAAGATGCTTTTGAAGTGTTTGACCATGAGGCGAATAATACAGTGGATGTGAGAGAGATCAGAACAATTATCAGGTCACTAGGGTGCTGCCCAAGCGAAGGAGAGCTGCATGACCTGATCGTAGAGATAGAGGAGGAAGAACCCACTGGATACATTCGATTTGAAAAATTTCTTCCAGTGATGACCAAAGTACTACTAGAAAAAAGGTACAGACCAATTCCAGAAGATATCCTTCTTCGATCATTTGAGGTGTTAGATCCATCCAAACGTGGATTTCTAACTAAGGAAGAATTGATCAAGTATATGACCGAAGAAGGTGAGCCTTTTTCTCAGGAAGAAATGGAAGAAATGTTGTCCGCTGCAATTGACCCAGAATCGAATTCCATTCGTTACAAGGACTACATAGCCATGATGGTGGTAGATGACGGCTAGGTGCCCTGAGGACTTAATTTCTCATTGAAAGGATGACTGTAAAGATGGCCTGTCTTTGTTAATTTTACATCTTATAATTCCTACACATGCTAATTAATACCTGGTGACAACTATTTCAAGATACTTTGTTTTTTTAAAGATGAACACAAATTTATTTGGTATGTCTAGACTTATAGAATGACAAATGACTAATTATTTTAAAGCCAATTCTTTAAAACATTTTAACATTAAAAAAAAAGAACTGCTTTTATAATAAAGTTGGACTATATTACTTATATATATTAGTATGAGACACACTAAATGATTGAACAGATCCCTAGAATAATCATTCACTTCTACTTTTAAAAGCAAAATCTAGTGGAAAGAAGTCTCTAGAAGTCAAAAAGGCTGGCATTGTCAAAAACAAAGACACCAGTAAACCGGTGATTGTACCAGGTAAGCTTTAAATGCTTTCGTTAAGCGCTTTCTTTAGATCTTCTTGGTGTACATTTTAAGGTTTATTTGGAAATTGTTGCTTTAAAATCTTCAAAGGGATTGTTTTGTTGATTTTCAAAGCAACTCCTATGTTTTTTTTTTTTTCAAAGCAACTCTTATATTAGCTTTGACTTAATTCAGGTCAGTCTAGGGAGACTTATAGTGACAAAATAAACTAATTTAAGTTCCTGTTTAGAGTCATTAGTTTAATTATATTAGTGTGTTCTTCTAGACTATTAAAGCAGACTATTTCATGCAGAAAACTCTGAAATAAAGACCAGTATGGAAATCAAAGCCACTGAAAATAATGTTAAAGAAACTGTTTCAGGTAGGTCAAAATTTTTTTATTTTGTTTCATCTTTAAAGATAGAAAATTAAATTTTAAGAAAATAAGGTATTTAATTATGTATCATATATACATATTTTTTAAAATATCAGGCTCATACCTAAGTGAAATTTAAAATATTATGATTCAGATCTTCACTCTATCTCTTGATTATTCTGAAATTTAGCTCTTAGAAGGAATAAAATGAAGCATTATTTAAAAGCCAGTGTTACTTCTGTAGCTATTTCATTCTTAAATTTCTAGTATTTTGTCAGTTGTGTACATTTTCATGCAGCTACTATTTAATCCATTGTGGGAAAAGTGGGATCTTGATAAATCAAATACATCTGCATGAATTCTTACCTTATTTTGTATCTTAAGAAGCTGCTGTGGAGGCTACAGAAAATGAACCAGTTAACAAGGTCAGTTTTTACATTTTACTTATTTAAAAGCTTAGGAAATTTTGACACAATATATTTTTATTGTAAACCTACTAAAAATTGTACAGGATTTGGCATGGTGAAAAGTCTGTCATTTGTAACTTTATTTTTTAAGTGTTATTACTTCACCTTAAGGTTTTTTTTTTTTTTAATTTTTATTTATTTATGATAGTCACACAGAGAGAGAGAGAGAGAGAGAGAGAGAGAGGCAGGCAGAGACACAGGCAGAGGGAGAAGCAGGCTCCATGCACCGGGAGCCCGATGTGGGATTCGATCCAGGGTCTCCAGGATCATGCCCTGAGCCAAAGGCAGGCGCTAAACCGCTGCGCCACCCAGGGATCCCGGTTTTTTGTTTTTTAAATGGGCTATGGGGGCTGAGGGAAAGTAAGCAGGCTCCAAGGTGGATCTCAGGACCCTGAGATCATCCTGAGCCTAAATCTGGAGTCAGAAGCTTAACCAATCAAGCTATCCAGGCACCCTTGTCATATATGACTTTTTAGATAGGATTTGAGTTGCAGAGTAAGTCATAAATGTTTAAGTGCAGATTATCAATAAATGTACATGTTTTTGAGGTTTACCTTTTACAGAGAAAGAAGTTTAGGCCAAATGGGTTTTGACTAGAAAGACAGGTTGTCAAATTAGAACCAGTAGAATTTTGTGAAATCTGCTTTACTTTTTTCTTAGAGGCAAATGGGAGATAAGTTAATATTTAGAATACCAGTTGTTCTGTGGGTTTTTAGAATAGGAAGTGGAATTTTAAGTTCAATTTGAAGGGCATGAAGCTCACATTGTTTTCCTGTGGTTACCTCTGGTCATTATGAATGTATTAGCATCTTGTTAATTTAGATTTTACTGGTTAAGATCTTGAGATCATTCACATGCTAAACAGTTTTTGACTGGTAGATTCATTCTTCAAGAGTAACTAGTATGTCTTAACTATTTTGTTTTAGGAAGAATATTTTAAAGCATAAATAGATTGCCTTAAAGGACTTCAAAAGTAACCATTTATTGGGATCCCTGGGTGGCGCAGCGGTTTGGTGCCTGCCTTTGGCCCAGGGCGCGATCCTGGAGACCCGGGATCAAATCCCACGTTGGGCTCCTGGTGCATGGAGCCTGGTTCTCCCTCTGCCTGTGTCTCTGCCTCTCTCTCTCTCTGTGTGACTATCATAAATAAATTAAAAAAAAAAAAAAGTAACTATTTATGAACACAATTGACATGCTAGTTAAAAATCATTCTCAACTGATTTATGAAAATTATAACTTCCTTCTCCTCCGCCCCAGCCTTTTTTTCCAAAAGAAAAGTGACAAGTCCAGTTTAGTATACCTTTGGGGATTTTCTCAAAATCCAGTAAAGGAAAAATTGGCATTGATGGAATCATCCTAAAGAATTGATCTGAGAGAAGGCAGAAATGAAAGTATTTACTTTGTAATGGGGATTAGGTTGTAGGGAAAGGTTCCTAAGGGAAACTTTAATTTTGCTTGAAAGATTATTTCATTCAGCAAGATAAAAGGATATGCTTTGTTTTGGAGCTTGGGGATGTTAGCATCACATGACACAGAAATGGCAGCCAGTACATGAAGGAGTTGTTGTCAGAGACAAACTGGTGTTTTTAAACTTGTATTTTTGTTTACTTTTATTATCTTATTATTTTTACTTTCTCTTAAGATTTTATTTAAGTAATCTCTGTACCCAGTTGTGGGGCTTGAACTCACACCCCAAGATCAAAACTCACATGCTCCCTGACTGAATCAGCCAGGTGCCCCTTAAACTTGTATTTTTAAGCAGTGGTTGAAAAAGAGAACTAAAAACTCTAAGTGACAGATGGTATGACTGAAATTATGCTATGTACTCAGAGAGAGGAAATTTGCATTTTGTTTTGTTTTTGAGGTTCAGACCAGCCTTCTTAATTGGTAAGATTTAGTATTAAATGCAGTTTAAATACTATTATACCATGATCTGCAGCATAAATTTAAATAAGTATAAAGTAAGCAGTTAAAGAAATTTGAATGTCAACTCTTAAATTTGTTTTGAAGGAAACAGAGGAAATGTGTGTGGTACTTATTTCTAATTTGCCTAATAAAGGATATTCTATAGAAGAAGTTTACAACCTAGTAAAACCATTTGGTGGTTTAAAGGATATTTTGATTTTATCATCTCATAAAAAGGTAAGCGTTGATAATAGCTGTTCATATGTCTGAAGCACATTTTGAAATACATTAAGTTCACAAAACTAAAAAGAAAGGGTTTAAAAGAAGCACCTCAAAAAATTAAGCCATTCATGCTAAGGGATTTTTTTAAATATAAAATAGATATCCCGTATTTAGTGTTATCCTAAATGATTTGACATAGTTTTAATCATGGGGAGGATGGCGCACTAAATGTGTCAAAATTTTGCTCAAAATTTTAGTCTAAAGGAAATGTTTTATATCTTTACTATGTTAATGATACAAAGTTTTATAACAACTTATATTTATAGCACTTTTTTACTAATATTCCTGCTGTTTCACCGATTGCACACAAATGGGAAATAACCATTCTCAAACAAAGATGTCATCAGTAGTACTTAGAATAACCTAGGTTATCTATGTGTTTAAAATTTTCAGTAATAAGTACATACTACTTGTCATTTTAAAACAAAATGTATAATTCATAATAAACAACCTGTGAAAGATACAGGGAGTGAGATTTCAGGAAAGTGTAAATAATGGAAATGCCACTCAGGTGGCTTAGTAGTAGTGTTCTTATATTAGGAGTTGGTCACTAGAGAAGAGATCTTTGAGAGTAGGATATATGTGTTTGATGGCAGTCAGAGCCGGTGTGCTTAAGAAAACAGTAGAAGAGAGTGAACACAAGTGAGTTATATGTAGTTTCACATAATATTAAAAGTAAATTATTTGAGTGGTTGTACAACTTTATAAATTACTAAAAACCAATGAATTCTACACCTTTATAGGTGAACTTTATGATATGTAAATTATATTTCATTAAAGCTGTTTCTATTTAGAGACAAGAATAAAAGGAATGAGTTTTTTAATAGAATAATTTTTTTATGTGACAGTACATTGAAATACAGGGAAATTGTGGGAATCTGTAAATGAATAATTCAGATTCATACTTTGTATCATATACCAAAGTATAAGAAGATACATTAAATATAAAATCCAAATTGAGAAAGTGTATTGTATTATCTGCCCAGTTTTGATTAGAGTAGAATTATTAACTATTTGGAGACTTAGTTTTTAAGATATTAAGTAGAAAAACACCAGATTCAGTCATATAAAGATTTGTGAAACAAAATTAACATAAGCAAGATATAAATTAAAAATTTAAATTATATTTGTAAAAGAAAGATTCATTATGCTGTAAAATATTAAAAGTTCAATAAATAAATTGGCAAATGACACAAATAGATAATTCCTTTAAAAAAGAATTACAACTATGAAGAAATATATATGAAAGATATATACCTCAATATCAGACATAGAGAAGAATGTTCAACCTATTTATTTACTCAGGGATGAAAACTAAAACTGAAATGCATGGAACTATAATTTTATAATTAGGAAAACAAAATTAAAAATAACTTGGTAATCATTACACATTTCTTTGGTTCTTTCAATTTTCTTATTTTTCATATTTTACTAATCATTAAATTTAGTTACTTAAATATTTATTAAATGTCTACTGTATGTTAAATACTGCTCTAGGTACTAAGGATATAGGGATGAATAAGATAAATACAATTTTTCCTTAATGTCATTTACTGGAATGTCCCGTCTTGTTTCTCTCTTTAGTATTGCCTAATGAGTTCATTCATTATTTCTTCCTTATGGTTGTAATACTCTGAGTCTGTTGGCCTCACTTCGGAGGAATGCATTTTTTTATCTTAATATTTACTAAGTTACTCAATTTACTTGTCTCTTAAGAATTAAATCTTTTCAAGAAAAAGTAACTTAAATTTAAGACATTTATTTTTCTTGTCTTATAATTTCTATTTTCAAAGGTATTTATGGAAATTAATAGAAAATCTGCAGAATCTATGGTAAAATTTTATACCTGCTTCCCAATATCAATGGATGGAAATCAACTCTCAATAAGTATGGTTCCTGAAAACATGAATATAAAAGATGAGGTAACTAATAGACTTGGTATCATTTTTACTAGAAAATTATAAAATTTTTAAATCGGATTTATTGTGGTCACTTATGCTTTCTAGGTTGTGTCTTCAGGTTACATGTTTTCTCTGAGACGTTGAGGAAGTTTCTTCCTGTCCCTTCACAGTCTCCCATCCCAGTGTTTGAGATTTACTTCCTTATTGAAGGAATCTAACCTCTCATGTATGTCAGAGTGGGAAAAAAGTTGAAAACTGTTGTCTGTAAATAACTCTATTCTTATTTTACTCCTGTTATCTGTCCTTCAAACTAGAACTCCAGATGTTACTTTAATTTTTCTCTAATTTCTCACAACCAATCACTAGGTCTTGTATTTTTAAATCATAAATATTTCTGTAATTCATTCCCTCTATATCCCATCCATCATTGCTTCGTTTCTTGAAACTCCAACTAAAGTAGTTCTTTATGTCTCTTGCCTTTAGTTTTGTCTCCCTTAAAACCTTTCTCCATGGGATCCCTGGGTGGCGCAGCGGTTTGGCACCTGCCTTTGGCTCAGGGCGCGATCCTGGAGACCCGGGATCGAATCCCACGTTGGGCTCCCGGTGCATGGAGCCTGCTTCTCCCTCTGCCTGTGTCTCTGCCTCTTTCTCTCTCTCTCTCTCTCTCTCTCTCTCTGTGACTATCATAAATAAATAAAAATTAAAAAAAAAAAAACAAAAACCTTTCTCCATGAAGTAATGAGACTGACATAAAATTTAAATCTGTTCAAAGTCAGTCGACTTAGGAACCCTTCATTGTTTCTTTGTGGCATACAAACATTTATTATCAACTGCTAAGAAGTATGAAGCGGAATTATTAGACTCTCTAGAGGAAGGTGGAAATGCATGTTATTTGAGAAAGCCTTCCATGGAGAATCACTCTGATGTAATTGGTGGAATTGTTTTATGTATGTCATTGTTGAAAAGAAAAAAAACTTAAGAACCAGACTCTCCTAAGATAAAGTTCCTTTCCTATACAGGTAAACCATCCATTAGCTAGCCTTTCCCAGGCTTTGACATTTTTATCTCATGTCACTCAGCCTTCTTTATAATCAACAGCACTAAATAACTGTACATTAAATATTCTGTACTGTTGTGTTTTTTTTTTTTTTTACTAGCCGACATTTCTGTTCTTCCTCATTCTCTGTTTTGCTCAGTTAACTTTTTGTTTTATAGTTTGAATCCTCTTATTGTCTGCCAAATTAAATCTCTTATTCCCTGTATGTGAATTTGAATGTCTTCCCCTGACACCACTTTATTAAACTTGAATTCGCTTAGGGGAATAGGAAGAATTAATGGGACTTGAAGGGTGCCTGGGTAGCTCAGTCAGTTAAATGTCTGTCTTCAACTCAGGTCATGATCTCAGGGTCCTGGGATCAAGCCCTGTGTTGGGCTCTCTGCTCAGTGGGGAGTCTGCTTCTCCATCACCCTCTACCTCTTCCCCCCTGCTCATGCTCTGTCTCTCTCTCAAATAAATAATGCTTATTCATATAGGTTATTTTATTATAAATCTTGACTAAGCATATGAATGAGGAAGACTTAATCTTCACTTTCCCTCTATTTTGCCTTTGTAGGAAGCTATATTTACAACCTTGATTAAAGAAAATGATCCAGAGGTAAGTTTTGCATTTGATAAGTTAAATGCCTTTGTACACTTGTTTAAATGATGGAAACATTGGTTATTCACCTGTTACAAGTCTACTGATTTTAAAATATTTAGGTAATGATGAGGGCATGTGATTGAATGAGCACTGGGTATTATAGACACCTTATCAATCACTGAACTCTACCTCTGAAACTAATGTTGTAATTAACACTATATGTTAATTAGAATTTAAATTTAAAAAATACTGAGGTGATGAAAGTATCAGATGGATCTCCTCTTGGTAAAAATAAGAAATAAAGGGTCATGGTACTCCTTACTATGAAATATTTTCTAGATACTGGAGCCATATTAAGTAGCTTAAGTACATATTAAATGTTTTGTGTAAATATTATGTTGATAGAAGAAAGATTAAACCTCTTGTTTTTAGTATATTGTTCCATCGATTACTCAAATCTAAAACTAAAATCTCACTGTCTTCACTCACATTTTCTTATTCCTGGGAGAGGATATCATCTGATCTCTGAGAAATTAAATTATTATTAATGTATGTTTTGTAGTTTGATACTTCAGCTCTCTTTTTCTATGCCGTCTCTTTAAAAAAAAAAAAAAACCTACAGGCGAATATAGATAAAATTTACAATCGATTTGTACATCTTGATAACTTACCAGAAGATGGACTTCAGTGTGTGCTTTGTGTTGGACTTCAGTTTGGAAAAGTGGATCACCATGTATTCATGAGTAATAAAAACAAGGTAATGGGTCCTTCCTATTTTAGCTGTGTTCTGTAGAGAATATATGACTGAGGGTTTGTAACTTTTAATCCATCTTGAAAACTGAAGCACCCATCAACATCATTCCTTAACTATGATAGATTGGCATATTTTCTCCTGGGCTGTAATAAGGAAGAGATTATGACTTTCTCCTCAGAACTCCTAGTATTTTGTTTTTGTTTTAAGATGTATTTATTTTTAGAGAGAGTAAGCAAGAGCAGTGAGAGGAGCAGAGGGAGAGGGAGAATCTCAAGCAGACTCCCTGCCAAGTGGGAATCCTGACATAAAGCTTGATCCCATGACCCTGAGATCATGATCTGAGCCAAAATCAAATCAGACACTCAACCAGCTGAGCCACACAGGCACCCTAAAAGTCCTAGTTTTAACAGGAAATTAAACTTGCATGGAGAGAGACTCTAGCTCATCTAGCCTTAACTACCTTTGTGACTTTGGCTGAGTTGGCTTATACTTTTAGTTAGTTCTTACTTGTAAAATGAAAAAAGGTGTTATCAGGTATTTTTCTGAAGTCCCTTCCAGCCATAAAGCACATAGAGAGTTAGGTTTTTTTGTTTAGTTATGCAGAAAGAAGTATAAAATGATGATCCCTCACTTCATGGTTTGGCGGCTTCCTTCCTTAAAAGAAATTGTTAACTTCTTTACATTTGCCCTTTGTTTGTTTGTTTGTTTGTTTATTTATTTATTTATGATTTTATTATTTTATTGATTATTCGTAAGAGACACACACAGAGAGAGGCAGAGACACAGGTAGAGGGAGAAGCAGGCTCCGTGCCGGGAGCCCGATGTGGGACTTGATCCTGGGACTCACGCCCTGGGCCAGAGGCAGGCTCTCAACCTCTGAGCCACCCAGGCATCCCTGTGTTTAATATTTAATTCAGATACTTACCTATTAAAAATCAATTTTGAGCAAACATATTACTTAGAAAGGTAGCATTTCATATCAAAGTTAATAGTGTTTGCTTCAGAAAAAGTACCGAATTCACTAAAGTAGATAGTAATTTCTTTTACATGCTTGTAACTGATTCTTAGAACATGTTTGAGCATGTTTGATACACACACACAGAAATAGTGTGACATAGGAGGGAAGGGAGATGACAGGTGGCATAAGGAATTTTGAACTTTTATTTAGATATATTTAATCCTCTAATAGGTATTTTTTAAGTTTATTAAAAATATCTATCATACTTTTCCATTTTGCCTAGACTTTGCAGCATTTTGAGGATTATTTTCTCTTGCTTCCTTTGAAATTAAGATTAACCTTACCTTTGTAATCACATTTGAGGTCTGGAAGAAAAATCTATCTCTTCTTTAGAAAAATTTAAAATGTTTTTATTGTGCTAAAATATATGTAGCTAAACTTGCTGTTTTAACCATGTTTAAGTATCCATTTAGTGGCATTAAGTATATTCATGTTGTAATACAACCATCACTTGTCCATCTCCAGAACTTTATCTTTCCATTAAACAGTAATTCCTCAGGCAGCCTGGGTGGCTCAGCAGTTTTTTTTTTTTGTTTTTTTTTTTTTTTTTTTTTTATTGGTGTTCAATTTACTAACATACAGAATAACACCCAGTGCCCGTCACCCATTCACTCCCAAGAATGAGGGTGTCTTTTTTTTTTAATATTTTATTTATTTATTTATGAGAGAGAGAGAGAGAGAGAGAGAGAGGTAGAGACAGAGACACAGGCAGAGGGAGAAGCAGGCTCCATGCAGGGAGCCCAACATGGGACTCGATCCCGGGTCTCCAGGATCAGGCCCTGGGCGGCTCAGCAGTTTAGTGCCGCCTTCAGCCCAAGGCGTGATCCTGGAGAATCCGGGATTGAGTCCCATGTCGGGCTTCCTGCATGGAGCCTGCTTCTCCCTCTGCCAGTGTCTCTGTCTCTCTCTCTCTCTCTGTGTCTCTCATGAATAAATAAATAAAAATTTTAAAAACTATATAAAAAAAGTAAACAGTAATTCCTCTGTGTCTCCTTCCTAGCCCTTGACAACCACCTTTCACTACTCTGTCTCATATGAATGGAATCATATAATATTTGATCTTTTGTGATTTGGCTTACTGCACTTAGCTTAATGTCTTCCAGCGTGTATTGGGACATATATTAGAATTAACTTCCTTTTTAAAGCTGAATAATAATCCATTGTTGGCATATACCAGATTTTGTTTACTCATCCACTGATAGATACTTAGGTTGCTTCTACCATGCTGGTATGAACATGGGTGTACAAATGTCTGTTTATTTCCTGTTTACAGTTCTTTGGGGTATATAACACAAAGTGAAATTCCTGGAGCATATGGTAATTCTACTTCAGTTTTTTAAGGAACTACTTAATATTTAATTTTTGGGGGGCAGCCCAGGTGGCTCAGCGGTTTAGTGCCTGCCGTCTTCAGCCCAAGGTGTGATCCTGGAGACCCGGGATCGAGTCCCACATCAGGCTCCTTGCACGGAGCCTGCTTCTCTCTCTGCCTGTGTCTATTCCTCTCTCTCTCTCTCTCTTTCTGTCTTTCATGAATAAATAAAATCTTTTTAAAAATTTAATATTCTTTAAAAAATTAATATTTAATTTTTCTTTATCTTCTCCAAAGGCAATTCTTCAGTTAGATAGTCCTGAATCTGCTCAGTCAATGTATAGCTTTCTGAAACAAAATCCCCAGAACATAGGCGACCATGTATTGACGTGCACATTATCTCCAAAAATGGACTCATCAGAGGTAAGATTATTTTCTATCAACTTTTGTGCCTTTAGAAAAATGAAGAAAGTGTAAAGGTCATCCTTCCAAAACTAGATGATGTACTCTGAAGGAAATTTCAGGAATCATTCTTGGAGAGTAGCCAAACTAGTACTGAGTTTAGATATTCTTTCTTTTTAAAGATTTGTGTTGCAATCATGACTCCAATTTTCATGGTTTATGGAGCAATGTAAATTTGTCTAAATTACAATAAATTGGGATCCCTGGGTGGCGCAGCGGTTTGGCGCCTGCCTTTGGCCCAGGGCGCGATCCTGGAGACCCGGGATCGAATCCCATGTCGGGCTCCCGGTGCATGGAGCCTGCTTCTCCCTCTGCCTGTGTGTCTCTCTCTCTCTCTCTCTCTGTGACTATCATTAATAAAAAAAAATCTTTAAAAAAAAAATTAAAAAAAAAAAATAAATTACAATAAATTGAGTAGTTTTGAAAAATGTAGCATATTCATTCTGATACTTGTTATTGACATATGTGTAGAATGATTTCTATATACCTAACATCATAATTCTCTCAAGAGTACAGAATTTACTTCGAGTCCAATTTTGCCGACTCTTGATAGAAGTTTATTTATTCCTTTCTTTAATTTATCATAAACTTTTGTGTAAGACATAAGAGTTTACAGGTTATTGACTTACATAGTTATATATGCATGAAAACTAATCCACCTTTGAAAGAATTAGATTCAAACTCAGATGTTTTCTTTTTCTAATAGTTTCTTTGTATCTCCATAACAGGAGGTAAATAATGGGGCCTATATTTGGTGTCTGCTGTTTTCTGTTAATTAATATGCCAAAAATCTTGTGCTAGCTCAAGAAAAAGAAGATTCCATTATCCAAAACCAAATTAAATAGAGTATCTTATAAGTAAAGGCATTGTGATATGTATTGATTTTTTTTTTAAAGATTTATTTATTTATTTTAGAGAATGGAGTAGGGTGTGGGTGGGAGGGACTGAGAGAGGAGAAGAGAGAAAATCCTCAGATTCCCCATTATCCGTCTCATGACCCTGCGATCATGACCAGAGGTGAAATCAAAGAGGGCAGCCCTGGAGGTGCAGCGGTTTAGCACCGCCTGCAGCCTATGGCGTGACCCTGAAGACCTGGGATCGAGTCCCATGTCAAGTCCCACGTCGGGCTTCCTGCATGGAGCCTGCTTCTCTCTCTGCCTGTGTCTCTGCCCAGCCCTCCCGCCTCTGAATAAATAAATCTCAAAAAAAAAAAAAAAAAAAAAGAGTCAGATACCTAACTGACTCAGCCCCCCAGGTACTCAATGAATAGGTACTCATTTCAGCACAAATTTGAGTGGCTTGTTTAACCTGATAATTTCAGAAAAAAATTTGAATGTTTTTAGCACTTTTTTTTCTCAACAGAACATTGTATTCTTAAAAATTTGTGTTTTTGATATTTTGAAGTTATTACTTTGTTCAGAATTATTGTAAACACTGACAATACAGAATTTTTCTCCTAAAAGTGTAGTCCTAGATTTTTGGACTTAAAGGAAATGAAACAAATGAAAATCTAGAAAACATCTGCCTGAATGATACTTTACTTCCCAAGTTTTAACTCAGAACCTTATTCTTATGGCTTATTAAATTGAAAAACACATTGTTTTACTGTAGACTTAGCCTCATACCTAATAAGATAGCCTCATAATCTTGAGAATGTCATATAGTGTCTATTACATTCATTCAACAAATGATAAATTGTTGGTTGAAACAGGTAAACCAATTTCAAGGTATTATAATGGTCTGTCTATATGAGAAGTAATTAAAGACTAAGCTAGACTAGGAAATGGAAATAAATTCTGTCCCCAAATTTCTTTTATTTTAATTTATTTTATTTTTTAATTTTTTATTTATTCATGATAATCACAGAGAGAGAGACAGAGGCAGAGACACAGGCAGAGGGAGAAGCAGGCTCCATGCACCAGGAGCCCGACGTGGGATTCGATCCCGGGTCTCCAGGATCGCGCCCTGGGCCAAAGGCAGGCGCCAAACCGCTGTGCCACCCAGGGATCCCTGTCCCCAAATTTCTTAAATTACAGTTTTTAATTTACTACCTTTATAATGAGCTAATTAACACCCTCTATTAGTCTTTGACACCCCCCCTTCATTTTTTACTTTTAATATTACTTATGTAGGTGTACATTGCAACTTTTAGTTATATAACTATAATTACTCTTCATATGAAGCATGAAGGCTTAATTTTCAGTACTGAAAATCAATATGTTTTTGTTTTTTAAAGATTTTATTTATTTATTAATGAGAGACACAGAGAGACAGAGAGAGACACAGGCAGAGGGAAGAGAAGCAAGCTCCCTACAAGGAGCCCCATGTGGGACTCAATCCCAGGAAATCTGGGATCAGGCCCTGAGCCAAAGGCAGACACTCCAACTGCTGAGCCACCCAGGCATCCCAATATCTGTATTTTTATATCTTGATTAAGAAGATACTACAGAATTCAGTAGTTTGAGAGTGGGTCTGTAAAGAAGGAAATAGAATATCTGTCCATAACTTGTACATTTGGAGGTCACTTTCTTACATTCCCATTCAGTTTTCAAAATGATGCTGTTTTTGTTTTCCTCAGTGTTTGGATTATGGCTTTCCTCTACATTTGTGGTGGTGCAGATTTGGGAGGTGGTTGTTGAGAGGAAAAGGAAAGGCTGTTTTCATGTTAATCAGGTTGTTAATTACTATTTGTTAATAGAATCTACTCTCTTGTTAAAGTTCCCTGTTCTAGGGGGATCCCTGGGTGGCCTAGCGGTTTAGCACCACCTTTGGCCCAGGGTGTGATCCTGGAGACTCCGGATCGGAGTCCGCGTCGGGCTCCCTGCGTGGAGCCTGCTTCTCCCTCTGCCTGTGTCTCTGCATCTCTCTCTCTCTGTGTCTCTCACGCATAGATGAGTAAAATCTTTAAAAAAACAAAACAAAAAAAACTCCCTGTTCTAAATTTATGGCCATTTGAAGATTTTATTTATTTATTTATGAGAGAGACACAGAGAGTTAGAGACATAGGAAGAGGGAGGGGAAGCAGGCTCCGTGCAGAGAGCCTACTGCAGGATTCGATCCTCAGACCCGGGATCACACCTGAGCCAAAGGCACACGCTCAATCGCTGAGCCACCCAGGCGTCCCTGCTCTTACGTATTTCATTGATAATTTATCTTGATGGAGAATTCTGTGCTCAGATTGTTTTTCCTTTCATTGTTTTTAACCTGTATTTTTTTTTTAAGATTTTATTTTTAAGTAATCTCTATACCCATCATGGGGCTCAAACTGACAACCCCGAGATTAAGAGTTGCATGCTCTGCCTACTGAGTCACCTAGGCACCCCTTAACCTATATTGTTAAGGAGGAGGCTGATTTTAATCATACCATTATGTATTCTATTTTTTTTTTCCTTTGGAAGCTTTTAGCATTTATTCATTGGTTCATTAAACAAATAGCTGTCTAATTCCTCTTCTATGCTAACATTGTCTTAGACATTGGACTGCATTGATAAACAGAAGAGTTGCTGTCCCAGTCCTCGAGGAGCTTATATTTTAGTGGTGAAGACAGACTATAAAAGATTATACATACACACACACACATGCAATGTCAGGTGGTAAAAAAATGTTATGAAGTGTTACGGAGACTAATCAAGATAAAAGGGTAGATAGAGAGTAATGGATGGGAGGAAATGTATATTTTAGAGTGGCAGGGATAGCGCCTCTGAGGAATAGTTATTTGAGACCTGAGTAGGAGAGCAGGCACTACCATAACAAGGAGAGGAGGTTTTTAAACAGAAGAACAAGTGCTAAGCCCTTCCAAGTCCTTAAGGACATGGATTTGATGATTTAGGAACTCTAAGGAGGATCAGTGTGGCTAGCCCAGTGAGCAAGGTTTGCCTTGGTTTGGGACTTACTTCATATATCCTGCTTTAAGAGCACTCAGTGGATTCATAAAGATGAGTGTGTTCCTTTACCTTCTTCTTCCTCTTATTATTTCTTTGATTATTTCTTCTCTGTAAATTTTAATGTTCTTTCAGGAGGTAACATCTATACTGGTTTTGTGGAGTATTTCAGTTGTCTGAACTATCTTCAGTCCATTTTGTATGCTTATCTTGCTCTCTGTTGTGCATTTATTTTTCTCTTTCATTATCAATAAAGAGCCAAGTTGGCCAATACAGGTATCTGGTATAGATTTCCTCTGCTGTCACACTCACACAAGTCCCCATAAAGGTTTTCCCATGAATGGGAAGACTGCTTTTAAATACTATGGATGGGGCTTATCAACTGCCATCTTTAATTTTGGTTGTGTATCATTACAGTGTAGACTGAATACACAACAAAATGCCCCAGTAAAGAAAGCCTTTACTCTGGGACTCCTATAACCACACCAGAAACCCTTTCTAGGCACATTATTCAATTTCTTTTTTTTTCTTTTAAAGATTTTATTTATTCATTCATGAGAGACACACAGAGAGAGGCAGACACATAAGCAGAGGGAGAAGTAGGCGCCCGTGAGGAGGCCCCAGGATCACACCCTGAGCCAAAGGCAGACACTCAACTGCTGAGCCACCCAGGCATCCCTCAATTTCTTTCAAGTATAGTTTTCAGATTTTAATATATCTAGAGAAAGATACTTCTGAACTCAGAGCACACGTGATTCCCAGAGAAAAAGTCTACAGCTAGTGTGTGTGTGTGTGTGTGTATGTGTGTGTATGTATGTGTGTGTGTGTGTGTATATATATATATATATAATATATATATAAAATGCTTGGACCAATGCTTGGTACATAGGCATTAAATTTTAATTTCTCCTTCTATTTTGGGCCCTAGGACATTGCATTTTTGGTGGTTCAATATATTTTTTAGAGGATTATTATTAGAGGTGTCTGGGTGGCTCATTCAGTTAAGCATCTGACTCGTGATCTCAGGTCAGGTCTTGATCTCAGGGTTGTGAGTTTGAGCTCCTGGTAGCCCATCATGGAGCCTTTAAAAAAAAAAAAAAGATTGTTAAATTTTGTTCAGCACTTCTAGGTGTTTGGAGTAGAAAGCTTTTTAAGTCACCTCATCTCCCTTTTTAAATAACAATTGCACGATGAAGCTGTTGATATTTCAGGTTGACTTTTTATTCTTGGGGGAAAAAAACAGTATTACCAAGGTTTTAAAGTTAAAAAAAAATTTTTTTTAAGTTTTTTTTTTTTTTTTTTTAATTTATTTATTTATGATAGTCACAGAGAGAGAGAGAGGCAGAGACACAGGCAGAGGGAGAAGCAGGCTCCATGCACCGGGAGCCCAATGTGGGATTCGATCCCGGGTCTCCAGGATCACGCCCTGGGCCAAAGGCAGGCGCCAAACCGCTGCGCCACCCAGGGATCCCTTTTTTTAAGTTTTTATCTATTTATTTTAGAGATAGAATGGGAGGAGGGCCAGAGGGAGAGGAGGAGAGAATCTCAAGCAGATCCCTCACTGAGCACAGAGCCTTACTTAGGGCTTTATCTCAGGACCTCTGAGATCATGACCTGAGCCGAAACCAAGAGCCAGATGTTCAACAACTGTACTACCCAGGCGTCCAAAAAAGTTTCTTTCTTTTATCAACATTAAGGTGACGTTTTTCTCATTAATTGCTCTGTATCAGCCTCTATCACCTTACTTAGGGCTCTTTATCTAATGAGTAAATAATTCTAGAACCTGATAGTTACGTGGATACTGAAAACTGTTTGATATATTTTTAAGACATTGTCTTGTTTTTTTAGCTTAGATTTTAAGAACTAAGAACACTGCATTGAATAGTTAAATATTTAAATTCCAGTAGAATAGCCTCTAATGAAATGTGGAATTGTGTTACAGGCTCAAGCTGACAAAGACCCAGAACTAGGAAAAGAAAGGTATGTTGCTTAAGTTTGCTAACATTTTTGCATAGCATTTAATTATTGAACTTTGTTTCTGTATTTTATGGTAATTGCTTACTTGTAGCAAAAATGTTTGTATCTTTCATGTCCATTTTGTGTGTGTGTGTGTGTGTGTGTGTGTATGAACATTAGGGTAGGGGGTGTGTGTGTGTGGTGT
The DNA here is from genome assembly GCF_053574225.1 of Canis aureus. Taxonomy (NCBI): domain Eukaryota; kingdom Metazoa; phylum Chordata; class Mammalia; order Carnivora; family Canidae; genus Canis; species Canis aureus. The sequence continues at coordinate 13,460,844 of NC_135622.1, forward strand.
TTTTTTGACTATTGACCTAGCGTTGTTTTGTTTTTTAGTCTCTTTCAGGTATTTACTGATTATTTTTTATTTACTGATTTTTTAAGAAAAACTGAATTCGTAAACAGTTTGAATTAAATCATAAATATGACTTCTTTATGAAATGTTTTCGTAGACTCTTGAACAACTCGACTCTTAACAGTATTATGTTGTTAGATTTTTCTATTCCAAAATAGCTAAACATAGTAGTAAAATTTTAATTATTTTGTATGATCTTTTAAAATTTCACTGACTTCAAACCAAAAAGATAATCAGTATGTATCTTGATACTTTTTGAAAACAGCTAGAATGGGGGAACAGAATATTTATAAAGCAAAATAAAGTATGAAAGCTTGGACAAAAGATGAAAGCTGTTCTTCGGTGTATACACAAACTAATGACTAACAGCCTTGTCCTGACCACATGTAGTACACCCACTTTTTAGTAACTTTCTCATTCTGATGAATACCACCTTTATCACCACCTTTGCGCACCAGTTAATAACCTTTTTACTACTACTCTTCATTGGAAATAACTGATTTAGAATTCTTTCCCCTTTTTAATACTTGTTCTTGTTTAGAGTCAATGTAGTAAGAGCTTATAAGTTTGAAAGAGCATTTTGAAAGTGTTTAAATATGGAATGTTTGTTTTATTTGTTGTACTGATTCTAAGATACCTGAAAAGCAGGATGTCTTACGGATTTTTCTTAGTAATTCTTAAATGAGGCTTTTAAGTGATAAAGATGATTAAGAGTGCTTTAAAATATGGTGGTAACTTTAAGCAATTAGGTTTGCTGTATATGCCAGCACGGAGTTTTTTTTTTTTTTTAAGTCATACATCCTTATACCAATTATGTTCACATGTCTAAGAAGTAATACTAACAGTACTGTTTGATGTAAGAGCCCACAAAGGGCAATAAGTGATAATAGATAGACCTATGTCTGAAACCTAGACAGAGTTTCAGATCTGCAAGAGCAGCTATTGTCTGTGTTCTGGTCACTTTTTTCCTCTTTACCTTGACTTACCAAAGATTCTTAATGAGTTTACACAGTCGTCTATTATGGTAATCTTATAAAATTAATTTAAAAAATTCTAGTACTAATAATTTCTATTTTGCAGTCAGTTTTTTCTGACTTACATGACATTAGATAAAAAGATGTAGATGGTGCCTGAATAGTTCACATTTCTTTATTGAAGTATACTGATCCTGGGAAAATACTGGTGCTTGTGTTGTTTTTGTTTTCGAAGCGCTTGCAGGTGCAAATTCATCATGAATATGATCTTTCAGTTTATAATTAGTGTAAAGTACTTAAATGTGTTTCCTATTTAAAAGAAACCTCCTAAAAAATAATAAAATAAAAAATAAAAGAAACCTCCTAAAAATTTAAAAAAAATAAAAGAAACCTCCTATGGATATATTAATAATATTCTACATTTTGTATGTTCTCATCCCCTCCCATGTAAATCTTATTTACTTATCATGTGATTAAGGCTCTGAATAAGGATGCAAGATGCAGTTTTCTCATTCCTTCCCATGTAAACCTTATTTACTTTATTGTGTGATTAAGGTTCCAAATAAGGATGCAAGCCCAGTGGCCCTCTTAAATAAATACTAATCTTCAGTATTGTTAAATTGCAGTCTAAAGTTTCTCAGAAAGTATAGGGTATGGTATTAACCTTTGTTCTTATACCCAGCTTTTTTTGAGTTTTGAAAGCCTGGTATTATTGGAGGATGAAAGTGGGTCACGGGTTTGGAAATTGGATACCTATATCCCAAGTGCCTTCCCTCTTTCTTTTTTGTGCCTTTCCCAAAATACGACTGTGTTTTCCTTTATTTCTAAAAGACTGTTGTTGGTTTTTTTGGTTTTTTTGTTTGTTTGTTTGTTTGTTTGTTTGTTTGTTTATTCATGAGAGGCAGAGGCAGAGGGAGAAGCAGGCTCCAAGCAGGGAGCTGATGTGGTTCAGGATCACGCCCTGGGTCGAAGGCAGATGCTAAACCGCTGAGCCACCCAGGGATCCCCAAGACTGTGGTTTTTTTTTTTTTTTACTCTGGTGTTTAATAATTTCATTTATTTGACATCTCAAACTGACTTTCCAGGCTAACCTGATGACTGCAGAAAGCTTTTTCCCATTTTAGAAAACTAGATACTAACTTTCGGTAAATGAATTTTGTGAAGAAAGCACTTTAATTTTAAAAGACAAACTCACAAAAAAAAAAAAAAGACAAACTCACACAAACGTCACATTAAGCCATTTTTTCAAGTAGGTCCATGCTCTGATTGAAGTATGAAACTTCACAGTGATTTATTTTGTATAAAAGAATAGCTTTTTTTATTGACAAACTGTAAATATGGTAAAGGGGAAGGACTTGCTGTATTCTAGAGCCAGGAATGAAAACCTTCATTGTTATCCTTCTAATTTTAGTATATGTGCTGCCGAAGCGAGCACCATTGTTATCCTTCTAGCTGCGTAGTTTGGTGCTTTTGTAACCCTAATTTATAAAGCCTTTAGGGTTATTGGTGCAGTTCTGTAATGAGGCAGGAATTTGAATTTAATCTTCATTATTGGAAATGAGTCTTATAATTAAAAAAATGAAAACTTACATTTGAGAAATATTACATAACTGCTGTAATTGAATGTCAGAACTTTTTGTTTGTCATATTTGTGCTTGGCCACAAGTTTGACTTTGACTAGTTCTAAGAATTTGGAACATTTAAAATCAGCCATTGGTATTTTTGAATATAAGGGATGTAAATAATGTCAAATAAAAAGTTTTAAACCCTTTCAGTATACAAAGGAAGCTTATACAAAGGAGTAGACTACATACTGATTAAGGTGTATGCTTACCAACTGTTGGACTTAATTAATTTCCTCAAACTCTGCCTCTATGACTTTTCGTCAAGAGGTGTTTCTCTGATCTCTTAGATCTCCTTAACCATCTTCTACGGGGAAGGACCAGTTTATTGGTTCAAATGATTGGACTCTTGTATGGTAGCATTTACTTTTTCCAAAATTTTGAAATATTAACATCTTAGGACACAGATACACATCATCTTGCACAACTAAAGGATATTATGGCCACTCTTTGAGAAGCATGTTAAAAGGATATCTCATCCTCTCCTTCCTTGAAAACTAGGAGGAAAAAAAAACAATATTCTTTATTATGAAGTGTTGATAGGGCATCACTTTCTGATGTCTTCCCCTAACCTGCTGCTTCTAGCGTAATAAGGGAATGTATTTGTTAAATTGGATGATTTGTGTTGATAGCATGCTGGACATTGTTTTGGAAGATAAGATTTTCCTTGTCACTCTTCAAGATAACTTATGATCTATGGAACATTATAAAAATTTATTCTGTCTCAAAGAAGTTTGAATTATAGAATCACACACTTTTGTTTACTTTGGATTTGGGAGGACAACAGTGAAATAAGATCAATTGCATATACTTGCCATGTATTTTCTTCATTTCTTCTGAATAATTTTACTTAAAACTTTAAATTACATATTGGAATTCTAAATTATTCTCTGTAACTGGGAAGATTTCTTTGAATATATACCTTCTCAAGTAGCCAAAGGCACCTACTTTATGTTAAGGTGATTCTATCAGTTTTGCCTCTGACTTTAAATCCAGTAACTTGCAAAGAAAGTTTTCTTTTAGGTCTTTTAGGTCTTATAAATACAGTTCTTGGGAAAACCAAATCTGTCTCACATATTTAAAAGAAAAAAAAAAAGTTGACACAGTTAAGAGTATAGCCCTTTCTCCCTATGTGTTTCTGTTCATTTTAGGTAAGATTCACTTTAAGTTTTAAATTTCAATACATGGGCTATTAGTTTCATTGTAGAACTGTACATGTATTTATTGTTTCAATAACCACTGTTGGGAAGATCTTAATACTTTAATCTTAATACTTTAATCTTAATACTTTGAGATGTCTCCGATTCACATTCAGCTCATGTTTAGTACAAACGTGACACAGAAGGAAAAAATCGATTATAAGGATTATATCAATGGTCATAAATTTGCCATTATTTCCTTTGAACTAAAAAAGAAATCTTCAATGCAGTGGAGGGTCTCTTACAATTTTATATTGTTTACATATTTATGTCAAAACATCTTAACCATTTTAATGCCGATTGGCTGGATTTCCCAGTGCTTATTACTAATGCATCAGGAAGTCTTAACAATTGGCATCAACAGGATTATTTATAATGGTTGAATTCTCATCATAGTTTGATTTTTGTTTGTGTTTTGTTTGTGTTCTTTTTGTTTGTTTTTAAATACTTTTAGCCCTGACTTGAAAAACTGTCCAGTTGATGAAAGTGAGGTGCAAACAACAGCTGATAGTCTCTCTGTTAAACCTAGTGAGATTGAAGAAGAAACTGTTCCCAACATTGAAACAGAAACTTCTGGACAGCAGGAAGAACTTTGTGAGGAAGAACCTGAAAAAGCACTATGTGACTCTGACTTTGCTATTGAAACATTGGAAGTTGAAACTCAAGAAGAGGTCAAAGTGGAAATTCCTCTTGTGGCATCCACTCCAATCAGTATTGAATTATTCACTGAAAATATAGAGGAGTGTGTTTTAAATCAGCAGGTGTATACCAATGACTTTGAGAAGGAAGAGGCAGAAATTATTAACCCTGAAGCAGAATTATCAACATCTGACAGTGCAATTATAGAAGAAAGGAACATCAAAGGAATTCTAGAAGAACCTCCATCTGAAGCAGATTTCTTTTCTGGGATTACACAGTCTATGATAGAAGCTGTAGCTGAAGCGGACAAACACGAAACTGTTTCAGAAATAGTACCAACTACTTGTGTTGTGGCCTTAGCATCAGGAATTTCCACTGGGGATGAGAAGGCAGTGAGCAAAAAGGGAATTTCTGAGAAAAGTAACATGGATGAAAAGGAGGAAAATGAATTTAATAGTAAGGAATCCAGAATGGGTCTGCAAATAGGAGCAGAGAAAGCTGAAAAGAGTGATGCTAGGATGGTTGCAGAGAAGTTGGAAAAGATTGTGGCAGCAATGAAAGAAAAGCCTGCAGAAAATGCTGTGACCAAGGCATATCCAAATAAAGGAATGGGTCAGACCAATAAGCCTGATGAAACTAGTAAAACCAGTATGTTGGCTGTATCAAATACATCTAGCACTAAATCAAGCATCAAAGCTGGTATGGTCTCTTCTCCAAAGGCAAAAGCTACAGCTTCAAAATCTGAAAACCAGAAAAGTTTTCTAAAGTCTGTACTCAGAGATCAAATAAATGCTGAAAAGAAACTTTCAGCCAAGGAATTGGGTCTCCTTAAACCAAGTGCCAGGTCAGGCTTGGCTGAAAGCAGCAATAAGTTGAAACCCACTCAGAGTGGTGTTACCAGAGGTGGCAGTGGAAGGATCTCAGCCCTGCAAGGCAAGGATTCTGAACTGGATTACAGGGATATTACAAAACAATCTCAGGAAACAGAGGCTAGACCTTCCGCCATGAAACGGCATGACAGCAGCAATAAGGTGAGGAGGGTAGGAAGAATGGTTCAGTGTACCTTTGAAAATGAGTAGCTCTGCTGTTGTAGCTTTGGAGTAGGAGATGTAATCTTGTTTTGTATTTTCATCTCCTCACTCCACCCCTAACCTCCTATTTCTCTTAATGATTTCACTGATTTAAGCCAATAGACATTTAAAATAATGTCAGGTTTGTAATTAACAGGTTTGAAAAGCATTATTTGAATAAAATGTGGTCAGAAATACAAGTGTTGTTTTTTTTAAAAAAAAAAAGTCTGCATTGACTCATGAAGTGATTTACCACTCTGATTCTGAATGGGAAACTGTTTTCTCTTTTAAATTGAAGCTTCCTTTATCAGCTTACTGATTGCCCAACTTAGATCTGTGGGTATACAGAAGAAAAGATCAGTAAAACCAAATTTACCTACAACTTACAGAGATGATGCCTATGTTAAAATGATTGTTGACTTAGTGTGGTATCTGTTAACTATTTGCATAATTAAATGTGTTTGGATATTGTTTGGTGTCTGTAATCTTTTTAAAAAAGAACATTAATAACACAGTTGTAAATTCTATTTCTCTGTATTTTTTACTTAATATTTCAGACTTTGGCTGGGCAGAACACTAAGAATCCTAAAAGCACCACTGGTAGAAGTTCAAAATCTAAAGAGGTAAGAAACAATTCACTAACACTAATAAGCTTTCTATTCTATCCTTCTACAGAAGAGTTCATCTGTTTTATAACTAGTGTCTCTCCTATAATAATCAATTTGATACATACAGAGCAAGAGACAGGCACGAGATATTTTATTTAAGGCTCTACCACTAATTTGTTTTTTTATCTTGAGCTAGGCTAAATGGTTTGTGTTGATGGTGCAGGGCAAAAAGTTACACAGGTGCAGGAAGGGGGGGAATTAGAGTAGGAAAATCCCTCCAATCTCCTATTGACAGCAATAGGTGATAAACACAATAGAATTATATATGTTAAAGGAGACTAGTGGTTGACCAGAGTCCTTGCCATTTTGTGGAACTTCCAAACAGGTGGTCCTTTTGAGATGGCTCAAGTTAACCTAACTGATTGGGTTCTGAGATTTACTTTCCTGGTGCTAAGTTCTCCTGCCAAATAAACATGGTATTTTTGTTGTTGTTGGATATTTTAGATTCCTACCATTCATAGAATATTTTTTTAGTTATCGGGGCATGGAGATGTGTTAGTAGTTTAAGAAGTAAAAGAAGTAAGGATAATGTTTCTGTTGGTTTAATAAGTTGATAGTATAAATGTTTATGTCCCCCCCCCCCCAAAGTTACTGGATATATGTTCTAATGTCATTATAAATGCTAGTAATTAATCATTGATAGCATTCTAAATTTGTAGGAGGCCTGCTAGGAATTTTTTTTCTTTAGTATTGGCACCATTTTTCAAATTACAGAGACTTTTTTTTCAAGTATAGTTATATTTGGCAGTAAGTCATATTTAGTACGAAATTTTCCAAACAACTTTGTCCAGCTAGAAATTTTATGTTAATGTTATATATCTTAATTGGTTAGTGGTGTAATCTAGTTAGCAATTTACTTTCTAGCTACATTTGAGGTGTTTTTTAAAATATCCATTAAGTTTTCTAGAACACTTGTTAAATATTTAACAAAACAGTAATTTTTTTATATTATAGTTTGATAAATTCTTTACTTTATTTGATAAATGCTTTAAATGTTTATGCTTCATATATCAAAACTTGTACATTATTTAGGAAATGTAATTTTAATTGAAATTAAGTATAGGTGGAATTAGGTTGGCATTCTTAGGATTTTACCTTTGGTATTGTTTACTTTGTGAATTGGAGCTAATTCATCTGTGGGGCTTTACAAAATAACTTTAGGAATAGGAAACTTCTTTGTACTAGAATTCTCACAGATGATATTTCATGCACATTTGCTGGGACTGTTTGGAACATAACAAGTTACCAGTAATTGGTTCTGTTCACAGTTTTTAATCTTTTCCACAGGAACCATTATTTCCATTTAATTTGGATGAATTTGTCACTGTGGATGAGGTTATAGAAGAAGTAAATCCTTTTCAAGCCAAGCAGAACCCACTAAAGGGAAAAAGAAGAGAGGCTCTCAAAAGTACCCCTTCCTCTGAACTTAACTTAAAGAAGAAGAAGGCAAAAACTTCTGCCCCTCGTGTTGTTGAGGGGGAATTATCTTTTGTAACATTGGATGAGATTGGGGAAGAGGAAGATGGAGCTGCACATCTAGCACAAGCTCTAGTCACTGTGGATGAAGTAATTGATGAAGAAGAAATAAATATGGAAGAAATGGTAAAAAATTCAAATTCACTTCTTACATTAGATGAGTTAATTGATCAAGATGATTGCATTGCCCACAGTGAACCTAAAGATGTTACTGTACTGTCAGTGGCTGAAGAGCACGATCTCCTCAAACAGGAACGATTGGTAACTGTGGATGAAATTGGAGAAGTTGAAGAGCTACCCCTAAATGAGTCAGCAGACTTAAGTTTTGACACTTTAAATATGAAAGGAGATGAGGGAAGTACTGGAAGGGATCCCATTGGGTTCATTTCTTCTCAAATGCCTGAAGACCCTTCTACTTTAGTTACTGTAGATGAAATACAGGATGACAGCAGTGATCTGCATTTAGTGACTTTGGATGAAGTAACTGAAGAGGATGAAGACTCTCTGGCAGATTTTAACAACCTTAAAGAAGAGCTTAATTTTGTTACTGTTGATGAAGTTGGAGAGGAGGAAGATGGAGACGGTGATTTAAAAGTTGAGTTAGCACAAAGCAAAAATGACCATCCCACAGATAAAAGAGGGGATAGAAAAAAGAAAGCTGTGGACACAAGGAAGATGAAACTTGAAGCCTTGTCCCAAGTTGGTTCACTAAGTGAGAATGTTATGGAAGAAGACCTAAAAACCATGATTGAAAGACACTTAGCAGGTAGATACTTAGGGGAGGTAATTTTTCTGCTTTATGTGGGGATTATATTTAAAATTAAAAAAATAATATTACAACATGAGTCATAATTTTCCATGTATTGATATAAGAAGTCAACAAATAGTGATGCATTGCCAGTGATATTTTCCAAAGAAATGTGTGCAAGTTTACAAGATATCTTTTAGTTACAGAGCAGACTTTGTCCCAACTTAACATACTTCAAAAAAAAGAGGACAAAGCTGGAAAGCAAACTACAGTGCCCAAATTGGAATGAAAATGATTTATTTGTGTTACTGGAAAACAGCTTTTGGTTAGTAGAAGGATGTTATACCAGACTGCCTCCCAAGTTTTTCTCAGATTTAGGATTTATTTTTTTTATTTTTTATTATTTTTTATTATTTTTTCTTTTTTTTTTTTAATTTTTATTTATTTATGATAGTCACAGAGAGAGAGAGAGAGGCAGAGACACAGGCAGAGGGAGAAGCAGGCTCCATGCACCGGGAGCCCGACGTGGGATTCGATCCCGGGTCTCCAGAATCGCGCCCTGGGCCAAAGGCAGGCGCCAAACCGCTGCGCCACCCAGGGATCCCTCAGATTTAGGATTTAGAAAAATTTATGAAGATGCCATTTCACTTTTTAAGTAATATTTTGATTGCACAGAGTAATAGGTTTAGCTCACTTTAGGGTGATCAAAATAATTTCTGAACTAAGAATGGCATGCAATTACTACAGCAATAAATTAGACTTTCTTTTTTAAAGCTAAAACGCCAACCAAGAGAGTTAGAATTGGGAAAATACCACCATCGGAAAAAGCTGTTGCAACAGAACCAGTGAAAGGTGAAGAGGCCTTCCAAATTAGTGAAGGTAAAGCAGGATTGATGGAAGCGGGGAGGAGTATAGAGAATAACACAACAAGGGTAGTGGTTGAAGTTCCAAAGGTCTACCATCTAAGAAGAAAAGGAGAAAAATGGCGAAATAGAGTGGGGTGGGGATTAGGGGAGGCACCCTTATCTGGGTAAAGATTTTTGTCTTTGTAATTTAGAGATAATGGAACATAATGGAATGGGAAAACAGAATAATAGATGATCCCTTTTGTGGTAGAATGTGACAGTAGGACACAACAAATTTGTGGAACTGATATATGTGAAAGGTCATCCTGACCATGTTGCAGCATCAAGTAGAAATCACTGGTTAACCAGCTCTTATTTGTGGACCCAGATCCCTAGCTTTGTGGAGGCTGCCATGCAGGCAGCCAGTGAATTAAACAAAAATGTCTTAGCATTAATAAAATTTATGTTGAAACAAGTATGGACCAGTGTCTAGTAAGAGAGAATAATACTCTAGTCCTTCAACAAATATTTGTCATTGTGTCCATTATATTCATAGCACAGTTACAAAAAGGGTAGGAAAAAAGCGCAGAGTTCCATATCTCACGTTGCCTGATTCAGAGAGTTAAAGCAAAAAATCCGCTACTAGGATGACTGAAACAGCACTGCAAGGTATCCTTTGTACATTCTCTGATGCACCCTCCTTGCCCTCTTGCTTTTCTATCCCTTCTTCTCTAAGGAAAAGCTACCAGCTGTGATTCAGTCCCAGGTTCATTGAATCTGATCTCAACTGGGCTTTCAGTGCTGATCCAGTCTATTATGGGCCTCCTTTCTTTCCCATTTCCTAACCAGACGTAATAAAAGTCTTTCCCCCCTCTGTATCACATACTGCATTACCCAGTTCATTCTTCCCAGCTCATAACCTTACTTTTATTTCCATTTACCAGAGCAAATACGGGATCTCCACTGTCTGCCAGCTTGTGTTTTATCTTCCTTGGCACCTCAACATACAAAATATGATCAAGTCTTTCCCATTAAAAAAAAAAAAAAAAAAAGGTGTTGTTAAAAAAAAATGTGCCCTTAACCTTGAAATCCTTCTGGCTCCCACCTTTTCTCTTTGTTTTCAGGGCAAAGTATCTGGACAGAATCACCTGTTTTCACTTCTTCATCTCAATGAACTGAATGTATTTTGGCTTCTTTCTGAACCACCTTCCTGAAATTTATGTTGATTAAACTCCCATTGGATGGTTTTCCAACTTGATTTATAAAGTTTTTTCCCTTAATTCAGTTTTGACTTCTCTGCGTTATGTGTTACTTGATCATGTCTTCTTTGTTGAAGCTGTCTCCCATGACCAAGTGGGTCCTTTCCTTTGTCTGTTATTCTCCAGAACCTCTCCTTGATACCAAGCCATAGTTAGTGATTTGGTGATGTGACAGATAGCTCCTAGTATGATTTCATGAGAGTATGTGTCGTCCTGTCCCTTCTCCCTCCCCCATCGCCCAGGTTTTGTTTGCAGCTCCTAGTTTGCTCAGAATTGTCTCATTGCAGATGAAGAATAGAGAAAAGTGACTTACTGCTTATAAAATAATTTATTTCTCTTAATGGACAGTATGTTTGACAAAAAGAATCTAGCTGAAGAAAAAGTAATTTTCTAAACAATTTTAAACCTAAAATATTTTTCTAATCTATGTAAAAAATTATTATGTGATTATAGTATATATATTACAAGGTGAATATCCCTTTGGAGTGGCAGGAACAAATAATAATTAAAAGTTTATTAATTACTCTGATGAGGGAATAAACTTTTGTAGGAAGAGACTAGAGGCTATTTTAATCAAGGCAGGAAAAGAGCTTTTTTTTTTTTTTTTAGCTACTCCTGAGGACCTGATGACCACTAAAATAAAAGGAATAGGAGAGGAGTAAATGATTTCATGGTTCCTGCCCATCCCCTCAGATTTGTTGAAGACTCGCCCAGTTGCATGTAGAGAGCACTGAACTGGAAGTCACAAGCTTTGGTTCTAGCCTCTGTCACTTAAACTCCTTACAACCTTGGGCATACCAGTTCTTAAGTCTTGGTTTTGCTTTATCCATCTATGAGGAAATAAAGATAATGATGATTTGACCTATCTCACACGAGATACAAGCTAAATGAAAGGTTATATGTGAAAGAGACTTGTTAGCTTCCATGTAACAGTAAGGTGTTAAAGCTGCTGAGGGTAATTAGGATTGCTTGGAAGCAGTTTCCGTTTTTGTCTTCCCTAAGATTATATTATGTGGAGTCAGCTAACATTGAATGTTTCTCACATATTACTTACTTTGCTGGGCTTGAATATTTGTGATGTCATTTGTGATTTTATTGGACAGTGGTCTCAGTCTTTGGGTTTTAGGCTGTTTTTCTTGATTCAGAGGGCCTCAATATCAGACATGAGAATGATTTTCTGCCCATGTCTTGTCCTCCTCAGTCTATGCTCTTTCCCAGTCCAGCCCTTTACATACACTAGTTAACTCTTGACAGTAATTACAGAACTTGAACTTCTTCCATTACTCTTTAAATTCTTTTGAGAACAATATATAATAGAATATGCTATTAGCTTTAGTCCATTTATTTCTAATATTGAAGAATCTTTGAAGAGTGGCCAAATGGGACTAGCCAGGGAAGGTTTACTTAGATGAGCCATAATCTTTGAAGCAGAGATTACCTGATGTTAGCTTTACAGGCTGTAAATCTATTTTGAATAACTTATTTTCCTTGAAAATTTTGATGATTTTAGTGGATGAGGAATCTGGATTAAAAGATTCAGAACCAGAACGAAAACGTAAGAAGATTGAGGACTCTTCTTTAGGGAAGTCAGGGGTACCTGATGTCCCTGAAGGTAAAGTAAACATGACATTTTTCCTTATCCATATGAAATAAAAATTCAGTACCATAGCAAGTGTTGCATTGTTTAGATGACTATTGGCATTTCTGAAAACAGTTCACTAGGCCTATGTTTTTTACCAAACCAGGATAGGAGATAGATATAGATATTTTTCCCCTATTCTTAGAAAGTCTGGGATAAGTCTTTTCTTTTATTTCTGGTACTTTATTAGCTGATGTGGTAATAACTGAGTTATACTTGCCCAGGCAAAAATTTCAGTAAACAGGCTAAAAAGCTTAGCTAGCAAACTGGTTGTGGCCTGCTAAAATGAAGTAAAGGAGCACCATATCTGTTTACCCAGCATATTCCTCAAGTGAACAGTTGCCCATCATTCTGCCTTTTTTTTTTTTTAATGGAATTCCAGAAAGGTTTATTTAAAAGACACTGATAGATTCTTTTTCAGTGAATTGCTATTCTGAAGGAATTTTGTGGTATCCTGGAGGCTACAGAATATTAGAGAATTTGTCCAAAAATAAAGTCCTCAGTTTTGTTATTAAAGGCATAATTGCTCTTGATCACTAGATACATAGCAGTATATATTATGTTTGTATATAAGTATATACAATGATTAGCATGTTTGTCATGTTTAGATAAATTGAGTAACAGCTATAGATAATAATTTTCCTCCTTTCTCTTCACCCCCCCTTTTTTCTTTCCTCTAGATTTAGACTTTCTTGTACCGAAAGCTGGATTCTTCTGTCCAATTTGTTCCCTCTTCTACTCAGGTGAAAAAGCAATGACAAATCACTGCAAGAGTACACGTCATAAGCAAAATACAGAGGTAAATTTTTTTTCTTAACCCCTCAAAATTCTTCAGGTGGTATTATAATCAAACTACTTAAGCATTCACCCAAAATGTACATTCCTTTCCTTGGGGAGAACTTTTGAAGATGTGTACCTTTATTCCTCTACAGCTCAAAAATACAGTTTTCACTGTACCTTGCCAGGAACATCTGACAGCATTCCCCAGGGTAGATTCTACAGATCACTAGTCCCATGTGACACTCTTTTAGTGGGAAACTCTGTATTCTGATGGCCTCTTGCAGAGTCATGGACACATAGCATATTAAAATTTGTGAATTGTCTACTCAGAATCTGCTTACCTGTATTTAACCCATTCCCTAAACTGATTTGATTACAACCGCTCACCCCTTTTTAAGTCCTACTCATTTTTAGGAGTAGGAAGTGGTACTTTAGAGAATCATCATTAGCCATAGTTGAATCAGTGGTTCTGATTCCTCCTGAACATTTGAGAGTTACTTTATATATCCTAGAAATTGAATTTGTGGCACTGACACTCAACAACTAACATTTATTGAGGTGTTATTTGCTGGAAGCTTATCTAATCCCCTTCCCCCATCAATATGAAATAGATGCTATCATTCTAATTGTATTTTTTATCATTCCAGTTTTAAAGGTGAAGAAAACAGGCTTAGAGTCTAGAAACTGAAGTATCTAATCACAAGGTCACATAGCTAGTTAGTGGCAGACCTAGGATTTGAACCTTAGCTCTGTTTTTTCTAGCCTCAAACCCATAACCATTATGCTATACTATCTGTGCTCCTGACTTTATCATGTCATTTTCCTATTTAAAATTTCCATTGGCTTTGTATTACACTTGGAATGATATCCAAACTTCTTGTAGATCTATAAAGCCCTACATGATTGATTCCTTTCCGGTTCTCTTGGCTTTTTGTTTCACATGTGAAAGTCCCCTTTGCTGCTTTTGCACATATATATTGCTGTTCCTTTGCCCTCTCCCAGTGCTGCTTGTATAGCTGCCTCTTCCCCACTTTTAGCTAAGTCTAGATGCAAATACTTCCTAGAAAGGCCTTTGCTTAAGAAAGACTTAGGTAAAAGCACAAAACTCCTTCCTAGCCCCCGAAAGGGTCAACCTTAGTCACTTATTGTATTTCTTTCCTTTATAGTGCTTACCAGCACCAAAAATGGTCTTGTTTATTTATTCTTTTATTGTTTCTCTTCCCCCACTAGAATGTAAGCTCCATGAGGTAAAGGGCCTTACCTATCTTGTTGACCACTGAATCCCCAAGCACCAAGCATAATGCCTGGTATATCATAAATATCAGATGACTGGTGAATGGAAGGAAAGAATGTTAATGTAAGGCACTGTGTTTCTAATCTTTATTTTGTAGGATCAGGCTCTTTTAAATTGTAAATTGAGTGAAATATTAGATATGTTTGCACACACAACAGAGCAACATCTAATAAATATTTTATATTGTAAATTGCTTTTAACAGAAGTTCATGGCCAAGCAGAGAAAGGAAAAGGAGCAGAATGAGACTGAAGAAAGAAGTTCTAGGTGATTGGGGGAAAGGGGGAAAGACTTCATTAGAAATTCGTTTAGGGTCCAGTTGATTTGTGTATTTTTGTTATCACTTAATTTGTAATTTTTGTTTCAGAAGCAAATATTCATGTTGTACAAATTTCTGATTGCCCTTGATGTGGAAAGACTGATGGGGAACGTATGATGGGTTTGATTTTTATATCAAATCATCAGGCATGGAGAAATATCTTTTAGAAGTGTTAAAATAAATGTTCCTACTGTATATTTAAAATACCATCTTGTGTTTGTGGTTGATTTATTAAAGACTTGCTTACCTCTTATTGCAGACAGGAGACCCCTGTGACTTGGGATGTTTAGGGATTCCTCCTATATTACCAGAAGTCCTAGCATAGCAGGGTTTTCACTTCACTTCAGCCATATACAGGTCAAAGATTTCTTAAAACTCCTATTTTTTCCGGATAAAATTAAATTACAGCATAACTGACCCAGGTAGGTTTGAGTAAAACTGTTTGGTGTTTTCAATGTGTTAAGAAGGTCTTTTTTCTGCTTGTGGTAACATCTATTTCTGCCAAGACCCATTTAAGGTAGCTTCTAGCAAGTCATTTAGTAGTAGCTTGAAAAGCTATGAAAATAGAGCAACCTTTACTTCTTGTGGACCCCTACAGTTGCTTTTTAAACCATTTAATTTATTATTTAATATGTTGTAAACACAAGTGGTAAAGGTTTAAAATAAATAATAATTCAGTGGCTTGTTAGGTGTGGAACACAGCCCTGTACCATAAAGTTTTAGATTAAGCATGTTTCAGACTTAGGCCTGCTGACTTTGAATTGCTTTAATATTGGATTTCTCAGCTTTTCCAAGATTAGAGTATACCAATTAGTAATAGAGTGAATGGAAGGAAATAAAAAACTACTATTTTAGATGTTTTACTCTTATCATAGCACATTACCTCACAGTGAGCAAGAGTGGAGTGAAGAACAAAAAGCAGTTGCCCACCAGACTCATTGCACACTCAGTTCAGGCTTCATCACAGCCTGAGCAAAATGGCAGACTGCTACATGTGCCATAGACTAGAGTGCAGTGGGGAGGATAGCTTATGAATGCCAGGAGTCTAATGTAATAAAAACCTGATAGGTGAGGGACCCCTAATTGGTTGTGCATAACCCAGTTGGTTATGTATCGGACTCTGGGTTTTGGCTCAGGTCGTGATTTCAGGTTTATAAGTCGGTAGGGCTCTGCACTCAGTGCGGAGTTCCTTAAGTTCCCCCTCCCCTCCTTGCTCTCCAGCATGTGTTTGTGCATGTGCTCTTTCAAATAAACCGATCTTTAAAGAAAAAGAAAAACCCTGATAGGTGAATGAGGTGATAGGAGGGAGAAGAGATTTTATTTTATTTTTTTAATTTAATTTAATTTTTATTTTATTTTATATTATTTTTAATTTAATTTTGGGGACGGGGGTAGGAGTTGGAGAGAAGAGCTTTTAAAAGGTTGGAGAATAGGGATCCCTGGGTGGCGCAGCGGTTTGGCGCCTGCCTTTGGCCCAGGGCGCGATCCTGGAGACCCGGGATCGAATCCCACGTCGGGCTCCCGGTGCATGGAGCCTGCTTCTCCCTCTGCCTGTGTCTCTGCCTCTCTCTCTCTCTCTCTCTGTGTGACTATCATGAATAAATAAAAATTAAAAAAAAAAATAAATAAATAAAAGGTTGGAGAATAAGTTGCCAGCAATCTATAGCAGCATAGTCAGACTAAGTAAGAATCTTACTTTTTAAAGAATCGTTTCCTTATGGTGAAGCTTTTAAAACCAGAGACCATATGAACTTTAATCTTGTCTGGACCAATTTTGGAATTTAATCTTAAAAATTTAAGTGTGAGGGATACCTGTGTGGCTCAGTCGGTTAAGTGCCTGCCTTTGGCTCAGGTCATGATCTTGGGGCCCTGGGATCAAGCCCTGCATAGGGCTTCCTGCTCAACAGGTCGTCTTCTTTTCCTTTTCTCTCTTTCCCTCCCACCAGCTCATGCATGCACCATCTCTCTCTCTCTCTCTCTCTAAATTAAAAAAAAAAAAAAATCTTAAAAAAATTTTAAGTGTGAAACCCCTATTTCTTTCAAATTAGTTTTGTAGAAATTGAGATTCTAAATTAGAATAAAAGGAACTAAAGCATAGAAGTGTTAAGGGTGATTTTTGTTTTAGTGACGAGTGTTGATGGTTAGCTATACGTAGTAAATAATGTTCTTGTCTGGAGGACTGGGAATTTTTATGATAGGGCTCCAAATATAAAAGATTTTTGTGTTTTTCTAAAAATAAACATAGACTTTGCATGTAATTTTAGAATTGTTCTACACTTTTTTCAGAAAACCTTGAAATACCTCCCTCCTTTATTCACACTACACATATGGAATATCCTATACATAGCAGTTTCTGCTTACTGGTTGGTGAAGGGTGTAGTTTTTAAAGTTTCTATCATTTCATTATCTTGACACCAAAGCAATAAAAGATTGCATTCAACACCACTTCTAATAAAAGTTCTTAGGTTTAACTACCCTTTCTGGTGCAGAATGCTGTGAAAGTTAGTTGCCTCTCCAAAACTGCTTCTTTTAAATTCTTGGGGAAAAAAATAGGAGAACCAGGTTTTAAAAACCTTAAATTTTTATTTTAATATTATTTGATTGTGGAAAATATCAAGCAATATTGAAGAGAATAGGTTAACTTACCCATATATATTAATTATGTAGTTTCAACAGTCAACTCAAAGCCAATTATATATATGTCCCCCCTTTCTTGTATTTTAAAGGAAATCTCAGCATGTCATTTTACCTGCAGACATTTCATTATGTGTTTCTAAAGGATAAGGATTCTTTTTAATGTAATAACATCATTAATAATATTCCTTTTTTAAATCTGGTTCAGGGATGCCTGGGTGGCTCAGTGGTTGAGCATCTACCTTTAGCTTAGGGCGTGACCCCAGGGCTCCTGGGATGGAGTCTAGCATCAGGTTCCCTGCAAGGAGCCTGCTTCTCCCCCTGCCTGTGTCTCTGCCTCTCTCTTGGGTCTCTCATGAGTAAATTTTTAAAATAAGTAAGTAAGTAAGTAAGTAAGTAAGTAAGTAAGTAAGTAAATAAGTAAATCCAGTTCAGATTTTCTGGTGTTTCATAAGTGATTTTCATTTTGTTTTACTGTGCCTAAATCAAGATCTAAAGTCATACATTGTGATTAGCTTGATAGGTCTTTTTAATTATTTTTAATATAAAGATGTTCTCTTCTTGGGATTCAGATAAAGATATTTTATCTACAGATCAAATGTGGTCTCGGAATCTAATGCTGGTCCACAAAGTATACAACTTTATGTTAAGTACGAAAATTGAGTGTCTAGAAATCATATTGTAGTTTGATAGTGACTTTATTTGTTGGATATGAGCATATTAAAATGGAGTTTTAAGTTCCTGCATTTTTTATTTTTTTCTACATTTTCTACATCTATTTTTAATTTATTCTACAAAATAATAATCTGTGATGGACTGGAAATTAGGGGAAAAGAAGTAAGGAAAAATAAGCTGATCATCACCTAGTTTGAGAAGCACTGCTGAAAGTGTTCCTCACAGTTTGGATTTTTTTTTTATTGCAACCCTAGCATAACTTTAGAGTATTCCTCTGTCCTCTGATACCTTGAATTTGTAGCTGAACATGGAAATGTGATCAGAATTTGGTTCTTTTTCCTTTGGCAAGACTGCTTTAGATGGTGCTCTGGTCTTCCTGATCAGCAGACACAAAGTATCTGATTGTTTCTTTAGGATTGTAGTAGCAGTTGATGCTTAAAGCTTAGATGTATATTTATCCATTGAGAGTTACAAAATGGTGATAATTTTAATTTTATATTCCTCCTTGTATAAGCTGGAATACTTTCCTGAGAGATACTTAACCTGCTCTTTGTTACTCAGTTGTATTGTTTAAGAAAGGCATAAGTATTTGATGCTTTCCCTATACCCATTTCCCTATACTCATTTTTTCAAAATGAGTTGTTTTGTTGGCACCCACCAACTGTGGTAAATTCTTTTTATTTAGGTACTAACTTGAACTCGTGAATTTTAATGTTTGATGTTGCAAACCTTTGCAGCAGTAGCCTTACTGATGCTTAAATTGTCGTGCTTTTGGCCTTTTTTCATAGGACTCCTCATTCTTTTGATATGACACTACTAATTTTCATAGGTTCCTTGCTCTCCATATATAGAGAGAGATTGTAGGCTTGTCTTGTACACTTTCTGCCTCAGACCTGAAGTCAACTATTTCTTTAAGGAATTAGTGGATCCTTAGGATAGTCTTTGCTTCTGTGTTGGTTGTTGCTTTTCAGAGGACAGAACTTGGAAATAAATGTTTGGGTTTTTTTGTAAGTCATTATCATACTGATTCTTCTGGCTCAAATTCAGGACTTTCAGGTTTTTATTTATCTTTTCTATCTTAAATCTAGACTTAAAAAAAAATCTAGATTTTGTCTTATGTGTTGTTATTCTCAAGGACATCAGATTGAGGGGATTAAACTGTCAAAATTGCTTTTCTGGATCTCACATTGCGTATATCAGAAAAACAATACTAAGACCACAACCAGCAATGATTATTAAGAATAGTTTTTAAAAAAAAGAATAGTTTAAAATACTTTTTCAGTTTTGCTTTTGTTTTTGTCCTCAGGGTATGTCCTACTAAGGATATATATTTAAATTATAGAGCCTTCAAGTCACTTGGAATAGTTCTTTAGTAGTTATGCTGCCTGGTAGATTACCTTTGAGGTTCATGTGTTTAATTCTATCTTTGATTTTTAAGGGTTGCATTTTTAAATTATATGTTATAAAAAGCCTTTTATATGGTTCTAAAGTCACACTTGTAAGAACAAGGTATATTGAAAGTGTAGCACCTTTCTCACTTTATCCTATTGCCTCCCTCCCTAATGTAAGTAACTGTTCCTTGTTAATTTTTTTTTTAAGATTTTATTTATTTATTCACGAGAGACACAGAGAGAAAGAGGCAGAGACACAGGCAGAGGGAGAAGCAGGTTCCATGTGGGGAGCCCAACGTGGGACTCGATCCCAGGTCTCCAGAATCACACCCTGGGCTAAAGGCAGCGCTAAACCGCTGAGCCACCCGGGCTGCCCAATGATTGTTAATCTATAAGAAGAGCTAATGATAACAAGAATAGAGATTGAAGGCAGAGGAGAATCAGGAAATATTTGAGTTCACTATAAACCTAGAAGGAAATTTGCCAGATCTGAACCTTTTAATTTATAGGTCACAAAACTGGTAGAGATAAATTATAGTAAGTTCCATGAGCTAAAGGGAAGTAATACCTTTTCATAAAACTTAAGGATCTTTTTAAGAAGACTTCTAAAGATTTTAAAAGAAAGGTGGGGAAAAGGGTAATACGCCACAGAGTCCATGAGAAAGAGGAGCAAGGTGCTATGATTGACTCCCTACTGCTCTATTCTACTTTGACATCTATAAACATTCATCAGCAAAACATTATAGGCTTATGAGGTAGGTGCTGAACTTACTAAAAAGTGTGTATGAATGTGTGTATATATGTATAAACCATGTTCCTGTACTCTTCGAGGGCTTACATGAGAACATGAGCATAAAAAGTTACCTGACAGTTTGGCCTATGCTAAATGCTTACTGAGTGGTATAGATACCAAGAATTAACATATGGAGAAGTAAAATAAATGACAAAGGAGGGGATTAAAGACTAAAATGGAATTACACGGTTTCTAAAATGAATCTTGGGCCCTGAACCTTGGGGATAAAAGATTTGCAGTTCTCTTACAGAAAGTTATATAACCTGTGAGAAAATAACTGCAATTACTGTAGGCATGCAGATAATTTGTGTGAAGAAAAAAAACCATGCTTAATGTAAGATGAGCTCATTTCTCAAACTAGACACTGGAGTGGGGGTGAAAAAGACACTGGTAGAGTGTGTGCTGGTAGCTTTTAATTCTCATAATCTAGGATTAGGTAAAAATATGAATCCTATTTGTGTGCCGGACAGTATCCTTCATGTTTTGTAGCATTGTCAGTTAATCCTCAGAATAATTCTAAGAAATAGGGACACCTGAGTGGCTCAGTCGGTTGGGTGTCTGGTTCTTGATTTCAGCTCAGGTCATGATCTCATGGTCATGGATCAGGCTCCATGGCAGGCTCTGCACTGAGTGCAGAGTCTGCATCAGATTCTCTTTCTTTTCCCCTTTCCCCCCTCAAATAGATAAATATAATCTTTAAAAAGAATAATAATTCTAGGAAATAAATGCTATTACGATCATTCCCATTTTATGAGGAAGCAAGCAATAGAATCAGGGCTGGAAACCAGGGCATCTTACCACAGACCCACGCTGATTTTACACGCCCCCCAGTGTTCTGGTCATCTCATCAGGCCTCTTGGAGTCACAGGGAAGAGAAGTTTGTGGATAAACAGCAATGTAGCTGAATTGGCAGGACTGGGAATCAGAGAGGGAGGAAAGATGGCCTTCCTTGAATGGGTATGGAATACTTTGTTGCAGTTACCTGGATTAGTAAGTAAGGTGGAAAACCCTGGT